>NC_061089.1:28451898-28496898 GCF_015104395.2 Macrobrachium nipponense
TTCTCTAACATGGTAACAACTGTCGTCGAATTTAAGTTTAGACGAAAGCAATCAGTTGCCCATTTTTTGTAAAAAGGCGGTATCTTGACTTAAATATTAAAGCTTATTACAATATGATTTAATAGACAGTAGGAGAAATTTCTGAAAAATTCTCCGTTGAGAATAATCCAAAAGTCCATAAAAATTAGGATGCCATAATCAGAGGCACAACAATTAAAGCAGCATCTTGGCATTCACTTTCATTGTGAAGCTTTGATTAACCCAATAATCATTTTTATTAAAATCCTCACTGTCAAAAACTACCTAACTGTAATAAATATGATACCTTGGGAACTGGCATATTTTTCTATTTTAACTATTTGGCAACTCTGCCCGAGTGCGCTACAAGATTTGTATCCTGCGCTGTAATAAATAAGAATTACTTTCGTGGGCAACCATGAAATGAGAATTACTTAATAACCGATAACTAGGTTGATAATGTTAACTTTCTTTGAGTATCTGTTTTTAAAAGGTATCCACTTCACCTTGGGGTAAAAATCTTTGTTGCTCTTCAACGTTTCTCCACAAAGAATAAAAATCCTGATACTGTCTCGTAATTCAAAGGCCTTTATCTAACTCCCCATAATAATATTTCATGACATTTTCTTGTCTTTGGTTCGGCTTCTTTCTAACTTTCCATAGCTCTTGAAGCTTTGAAACCTCTCTCAAATTTCTTTTCGAGAACACGATTGAATGTGCCACTGAATTTTCAGTACGGTGAATGAACGACCACTTAGTATATTCGTTTGGTGTTTTAGCCACAAAATTCTTGGTGCGTTTCAAAAAGGTATTGAAAATTTCTCTTGCAGAAATATCAGATGGTTTGCAAAACTAAAAGTCCTGTTTCTTTACATTTATAATTTCTTTTACAACTCACGTACAAACTAACAACATTTTTGGATGGCATGGTGACCGTTAACAATTTATGAAAGGCCATTTCCCTCCTAGGCAGATTTGAACTAATGGCATTAATCGGCGTTGATGTTTCTAATGTTACCACATCTTTTGACAATGATCAGCCATCAAGCATCACAAACAAAATCGCATAGATTCACCATGTACATCTGGAATCCTACATTAAAGTTCGCTTGCATTCCCAGCCTTTGGAAAGCAGGTTCAACCTGGTAAGGAATAATGTTACAAAATTACATCCTCGATCAAGTGTGCTCTACTTGGGATTTGTAATGTCTTATCCTTCCCATTAACAAATACATACAAAGGCTACATACATACATCTGCAAATATAAATAAATAATTTTTCATCTTTAACAAATAATAGCCTAATATTATTCTCGTGCACTTCTACCTGATAATATAATTGGTATGCAAGACTCCTTTCGGTAGCTAACTAAATAAAGAATACATGCGTACCTATATACATACAAGCATATATGCATTAAATACATACATACACGCGTAAGATCTCTAATTTGTAACCCAAGTTTTAGACATGGTTTAATGACGACATAAACGTCAGTGTCTTCTAGTTTCTTATGCCACCATCTTCATTATCATCATCATCATCGTCATCTTTATTTCATTAGCAGATCTTCGAGAGCCATCATCATCATCATTATCGCCTCCTGTCATCATTATGACGGTCATTAAGAAAATCATTACTTGTAATCTGACAAAGTAATGAGCAACTTGCAAGTAGACGTGACACATACAAATGGCGTTGCAACTCATTTTCCTCGAATCTCCTGTGGACGTTGAACTCTTCATTAGTAAGATGATCAGTTAACGCTCAGTATAAATGCAACGACATTGAAGTGAATTCTGAGTTAATATTAATTAGGAAAGGAAATGAGAGACAGGAATAAGGCAACCTGAATGTTAAAACGACAATAATGAATATGATGAATCATTTTTAGATATATTTCGCCAAGGCTATTCAGAAAGTTGCCAAAGAAACTAATAAAAACGCAACTTCATAGGCCATTGGTGGACCAAATGAGGGCTTCCAAAAATAAACCAGGATGTTGATGTGACAATGCTTTCATTAACAAAATTAAATGTCACCGTCCAGTTACCGAGCGTTCGTCAAACGAATACAGCGTGAATGGTCTGTTCCGATCTGAAGAGGGGGAAGGCCCTTGCTGGCAAGGGGAAACGGTAAACATTTTTTGAATGTACACCCCATCATAATCAAATGAATATTTTCCTCTTTAGCATCACAGCAGGATATATTATATTTTTTGATCACTGGTTCACGAGTTAATTCAACCGGGTCGGTCTCCCGTCTCTGCACACATAGGAGTTAGTTGGTTTGTGAGATGAGAATTATTATTACTATTCATGGCACCTTTATTTATGCTTGCTTGCTTGTGACAGGAAACAAACTTTGAAACTTCTGATGCTAAGAGAAGAAGGCAAAAGAACACACCCTTACACACACACATACACACAAACACACACACACGCACACAGATGGAAAATATGCTAAGCGGCTTTGAATTACTCGTGAGCTGGAGTTTTAAGAGGACTATTAAAACAATTAGTGAAAATGACATTGGATACAATACAATTGCATTTACTACCATTAATACTAATCACTAATATTGAAGAGGGTTGCAATTAAATTTTTTGTAAACTGATTGAAGTCTGTTTATCACAAAACACTTGAAAGAGAATTTCACGAAGGAAAGAAATACACACAAACAAGAAACAAAAGGAGGGAAAGAAAGACGAAAAAGGCAAAAGTAACAAGAACCACAAAAAAGGGACAAACAAGACAGTTGGTCAGACGGCAGAAGTAAGAAACGGCCACAATGGCTGGAAAGATGGTCCGGGACGAGGAGACAATTACTCTCCAGCACTTTAATGCCTCCGTGGCCAAACTAGACACCAATTAAGGGGAAGTGGAAGGTAAGTGTGAAGAATACTCGATGTTTATGGGTGTCATTTACCTGGTCAAGACGATTCGCACCTCTAATGTCTTTGTACTTTTACGAGTCTTAATTAAGCGACCCCGAAGACCTTAATGGCTTTCCATTCTGTCTTTCTTTTCTTGGAAGCGAGTGACTTAATTAGGAAAGATTTCTGTTTCCGTGGAACCGAAATGTTCATTTATATAATACGTCATACGTTGAATGGCGGCGTTGTGCTCCAAAACATTTATTACCTCGGTTAATGCTGGGTTTAGAACAAGAAACTGGAGTTTGTGTTGCGAGAGGCCTTTAAACTGGACCTTGTCACTCCTGCTTTGAATAATACCCCATGAAATGGCGGCCAGGTTGTCATCTTTAGGTATCCCAAAATACCTGTAGGACAACAACCCCCGAGTTACGAATACGTATTCTAATAAAATTCCAGATATTTTGTTCCCTAGGTATTTACGGTGCACCTTGAATTTCTTCTCTGAGAATGATATACCTGTGCACAATTCTCGCTTATTATCCCACACTTCTCTCAAGAGTCACAAGCAGTTTCTCCAGCTGGCTGACAACGTGCATTTGTTCTTCTAGATAGTGTGATAGGTTAAGTCTTTTAACCAGCGTGGGTTTGAGTCCCACCTGGGACGGAGTTTCTTCATCCATTTCCTTAGAGATTTCAGCGATCAGGTGTCTTAAAAGTGAGTCAGTGAAGAAGTCTTTAGGTTGGTCATTGTGGCAATAGTAATACATAGGATGGCCCTTTTATAAAATCGCCCCCTTGTAATTGTGTCACAATATAGATGGAGGGGGATATAAAAACGTGCTATCACTGTAGCTTTAAACCCGTAGAGTTTGAGGGTGGGCTGCCGTATCCACTACGGATTAAACTTGCCTGGATTCCAGATTAACTGGTATGGAACGATGGGGGTGAATTTCTACCGTTTGTCTATCTTTACCTTGTTTGTGTATATCTTTTTAGACTACTTCTTTAGGCATTTTCTTTACACAGAATGTTTTCCTCTTGAAATGCATCGGTAAATAACAAAATAACACCATTAGATGTCAAGATTTTCCAGAGAGAGAGAGAGAGAGAGAGAGAGAGAGAGAGAGAGAGAGAGAGAGAGAGAGAGAGAGAGAGAGAGAGAGAGCACAGTTCCATACTTCCAATCTCGGCTGTATGCGGATTTCTCGCGAGTCTTCTGTGTTGATATGGCTGAGGCATACATTCGACATAATAATGAAGAAGAGAGAGAGAGAGAGAGAGAGAGAGAGAGAGAGAGAGAGAGAGAGAGAGAGAGAGAGCACAGTTCCATCTTCCATCTCGGCTGTATGAGGATTGTCTCGCCTAGTCTCTCCTGTTTTTGATATGGCACGAAGGCATACATTTCGACATAATAATGAAGAGAGAGAGAGAGAGAGAGAGAGAGAGAGAGAGAGAGAGAGAGAGAGAGAGAGCGGAAAACTGCAATAAGCCTTCCCATAGAGACAATAAACACACGTGTACGTTTCACTTTACGAAATCCCTTGAGGCCAAATGAAGAATGAGCACTTGCTCGTATGAAAGCAAGGGCGGTTTGCTTTTAAATGTCAAAAGCACATGGCGTTAAAGTTGTCTGATGCTCTGCGTCCGTGTTGTTCCCAAAAGGGACGAGTTAACTTGCCGAGATTGAGTTTTAAATCGTACCCAAATTGAAATTAACGCGAACAACGAGTAGGTCCTTTTCATGTTCAGTCTGTTTGTTGATCTCTGCCTCTCAGCCACTTATTCCTTTCGGCGCCCCTGAACTAAATCATTAATCGGCTTTTTATCACTGCTGTTGCTGCTTCTGCAATTTGGTTCCTGCAAATTTTGACCTCAGGAAACTCGAGAAGTGGCTCAGTTCTGGGTTTTCCGAAATATTTTTCTCCGGATTTATATATCATATATATATATATATGTTATATAAATATACATATATATATATATGTATATATATATATTGTAGAATATATCAAATGATATATATATATATATATATATATATATATAATATATATATATATATATCAATGGAGGCACGAAGGAACACGTGTTTAAGAATATCCTTAAACTCAACGGTAGAAAGATGAGTGAAACTGGGGACATGGAACAAGTACTTTCGCAGTTTATTTCCACATTCTCAAGTTCACACTGAATCAAAGAGAGGTTGAGAGACTTATTCATAAAAAGGGAGGGCGGGGTTTCATATTTTTGTTTCTCTAACTTTTTAAACAATCCATTGCCTTTATAAGTATTAGAATGATTCACTTTCATAAATAGGCACGTCTCTATGTATATATTTCAATGGCCACAAAAACACCTTGACTTCTCTATTTATTGTTATTTACAGACACGGTTTCCCGATAAAGTCCTTAAAATCCGAACGGAAATTAGTGGAAACTAGCTACTTACTACACAGGATTCAAATCAAACTTGTTCAGGAATTATGAGTTGATGCATTACACTGCTTGTGTGTAAATGTACGTGTATATATATATATATATATATATATATATATATATATATCTATATATAATATATATACGATATATATACACACACACACACACACACACACATATATATATATATATATATATATATATATATATATATATATATTATATATATATATATATATATAACAAATAAAATTACAGGGAACTCAAATATATCCAAATTATGTGTTTTAAATGTTTGCACAGAGAAGTGGGAAATTAATTTACAAAAACATTAGAGAGGATAGAAATCTTCGCGTAAGTCATAAGTTATAATTTATCTGCAGTTACAAATATGCTGACCAATTCTTGATAGCGTGATTATCAAAAAGATCTTTATTTAGGTACGAAGAACTGATTACTGAGTACAGAATTTGGATAAAAGACATAGGTTTAATGTGATTCAGACATCTCTGCATTCATGAGAATTATATACTCATAAGCATGTAATTTATCTTAGATGGGACTGATTTGCATTGTTGAGAGAGAGAGAGAGAGAGAGAGAGAGAGAGAGAGAGAGAGAGAGAGAGAGAGATCATCGATAATCATACTTATCTCCAAAATGAAGTTTCCTAGGCAGACGATCAGACAGCGAACAATGGCAGGAACCACGACAATTCGGAAACGCAAACAGGGAAACGATTGACGCGAAAGGAGGCGATAGTAATGATCCATAAAAATGTTAACGACGAATAATACAGAGGACAATGAAGACCGAGAGAAGACCAAGAACACAACAGCCGACAGATGAATGGACGACAAGGATGGATAAGGAGGTCGGAACAAAAGGAAGAAAGGGGATAAAGGAGAGTCGAATAATGGGGTGAGAGACGAATGAGGATGAAGAAGAAGGGAAAAAAAGAAGAGTGAATTGGTTTGTCTAACACAATGGTGCCGAAGCTGACTTCACGCGGCTTTATAGCCTGGGTCGAATCCCCCAGGTGTTTTTTTTTTTTCCAGGGGTCTACAATTAACACCTTTTGGAATAGTCAGTCCACTCTTTCCCGAATATCCGACGATCTCCTCCACCCCTCCCCTCCCCACTCAACCCCAACCCCCGGGCCCAGATCTTCCTACTCTTGTTTGCGTCCGAGCTAGAATCTTGTTGTTTTGATAAGCCATTGTCCGGTGGTGCTTTTGATGTCTGTATTTGTCGTAATAATACTTTTTATTGCTTTTTTTTTCTTGCAAGCTCTGACCTCTCTTTGCTTTGCTGTTTTTGTGACATGCGAGGGCTTAGAAAATGAGTCAAGGAAGAGGTTATTGATTGGAAAAAATTGACTCTTGTCCCGTTAGAGCTGGGATTTTTTTTAATGAATTGATTTTTCCTTTTCAGTAAGACTGTTAATCAATTTTGGCATTCTGGTTTTCTGAAATGTGGAAACTTAAAAAATATGTGCAGAGCAAGAACGTATCAATTAAAAACTCCGACCTGACTTTATCACCTTTAAAAGCAAAAGGGATTTATGGAACCTGTATGGTTAGGTGATATTAATTATCACCAATAACAAGTAACCGGTTTCAAGAACACGTCTATTTTGCCAATCTCGTTTGTTTCTAATTTTCATCTGTAAAATTGATATAGCATTACCGCAAAACTTACAAAGCCTCATCCGACGAAAAATATTAGGGTTCCTTAAAGAAAATTGCTTGAGAGTTTTGGTAACTTTTACCTTCATGCGTAACAGATATTTTATTTCTGTAGAAATCGGTTTACGAAGCGTAACGTGAGCTCAATGTTAACCACGCCCCATCATTTTTCAGGTGAGTGACAGCGCTTTTGGTCCTGTCTTTGTCTGTGACCTCCTCTCTGGCCTGTCTCGGCAGATTGCGCTGTTTTTTTCAGTCTGTCTATATGGCACAGGCGGAACACACTGTGTTATTTTCACGATTTGAAATGTGAGGCAAAAGCCTCTTTTAATGGCCACTTTTCTAATATTCAAGATCAAAATCTTTGAAATGCGGTAGAATGTCCATCCTTCTATCCTTTCCATCGGATAAAGTTTGCTTTGAACTATTAGAAGAAAATTACCGTGAAATGTGTGAGGCAAAATGCCGATTGAAATATGTGACACAAAATGCCCATTGTCATCTGCAATGCTAAATGAGCAGTTCCTTTCACAAGGGAAGAGCGATTAAATAGCCTTTTGAAAATGTCAAGTCAAAGCTGCACGGACTCCAAGAGAGAAACGCCCATCCAAAACTAGAGGGCAATATTCGCAAGCATGAAATTATGATAAAATACTCTGTCGCGCCTTAGCTTTCTCTTCTGAAATCTGCAGGTCAGATAACGAAATGAAAAGCAAAATTTTAATTATCTTCTTTCAGGCACGAGGAGTCTGATAAACACTAAAGGGTAATCACTGTTAAGGTCAAAGGATAGGAGAAAGAAAAAGAAAACTTGTAAACATAGTACGACAGTAAGACGGATAGATATGGATAGAAATGGAGCACTGAAATTCACACTAACATTTCCCTTCATCACCATTACATTGCCAGGTTGAGGCTGCAACAATAGACGCCTACATTAGCAAAATGACGATTTGGTATAAAAACAGTAACACTTTCAGATGTTGAACGAGTCACTAAGTAAAGTAATCTTTAAAGAAATAATCTAACCAGCATGTGAATCCGTTCACAATTTTCTTCCTTCAAAAAGGAAAAAGGGGAACTTGCCACTTTTTTTTTATGAAAGCCATTGAGTTGAGACGTTTCGCCCCCAGACGTGATCAAATCGTTCACGTAACAGCTTTACAAGCGCCTATCAGAACTAAAGAGAGCGAATACTTACCCCTGGCCATGATGGGAGCTGTATGGGGGTTATTGGTGGGAGTGGTGAGGGCTGTGCAGTTCCACCGGTGGTGGGCGAACTGCCTTTTACACTCCCGCACAGCCAGGGCCAACCCGATGGCTGCTGCTCCCGCCAGGTCGGTGTTTCTGAAATGGAGAGAGAATATGAAGATGTGCTAATCATCCCTTTGTCTGTGTCAGTCTGCCTATCTCTCAAAACATAAACACACATAAACGTATATATATGAAACATGGGCTCTAAGAAGAAAAGTGGAAGTAAAGCTTGAGAGAACAGAGATGAAAATGCTGAGGTGGATTATGGGAATATCGCTGCCTGAGAGATTGGAAAATGGCGAAATAAGAAGGGATCAGAAAAGATTAGAGGTGATAAGAGAGACACGTTGAGGCTGGATGATGAGGAGGGGGTGGAGAGGGCTTGGGAGGAACCTCTTAGTGGAAGAAGATCGAGAGGGAGACAGAGAATTAGATGGCGAGATAAAGTGAAGGAAGCTATGAAGAGGAGAGGATGATGCCTTTAACACAAGGCAGTGAAGAAGACACATCAGGCAACCGACCCCTTAATGTAGGTATCACGGTGGGAAAGAAATATATATAATATATATATATATATATTATATATATATATATATATATATATATGTATATATATACCGTATGTATATATACTGTTAAAAATGGACTCTTTACAGAATGATTAAATCAAATACTAAAAAACAAATCTTTACCAATTAGTAACATACATTTATTACTATTATTATCATTTCATTAAAAATAATGGTAGAATTCACAGAATTGATTCTATACAAAATTCTTTCAATTCTCCTTATGATTTGTCTTTCTGGCACGCTGGTATTATAAAGCAGCTGTCCAATATTCATCGTGCTGTAGGTCGTTAACGGAATTTCAGGCTGGTGTTAAAGGCAACGGGGTGTCAGGGACAGGCTGGGGGGTCGTCAACAGGTATATAGGTGTGTCTTGTAGGTCGGGAACAGGCCGTAGTCTTCAGGGGTCTATCCGGAATTCCTTATGCTTTTTCCTCTTTTCAGGTTTTTCCTATAGCGGTCAACATGTTTCGGCCACCTCGTTTGGCCATCATCAGGACGGGATCGCAAGTGCAATGGTCTGTGTCGCATGGATTCACGCTATTTATTGCATTCGAGATCATAGGAGAATTGAAAGAAGTTTGTATAGAATCAATTCTGTGAATTCTGCTATTATTTTTAATAAAACATGTTTGAAAGAAAGTCTGTTCCAGCATACACAGATATTAATGTTATTATTATTATATTTCAATCCAATCTGCAACCCTACTTGGAAAAATGCTACAAGACAAAGGGCACCAGTAGCGAAAGCAGCTCATTATAGAAAATACAACTGAGATGTAAAGAATAAATCATGAGCGAAAAATATAAACAGAAACTAATATGATATTTAACAACTAATATGATGAATACAAATAAACTAAATAAGACAAGCAACAAATGAACGCAGAACGGACTTGTCAACGAGAAAGCTTCTGCACAAGTCTGAACTTATGTAATTTCAACGATTCAACTACAGGAATAAGAATATCATTCCAACAGTTTGATCTAAGCGAGGATGAAACTCAGGAAAGAAAAGGCCTGACTATCAGGATTAACAGCACATCTCTTGTGGACGGTTTAGTCTGGGACTTCTGTTCATGAAACTGTGAGAAGAGTAATGAATTTCCAAATTGGAAATAATATACTGTGAAGTGAAGTTGTTTGATTTTTTTTTATCTACTATAATGTTTAAAATAAGAGTAATTTTCACCAGCGTTTCAAATATTGCATGCAATGAGCACTTGCAAGAGGAAAATAAAAAGGCGACTAAGGCACATCAACACACACTTGACTTGTATTGGACAAGGGCCCCTTTCTATCAAGAGGGAGTAAGGACAAATACAATTGCTATGGTATGTTAGCCGTTACTGAATATGAAATGAGCCCCGGTTAAATGCGACAGGATTTTTTACACCTTCATTTTCGGCGAAATCGTCGAGTGGCCGTAATTATAACCATTAACCTCATAAAGAAAATTTACAACGAACCCTTTGCGTCAAGTCCGAACAAAGTAGCCGGGTCATTCATTCCCAAATGGACACAAATACGAGCATTGGATGGGCATTGCTCAGAAAAATGGGCATATCAATTGCTGCAAAACGCGTGTTTACACGAAAAACGTATTGATGTTGTTGTACATTATGAATTGATAGGGACGCGAAGCCTATAATAGGTAGTTTTTTATTCCTTTTGACGACATGGCGAACTGAGTAAATACAACCTTCGATTGATTTACCTCTTAAGTAGTGGGTTTTCACATTTATGCGTCTGGTCTGCCTTTATCGAACCATAGGTGAAAAACGGCGTATGGTAAACACGCTTACAATCATCCAATATTTCACTCACTTATTTACGGTAGAACGAGAGATGAGAAGAACCGGTTAACACTCCACTTTTATTAGTGAATAATATTGTAAATTCCACTTACGAGTAGAATAGTATACGCAACAGATGCGTATACAACTGCACTATGAAATATCTAACGGAATGAAAAATAAAGATACCGTACCTCGTACGCATTTTATCTATGTCAGGACGTATTGAGCGCATGTAGATGTGGATTATGGTATCTTTTTCTGTGGAAGCAAGAAATTGCGAGCATTTATATACATAAATCAAATGTATATATGTTGAATATGCTGTTTACCATTTTTAAAATAAATCTATGGTTGCAAGTGCATAATATATATATATATATATATATATATATATATATATATATATATATATATATATATATAGAGAGAGAGAGAGAGAGAGAGAGAGAGAATTAACTATACAGAATGTTGAAAATGACAGTAAATATCACTTGGCATTTTCCCAGCTCATTAACGAGGCATTGTATGGAATAGGTGAGTGGCGCATTTATGTTAGCGTGTGTGTGTGTGTGTGTGCGCGCGTGTGTATGTGCACCTGAGCGTGCAACCTCGCATCTACTGGATATTTGAGTGAGAGAAGCGTTTATTGCTATTGCCGGGGATTTAATCTGACACCTGAGCGCATATTGTCACCATCAAAGACTCTGGCACCGTTTCATTTGCAACATGAGATTAATCGCTTTTGTTTTGGGGGGAGCGTTCAGTTGGCAATATAATGATGCTGAAGGCTATTCATTGCAGACTTTTTCCTTTCTCTTTTTGTACTTGATGTATACACCTGATTAAGCTGGAAATTAGGAGTTATTTGGGTCTTCCCGCTTTATCAACTCTAATGAGAATGATCTCATCAAGCGAATCATGTGGGGGTTAATATTACGTCCATATGCGATATGATCCCCTCTTTTGAAAATCACAAATTCATATAAAGTCGATGCCATTTCCAAGATCCTATGAAAAGGGAGTGAACTATGTTGTGAAAGCAACAGCTGATCGTAGCATAGATATTTTGTGATTTTATTTGTTTTAATAATAAAGACAGACGATCAGCGAAGTTGAACAGTGCTGGATCTGACTCATGCTTGGACGGGTGACCACCAGAAAGTGCCATCAGTAATCGAGACAAGCCGGTTAAGCAAGCGTGTAGCTTAGCGTGGGCCTAGTGACTTTATCCTAAGATATTTGCTTACAATCGTCAGGGCAGCACATTCTCGTGTCAAGAAATACCTCCTAGACAAAGGGTACATAAATGAAAAACATCAGCTACAATAATAGTAATATCAATTACGATGGCATTTTAAAAATACAGTATTTTCTGCGTCATAGATTATAAAAGCCAGGAAAAATACAAAGAGATGAGCAGACTTTCAGTTCCTTTCCAAAGGTATGTTAATAAAAGGAAACAAATACTAGACGATTAAAAGATTCATATTTGTGTTTCGGGTCTGATGCGTGAATATTTTCCTTCTTTTTGCAAAACCACCCTTCATTTCCTTCCCTCTGTTGCAACACCCAATTCCCTATTCCTATCTCTTTCTTCTTTAATGACTGCATAATTAACAGCCACTTCAGTTAAAAAAAAAAACAAAAAAAAAAATGTTATAGGAAGCGAAGACAATTTCGGAAACCCATCAGCCATCCCTGCTGAGGCACCTGCTTGAAGTGAATTAAGATTCTCCAGATGTTGATTTAAATTCGCATCTTCAACTGAATTCAATATCAGTACAGGAATGCGAAAGCATAGGTAAGTGAATATTTATCAGATAAATGAATTATGCGTATAAGATGAATTTAAAGCAGTTTCGGGAGGTTATTTATTTGACGAATAAAATATGCTTCTGAAAAGATAACCATGACTTTTGGTAGCCCCCTTTAATAGGGTTTGATTCAGAAAATGTTCTGTGTTTTTTAATATTTGGTAAAAAAAATATTATTCTTTTCTTTCGAGAGATCTTTTCTCCCAGAGATTTTCCCCGGTTTGTTGCAACTCGTGTCTTCAAAGGAAATGACCAACGCCGAGGCAGCCCTGGTCGGTTCTAAATTCATTACTTATGAGACCAAGAATGTGTCCTTTTTCTGTACTTTATTCTTTCCGGGTTCTTATTGCACCTTCGGGAATTCAATTCGGTAATTAAAACGAATGTCCATGAAAGACAAATGCATACGGTGAGTAACGAATGAAAGTAAATCCGTTTTTCACCAGATTCGAAGTGTAGAGGCTGAATGCGAAGCTGACGCCGACGTCATGTCTACGGAATCGCAAAGGGCCCCCATACACGTCGAATTGATATTTCTTGAGTGGTCCTCTCTACTCCAGAGGATGGTTGATCAGGAAGTAGAAGAGGAAAGGAGGACGAAACGGCCACTTAAGGAGAAAGGATTCGACGGCTGATGAAAGTTTAAACAGGACTTGCTAAAAGGAAACAGGGGAAATGGCTCTAAGGGTTACCATTAGGAAGTAGATGGCTAACCTATAATTTTCACCGGCGCTTTGGCAGACTTGGAAAATATAATACGTGTGATTTGGAATAAAAATTGACAGTACATGATTGAGGGTTTCCTCATTTCTTTATTGGGAAGAAATAAAACATGCAAAGCGCTTATTCCCGGAAGCTTCTGTATTAAGGATGATTTCTCATTTCATTATTCGGTAACTTACATGAACTGAAATGTCACTACTATATGTTATATCTTCTCACTTGAAATAAGTAAGCCAGTAAATGCATCAGTACCGTTTCAGCAGGTTTTATTTCAGTTAATCAATTCTATTTCAGTTCACAAAGAAATGACTCAAGTTGTCTTCTTGAAAGCCATTTCAGACATCACTTTGGGAATACAAAACGGACGAGGTTTATTGGTTGATTCTTCTACATATGATTTTTTTCCTTGAGAGTGGGGTGGGGAGAGGAAATTTGTCCTTGAATGTCAATCGACATGCTTAAAGTATCTAGGGGTCATTCACTTCCATCTTGCACACACTTTTACGCTTCCTGGATACTAAAGCCTTTCCCTCCCAATACCCCTTTTCACCCCATCTATCCAGTACTTTATAACTGTAATCTTTTTCCCAAATCTAACGTTGGCCGTTCTTTCCACATTGCCAAATTATTCCAAAGCATCACAGGATATGAAATCTATTGGTCACATTCACTAGACCTATGGCCATACAACTGGCATCCAATGACTCCAACATCTGTTTCCCAATATTCTTGGAATGTAGAGTTTAGGCCAAAGGCCAAGCGCTGGGACCTGAGGTCATTTAGCGCTGGAAAGGATAATGAGAGTAGATAGGTTCGAAAGGTGAAACAGGAGGAAAACCTCTCAGTTGCACTATGAAATAATTGTTAGGAGAAGGTGGACAGCAAGAAAGAAGATAATATGGAGGGAAGTACAGTAAACGGAGTGAAAAGGGTTGCAGCTTGCGGCAAAAGGGACACTGCAAAGAACCTTTAGTAATGCCTACAGTGCACCCCATGAAGTGCACTGACGGCCTTTGACAAATTTTCTTTTGAAATCATCTTAGATCCTGCCAGGTTCCGAACCATAGTCGGAGGCAGAAATGCGTTAAGCGCTCTACCCACAGTGCTACAAATCGTTGATATGTTTCGAGTTTTTTGTTACACGTTGCAATGTGTTTTCCACTGGTGCGTTCACTTTTAGGCGTCGTATGAGCACAGCATTCGTTGGTAGTCGCTCTCGGGGAGAAATAGTTACCGTTCTTTGTCAAATTGGTCCGGTTATTATCCTGGAATTCTTTGGAGGGTTTGTTACCTGTGACTTCAGGGGATATTCGGTGGACCAAAAGAAAAAAATTGGTTGCAATAAGAAGCAGACGTGTAGATTTGGTTTCTACAACTCATTATTTATGGCAATTATGTTCAGTCATTTGCATCAGTGTAACAATGTAAATGTAGAAAGAATTAATAACTAAATCATTAACAGCGTAATTCAGTTACAAATGATCCAGAAGGGAAATGAATTAAAATGCAAATAACACAAGTAAAAATGTAGACAACTATGTAAAAATAATACTGTGTGCGTCAAATGACCAACAAACGAAATATATTAATTGATATGAACACTGAAAGAATCTTGTGTGCCGCAAGAAATAAATATCACCTTCAAATTGTTTTTTACCAGTAATCTATATTGTAAGACAGGCAACGGTATATTACAACGATCTTGAGAGACCCATCATGTTAATCTCAGCTTCTGTGCGCATCGGGATCTGCCCTAAGGCAAAAATACAAACCGAGTACGTACTACTTTACATGCCAACAGCAATAACTTCTCAAGGAATTCGCAATGAAGTCAGGCGCCGCACTATTTATGACTCCACGGTTGTTCTTGCATAATCAACAATGGTAATTCGCCTAATGGTTCAGATGACTGCACAGTCCTGCCCTGTTCATTAGCCTCGAGATCATTTGTGAACATTTTAATGAGTAATCTCTTTTATTAATAGGTTGCTAATGCTTGCCACTATGGCCCTCCCTTGCAACAGATAACAAATGGACTTGGTTCCCGAAGGCATCTCGAGGCTGGCTCCCACTCGAGGTCACTGCGGAGTCGAGGTCTTGTGGAAGGTCGTTCGTTGCAAACTTACTGCTAGCTGATGAGGCCGTCAAGTCTTTAGAATATGGGTTCCCGAAGGGTCCTTGTAAGGAAACGTGGACACCAGTAATCCTTTTAGGATTACATGGCTTTGTGGCTGTTTCTGGTTTTCTCCTGGAATCCTTTTGCTGCTTCTATTTCCTAATTCTAATGATCTGCCACTTGCCGTTTTTATTTTCCTCGTTTTCTTTGATCCAGGTTAGAAAACGTTATTACGTTTTCCGCTACATCGACCTGGTCCTCAAACAATACAACTGATGGCTATAGCGTGTAACTCTTAGGAATTCCTGATGATCAACGAAATGGAAATTGGGACTTCAATCGATGGCTTGCATTTAGGGCTCAATTATCATACGAACTCTTGTAGTATAAGTAGAAAAAATCTAAATAATAAAAAGAGTTCGTCGAGTCATAAATTACGTTTTAATAATGAAAATTGAGCATGCAAATAATAATCTCATTAGTAATCGAAGGCTATCAAGTAAGAAAGAACAGCATTCAGATGATTAAGATTCAACCATTTGTATACAAACCCATTAGCATTGCAAATATAATTCACCTGGCAAAACATCTCCACTCGCTTTTCCCCTTGGCATTTGTTACGACAAAACCGAACACTCGTGCGGTCGCACTTACTTCAGAGAATTGTAAGTCA
Organism: Macrobrachium nipponense; assembly: GCF_015104395.2. Taxonomy (NCBI): domain Eukaryota; kingdom Metazoa; phylum Arthropoda; class Malacostraca; order Decapoda; family Palaemonidae; genus Macrobrachium; species Macrobrachium nipponense. Next base: position 28,467,869 of record NC_061089.1, read on the forward strand.
CGGTAGCGTTGGGAATAACTTGGTTTCAGCGCAGGGCTGAAGGTGTCAGTATAACACTTGGCATCAAATGGAGATTTGAAAAAACAGTTAAAATGTTGACTTTTACAGATAAAGGGTACACATTTCATATATAAAAGTAAGAGACTATAAAATCAAAGTCTTCGATTTTATAGTCTCTTACTTTTATATATGAAATGTGTACCCTTTATCTGTAAAAGTCAACATTTTAACTGTTTTTTCAAACAGTTAAAATGTTGAGGTTGCCATTACAAACTTCATATTTATAAATATTAAGGAAAGAATTTGAAAAACGTGGTTAAGGCTAAGAAAAGCCGAATAGTAAAGGAAAGAAAGCGAAAGAAAAGGAAAGAGAGAGAGAGAGAGAGAGAGAGAGAGAGAGAGAGAGAGAGAGAGAGAGAGAGAGAGAAGCTAAGTAAGGACACCAACCTTGTGCAGATGTGGATCTGAGCCCTGGTGAGTCCTGCCAGGGTCCGACACACGTCCGGATCGAGCGGGTGATCCCACAGGGCGGCGTCCCACGGATTCACCAACTTCCCGTTGAGGACGTCATTGGGGGAGGCCGAGATCATCGGGTACCCGTAATTCGCGTATCCCATGCCGCCTTGCGGGTATCCATACCCGGCGAAGCTATTCTGCGGGTACCCGGTGCTCGTCGGGGATAGGTCGCTGCTGATGAGATCGTTATTGACGAAGGCATTGTTGCTTCCCGGGTACATATTTTTGCTGGTCTGATACCCGTTGCCATTCTCTGGGTATCTGTTATCCGTACCCGAATACTCGTTGCTGCCTGCAGGGTATCCGATGTGTTGCTGCGGATATCGACCCGCGCCCCAGTTTGCTGGGTAGCCTCGATAGCGCGATGGATACCCCGGGAAAGTGCCTTGGATGGCCTTCGGATACTTATTCGGATATCCGGATGAAGGAAGCTGTAAGTTGAAGTCGTCATTCCCACACCTGAAGGATAAAAGAAGACAAGACTGACTAGTTTGTTGAACAGACATGAACCAGACTGAGATTTTTCTTTTCTGTTCTTCCCACTTTCAAATTCGGATGATCATTGTTTGGAAAATGTACAAGAGGAATAATGTGAAGAGAAAAGAAGTATATGGATGAAAAAAAAAAAAATGATAAAATTCTTTGTAAAAGAGGAAATCATCATCACATTTGTCTCCCGAAAGAGTTAACAAGAGCAAAAACGAGATAATCTCACAAACATATTTAAAATTGCCTTGCAGGACAAAAGCCTCCGATTCTATTGTATAACCAAATCATTTTGACTTCAAAATAATCGTAAATATATTTTTTCAATAAGATTTCTAATAATTTTATGATATTCCAAAAATATCTATTTTTTTCTAATCAAACGTAATGCATCCGACCAAATATGTTTGTTCTATTTTTCGTAAAGTAATTGAGGCATTCAGCCAGGTCAATAATGTTGCGCATATTGAAATAAAAACTTACCAATTATCGACATTAATCCGCATAAAAATGTATAAAAGTAGCAAATGACTATAATAATAACAATAGGAGGAACAATGATTATTATTAACCCGATGATCGATTTGTCAATTAGTTGTTATCAAAGAAAAACTCTCGCTGTAATTAAGCATCTCATTCTCCCTCCCTCCCATAGGAGAAGAGAGAGGTGAAAGAAAAAATAATAAAAAAGAAGCATTTTTCTGTGTTAAAAATGGGATTACCAATTAATTTGTGTAATGCAGAAAAACTCCGAAGTTTAATTATCCACTACCTCTCTCTCTCTCTCTCTCCTCTCTCTCTCTCTCTCTCTCTCTCTCTCTCTCTCTCTCTCTCTCTCTCTCTCACTCTTACTCTCCAGAAGCGAAGGATACAAATGAAAAAGAAAAGAGAAACATGTCGCCGTCCAAAAGTACAAAAACATCCGATCACTTCGTACACTTATTGTAGACAGAACGCAGGATTATTTGTGAGAAGGGAAGGGATTCCAGATTCCACGCAGAGGTACACAAAGATGAGGGGGGGGGGGGGGGGAAATATGAGGGTAGGTTGAAAGTTCACCAATTACAAAGAAGGGGGGAACATTAGAAAATAAAAGAAGACGGGAGGGGTGCCGGGAGGTGGGCGAGGTGATCTTGTAGGGGGACCTACTGCGTAAAGGAAAGGCCCGGGGAGAACTAGCCAGTGCGAGACTAAATAACCAAAACGAATCTATTATTGATACACCCTTGGAGGGGCCACAGTGCCTAAGGTGTGTCGCTCGGCGCTCTCGCAAATAAACCGCCTTCGGACTTCGCCTCGCTTGCTTGCTGGAGTGCTTTGATCAGTAAATCTGGCGGCTGTACTGATGCGTCGTCCTTTCACGCACTTCGAGAGTCCTGTTACTCGGATGCCTAGAGTAACACGGAGATCTCTCGCTTAAAACGAAGTTCGTCGCCTCTTTAGTCTCGCCCTCCCATGAATGAGGATAAATTTCGCCGTTTCTTCGCACTGACGCTGAGGGTCGGTAATATATCTTTTAATTGAGACATTAAGCTAAGCTAGAGAATTGCCGATGCTGATTTTAGGTCTCTCTCTCTCTCTCTTCTACAAATGATAGACTAGAACTGTTTGTAACACCGTAATTATACCATACTTTCTTTATATTATAGAAGTAAATTGATCTCTCTCTCTTCTCCCACCCCTTCTCTTCCCCCCCCACCACTCTCTCTCTCTCTCTCTCTCTCTCTCTATTCTCTCTCTCTCCCTCTCTCTCTCCAGCACTGTTTGTAACCAAGAAATTATGACCATGCTTACTTTCTCTATACTGCATAAGTATATAGATCTCTCTCTCTCTCTCTCTCTCTCTCTCTCTCTCTCTCTCTCTCTCTCTCATTCAGAAGGCAGACCAGACATGTTCATAACCTCGCAATTATATATATTTGCTTACTTCCACTGCATTATTTTAATCTTCAGCCAAACGATCAACTGAAAACACGTAAATGCTTAATTCAAGCGGCCGAAGGTACCGGGATTGAGTGACGGAACTCTGGGCTTATCTTTGCTGGGTTTATGGGCGGCCCCGCCCCTGATGAGGAACAGCTAGAAAGTAAAAGATATGGAAGTAGCGAGACGAACAGTGGGAAAATGAACGAGACTGACGGCAGTGGAGTTCTAACTCGTTTCACGTCTTGTAATGTTATTTGTTACGGGTTTCCATGATGACTATCCACTTAATGAGGTGCTGGGAAGGATTATAAGAGAAGGAATAAGCTCATGACTGCCCAAAACATGAGCCAAACACAAAGGGAAAGTTAAAGGAACTTAGAAATTTAAGATATAATCCCATAAATAAGCACACAGACACAACAAATGTGTACACGACAAACAAATATTGACAAGCAATCTGGCGGTGAAATAAAGGCCAGGGAAAAATATAATTAGTTTTCGTGATCATATGTTCGTCCATATCCTGGATTTAATCACAGAAGATATAAGTAATGCCCCTTTCTGTTTTGTGAGTTTTATTTGACTCAGAATGTCCACAGCCACGTGAAGAAAAGAGGTCAGAATATTGAATTGGGTCATAAGACCTATAGACTATAGTGGTACCTTTCAAAGGGACTGGGGAAATCGTAAATGTAGCTAAATATTCAACACTCAGAATACACTCTTAATATTAGTTGGGATTGGTTCCCACCTGCTTGAGATCCAACATAGTCGACTAACTGCCCAGATCGTAATTCACTACAGGTTTTGCAGTTGCCTCGCAATCAAGAATTTCTGACTTTTCAAATGAACTTGTGTTTCATGTCCTTTTTCCTTTGAAGAAAGATGGCAATTTGCACTTGATAATCTTACAAGAATTTCGAAGAGATGTGGAGGAAAAAGAAATTGAGAAAAAACGAATTCTTCGTTATCATGACATCTGAGATTTCTGGGATACATAACGAAAACCTGGATGGTCAAATTAAATGTCTGATAGAATATATTTTTCCTTTGTTACGACAGTGATAACCCAGGGGACATGACTCGTCATGAGGCAAAGTTTTGCAAACAGAATTAAACAGTCGTTTAAACGTGATTGATGGACGTATATTTAATTTACTCTAATTTGGCATCACAACAATTATGATAATTGTTGCCAGGAATATTTGGCTAGATAAATAAATCATATTGTACTCAGGGAAAACCTAAGCACTCATAAGAAAATATCCTCACTCAAATGACGTGTACACCACACTTCAATTCTCATAAATGCTCATACGAATTGAACCCACATTCTTCATATAACTTACAAATAACTGAATATATAAAAAAAAGTCTTGCTAATAAAACCAACTTCATGAAGAAAAATTCCTGAAAGGAATATGTGTGCATATATATATATATATATATATATATATATATATATATATATATATATATATATATATATATATTCACCTATATAGATATGATAAACATACACACGCGTGCACACACACACACACACACACACACACACACATACACACACACACACACACACACATATATATATATATATATATATATATATATATATATATAAAATATAAAATAATTTTATTTATTTATATATTTGCTGGGTCTGTTTCCTATTAGTGAATCATACAGCCACTCGTTGTCCCTAACCAATAGTTACGTCCTACGAGTCTACGCCAAAACAAAAATTAAAACAAAAATATATTGTTTAACTCTAGTATATTTGTATTGTCCAACTGATTGTGTTGCTTGACTTTTATGCATTATATTTCACGACGCCAACACAAGAAAATGAAACTATATCCGACTAGGGACCAATGATAATATATGCGCAGTGAGATATGAGAAAAATTGGCATATTACTAGAGTCACGCTCATGTATAAATTTTATATATCTGTTTTGTATTACGTAAATGAGAGAGAGAGAGAGAGAGAGTTAGTCCAAATATAAATAATGTAAGTGTTATTATGATTGGATATCCGTACGAGAGAGAGAGAGAGAGAGAGAGAGAGAGAGAGAGAGAGAGAGAGAGAGAGAGAGAGAGACTGCTGGCGGATTTTTTTCTTGTTTGCGGCGGGCAAATCTTCCTGCTTTAGCGGATGGCCTTGTTTACCTGAGGTGGGTGGGGGGGCGAGCCCTAGCAAACAGGCGGCGACACCTACACCTGGTCATAATTGACTCGTCGCTGAAAGAGGCATGAGAACGTGTTGATTCGGCAAACAGCGGCCGTGAGTGGCCGAGAGATGGGGAAGGGCGGGCGGCTTCATTCACCGCGGCAGGATTTTGTTTTTATTTCATTGTGCGCTCTCACCGGCGAACTAATGGGAATTTAAGCGTCGATAAAAGTCATGAGATGTAAATAAATCTGTCTTGGGTCAATAATACCCGAGAGTCTATCGGCGGTAAATAAATTGGTTTTGCCAGAATTTTAAAGCGAAGAGATTGATTGGAAGTATTTTCATTAAATGTTAGTTGTTTCTTCCAAAAGAATGACTGACATTTGAATCAGGGGAACATTTAAAGAGACAAAATGTGCGAGAGGAATTAAGTAAAAATAAAATGACATAAGATTATCTTATTAAATGTTAATTTTTTCTTTTAAGCTGAACAGCACACGTGACGCAGTTGAAGGATGCGTTTCCACGAAATGCAAACACAGAGCGGAGAACCTAATTGCCAAACACTGGACATAATACTTGGAGGGTTTGTTAAAACATCCTTGTCATTAACACTCGAGGAGAAACTGTCGATTTCTCCCTTAACATTGCGAGAATTGTAAAGAGTATTTGCTGAGAATGCAAATTCTTTCATAAATTCTTATTCCTTTTTCTGGCTTATTACTTTTTCTGAACTTGACTAGCGTGAAAAACTAAAAGCGTATGAATAAGATTTACTTACAGGCATATAAATCCAAGTTACTTGTGGTTTACGGGGTATCTACATGCTTCATTTTTTAAAAGCGTGTTAAAATTGAGGACTAGCACAAGAAACGACATTTGATATAACAGGGTTTCTCTGCAATTTCACCCAACCCTGCATAAGAAGCTTTATTTCTTCTGTCAGAATCATATTATAGTACATAACATAACGATTACTCTGAATTTCACGTCACTTTACCGACTGCTGTTCGTGCTTTCTGCTTATTGATTTAGTGGGACTTGGTATCCCTTCGGTGGGGAGGGAGAATTCATCTTCCATTTATTGGACGTCAGATTTAGCCTCCTAAGATGAACATCCCAATCTAATCTGACTCTTTAGTTGACTAAATTTTAGATAAAACTTAAAAAAATATCGATATTTCATCCATTAAGTTTGTAATCAAATTGCAAGTAAAATAAGAAAAAAAAAATGGTTATACCATCAAGATTAATAATGGAATATTGTGTATACTTATACAATCGTTCCATCTCTCCAGGGGTGGAAAGTTAGCCCGTTATATTCTTCCTCTGAGAGAGAGAGAGAGAGAGAGAGAGAGAGAGAGAGAGAGAGAGAGAGAGAGAGAGAGAGAGAATGAAATTCAGACTTTCACTCAAATGCACAATTTTGAAGGTCAGCCGATGGAGATGACATTTTAAGACGGACCAGCAGTCACTCCTTGCGTGGGTTCTCTCTATATTATTCAGATCTGACCGATATAATGTATTCTTTCGCCAACACAAAATCTGCAGCAAATGTTAATTCAGATAGAAATTCAGATGAGACTGCTTGTTAATCTGGAAAATGTAGCAATGTACCCCATTATTTTGTGACCACGATAGAAGTGTTCGTCCACGTTTGCATTATCAATGAACCAAGAAAAACTACTAAATGCGTTGAACTTTCTCTCATTTTTTCAGGCATATCAAGTCTCATTCATTGTCGTTGTTAATGTTAGAGTGACTTCTCTTAAGAGTAAATCACATGCGCTTCGTTTGAGTTTGTTTGCGTTTGTGTGGGATTGGGAATGTTACGTCATTATAATGCAAATACTCACAGGAATAATGATTTAGAATTCATCCTTGAAAACAGGCAAGGACTTTATTCTGATTTAAGGTCAACTTATCCAATAGTAAAAGGCAGTTCTATTACTCGCCTTATTGATAAATGGTCGCCCTTCCCTCAAACACACACACACACATACACCCCTTCTGCCTTCCATTTTCTTTTCTTCTTTTCTTCTGGCTTTGGCAAGAAAATGACATTAAGTCTCGGCCCCGAAGGACTGTGCATTCGAAAAAATAATAACTCCCACTCATGAATTTTGTTGAAGACGGTGTGCGACTTCATAAAGTGAATGCTGACACGCCTTTCCATAACTCTGATTTAAGGATGACTCATAGATGAGATGGATAAAGCTTTCTCTTCTTTAAATCTCCTTTAAAATGAAATTTTCAAATATGAATTAGGTACATCTGATCTGAACAGTCACTGTGTCCGCCATTTGTATGAGAGTTGAACCCTTCGCTGAATATCCGAATAAAATTTCAAAACAACTTTCATGGTTTGAATGTCAAAACAAAATTTATATTAAATAAAGTTAAATAGGTTTACAGATAGTTACGTGAATGCACGTATAAAGATATACACACGCATATATATATATGAATTTTTATCATATCACCGTGATTCATATACATGCATTAAGCTCCAAATGTCCTTTAATATCCAATTTGCTCTACCTCGGAATTACTATATTTTCATGTGTTAACGGAAGGGTAATTTTTAGTTGATAAATTCCGTCCTCTCGTGGATTCGAACCAGCGCACAGATATATACATATATATGCATATATGTATGTTATAAATAATAAGCCATGAATACCATTTAATATCGAATTCACTATACCTTAGGAATAATTACCCCCGATGGGGAATTACAATTGGAGATCACTTACCTGTTATCAATACGGTATAAACTATGCGATGATATAAAGTTCATATATAATATGTATATATATATATATATATATATATATGTTATATATATATATATATATATATATATATATATATATATATAGTATGTTTGCGCGTATGTAAATATATATATATATATATATATATCTATATATATATATATATATATATATACATATATATATATAGGTACATATATATCGGCGTAGGTATATGTATATATATATATAATATTATATATATATATAATTATATTATTATTTATATCCAAAAGACTGAAAAGTTACCGGAGTACGATAGTGAAACGCATCAAATCCGTGTACTACAGGATGGTTGCCTTTTTTTAGACGGTGCGAGTTTGCTCAGCTAGCGTGATATTAATAAATGCCACGGTTAAGCACAGGATACGGTTACGATCACACCGTTTATCTCTGTCGTGTTCTTGTCCCATTAATTAGATTGAGCTAATAATAAAGAAGAATTTTTGATAACATCAAGCATGTAATAAAAGAAGTAATTATCACTACAATAACTACTAATGGCTGAGCTACCCGAAGATCTCTTATACAATCTATGAATTAGCAGTTAATTAAAGATTGTGAATTAGATTTCATAGACATATATTATATATATATATATATATATATATATATACATATATATATTATATATATAATAATATCTAATATATATATATAATATATATATACATACATACATACATACATACATACATACATACATACATACATACATACATACATACACACACATATATATATATACATACATACATACATACATATTTATAATATCCATCTATTAAGTACAATATCACTATGACCACATTTTTAGGCTTTTCCTGTAACGTGAAACCTTTCAAATAAGTTAAACCTAAACTCTGTCAATTTCTTCAGTATAAAATAATGAGTTTCAAAATACTAGCAAACTTATCCATCTACGATGGGTGATAAAATATGGGTGCAGAAGTGAAAAATTTATATGTAATATTTGTTCGGCAATATTAAAATAAGGGCGATTACGCGAATAGTCTCTCTCTCTCTCTCTCTCTCTCTCTCTCTCTCTCTCTCTCTCTCTCTCTCTCTCTCGCGTAATGTAATTCAAGGGACGATCACTGAACGCAGAGAAATTCTTATTCATTGTTGTTTCTCTCTCTCTCTTAAAGTAAGTGAAGGGACGATCAATGAACGTAAAGAAGTTCGTATATATTATTGTTTACCCTCTTTTAACGATTCTCTCTCTCTCTCTCTCTCTCTCTCTCTCTCTCTCTCTCTCTCTCTCTCTCTCAAAGTAAGTCAAGTAACGAAGACGGTGATGGGATTATCGGATTACTTAGCTCTCAGATCACAAAGTATCTCCTCTCTCTTTCTCTCTCTCATTTTTCGATAGCAAGATAAAATTATAAAATTGTAGTGCATTAATGTCGTTAAATGGCTCTCTCTCTCTCTCTCTCTCTCTCTCTCTCTCTCTCTCTCTCTCTCTCTCTCTCTTGTCGGTGACTTTCATTTAACGGAACAGGGATCTTGATTGGTTCGTTTCTTTGTCAATTACTTTGCACGGTGATACGAATAATAAAGTATCTTTCTTTTCATTATGTTACTGCAAAGTCGCAACTTGTATGTCGGTGCGTTATGGCTACTGATAAATGCTCTTATGATCCTGTGTCTTCCAAAAAAAAAAAAAAAAAAAAAAAAAAAAAAAAAAATGAGTAGAAAGTAGGAACTTGTCAGTTCCCTTTTTATTATGTCCATTGGCAGGATCGAAATTCCGAAGCAACATTACCGGGCAGTACTTCTTCAACGTTATTTTGTGCACTGGCAGTCCCGATGGATTTAAGATATTGATGATAATTTTCATCTTCTATTGTGTCCCAGCTGAAATATTCGCGACTTTCTCAGGGGAAGTTGTACAGAAATTATGTATGAAAAATCGTAAAGTAACTAGGTCTACGGGAATAACCAGCCTCGTTTCACGGCCAGAAACAGCTCCGTTTCAGGGAATCCCTTCTCACCCCCACCCCCTACAAAGGAGGGGGATAGGTTGGATGAAACCCCATTACAAACCATCTTAGGGGTCCCCACCACAACCCTGCCAAGTTTCATGCCCATCTGACCAGCCGTTTGGCCGTGATTGAATGACAGACGACAGGCAGGCAGACAGGCAGGTAGGCAGACAGACAGACAAACAGACATTACGCCCATTATAGTATGATTTTACCTTTCAGGCCCCTATTCCCTCTCTTCCTTGTCCACTATAATTTAATAGCATATATTAGGAGATGGCTACGTTGTTTTTTGAAATTGAAGGACAAATATCATGCGTTGCATCAAATATACTGTGCTTCCAAAACTAACACTTGATACCTACTTGCCTACCAAACCTGTAAGCGTGACGTCATACAGTAAAGGGCACCCGGCCAGGCTCACTCACTACCAGGTAGGTCTATTGGTCCCACACAAGACTTAATTATTGTAATTAAATAAGTGACATTTCTCGTGGACTGGCTGTGAGGAGTCGTTCCGAAATTACCGGTAATTTGCGGTTACTTAAGCCTGAATAATTAAATGAGATAACCTATGAGTAGCTGTCTTGAGATGGAGATGTGGGTTGGGGGACTTGGGAGGGGACGTTGGCAGTTAGGGGGGTGGGGGGTGGGAAGAAGAATAGAGATAAAGGCAACTAAAGGAAAAATATAGAGGGGGTAGATGATGGCGGATACGTTCAGGGTATAACGAATTCCATCTGACTGGATTCATAAAAAAACGAACCTTGCGCTAGGTGAAACCGAGCAAAAAAAGAAAGAAAGAAAAAACTGCAATGAGCACATCCAAATTGGTTGAGACTAATTGCCTCACATTTGCATAAAATCATCTTTCCCACCACAAAAAAAAAAATGATTTAAATTATCACGTGACACGTTTTCTTTCAATTAAGATGTATAACAAAAAATTACATATCAAATAATGCTTTTTGGTTCGCTTCGTGTGCCTCAGACCTTTGGTGGATATAAACAGTATTGTTTAGCATTTCGCCGTAGGAATGTTTTGTTTTGTGCAGTCTATTGGCTATAGATAAGGGTCTTTGAAAAGTAGGGGTTTCCAATGTCATTTCAGTGCCATCACTTACATTTTACCAGAATTCTAGGACTGTCATTATACTAGAGTCCTGGGCTTAATTATTGTCAGAACTCTTTCGAATTTTACTTGATTTTCGCGCTGTCACGGAATCACTTTAAAAACCATAATGTACTTCTTATCAGAGTCATAGGTCTGTATATTGCAGAACCCTTTTAAAATTTGGGTAGCCACTGTTATTGTCATATCACTCGATTCTGTTTATGTATGTATTTCCTGGTGAAAAAGAGGCATACGCTGCCCAAATGTAGCCCGATGACTGTTTGTACAGTGTGCAATATAGGCATCTTCATGTATAATAAACGAGTCTCTTCTTATAAAAAAGCAAGGAAAGAAATACAGATTCGCCTTAGTTACTTCAGATTTTTTTTTTCATGTGTTTTGCAAGCTATGCATTTCGAAAAAAAGTGTGTGTGTGTGTCAGAGAGAGTCTCTCTCTTTAAAACGATTGGCTAATTTTGCCGTGGGACTTCCATATTACACCCTTTTAAAAAAGATTTTTAAGCTTTGGTTACAGAAAAAATACGAAAATTTATGGAAAAAATTGTTCTTCAATAGGCTATTCTTATGTTACTGAAATGGCAGTAAAAACTTGGTAACTTATTTGTTATCTAATATTTTTGGACACCCAATCCACAGGAAGCCTTGAAATCCAAACGGAAACGAATGGCCAACCCACGTACGCGAACCTGTCGGCTTAAGATTTATTTTCGTCTATGTTGCAGGTGAGTAAAATTTCTTAAGAATAGATCAGAATGACCATTCATAGATTTAACGCGGTTGATTTAGAAGCCCTAGATGCAATCCTAACGTGCTCCGATAATCGGCAACTATTTCATTTTTTAAACTCCGGGCCATTAATCCTCATTTGTTTTTGGATATCTTGTGGGCCATCATCGTCCTCTTCCAACCAGTTCTTGGGATCGTGGGAACCAAGCCCAATCTTCCAGCAGCACCCAGCTCCAACCCAACATTCACCTTCCATCATTCCACAGAAGCAGATGATGGGACGGAATGCTGAAACTATGTAAGGGAGAATGTCGCCAGGAGTGAGGGACATCAATGCCAACATTTCACCAGCGCTCCTTTTCCCGCCATTCGGACGAACGTTCCCTCTGTTGTGGGAACACGTCCGAGATCGGAGATCGAGCGAGTGAAACCGGAATCTTTTATCTTGATCGATTGGGACTTGTCTGTTTAGGTTCTGGATGGACGGGGTTAATGCTGCTGTTATTGCAGGGTTGTATCTAAGCCTTTATTCCGTTATTATGTAGACCATACGGATTGGCAATTTGTTTTTCTATCGTGAATCGATTACGAAAACTCAAGCTATGAAATTTTTTTGACTTTCTCCTAGATATTTAAAGTAATCTGTATCGTGCCAACAAATACCATTAAACAAGAGATGAAAATTAAAAGTTGTACGCATACTGAATTAGTACGGTCCATTTCAATGAGGACAGGGAAAGATGTGAGATGAGAAGGAAAAATGAAACACATATCGCAGATAAACCTTTTTCAGCGGATATCAAACTCTCACTGAACCATCAATCGAATAGGAGAGTTCATCGGAGGAAATTAGAGCTTATACTTTAGATGCGTGACTATACAAAATACCCAAAGCAACTGACCTGGGTACGTAGTCATTATTGCTATTTCAAAAGTAGAAATAGGACGCGTGCACACAGGCAAACCTATTTATAATTATATACATCATGTGTACATAACATATATATATATATATATATATATATATATATATATATATATATATATATATATATATATATATGTGTGTGTGTGTGTGCGTGTGTGTGTGTGTATGTGTGTGTGTGTGCGTGTGCGCGCGCTTATAAAAACCAGACACCACTGTATTGGTTCCTCTAGATCGGTGGTTCCGAAAAACAAAAAGCAACAAATTTCAACATAAACAACATTCCCGACCTGGAGCACCTATTTGAGAACAAGTAACACTCAGGACCCACAACCAAGAGTGAAAGTTTACTCTTCCCCTCTGCGATTCGGCTAATTTGGTTTGAGAGTAAAGTCCCATGATAGGGGCAATCTGATGCCCATTTGTAGCCCAGGAAAAGGGGAAGGGAAGGAAGACGGGCGGAGCTTAACCACAAAGGAAACGATAGACCTTTTGAAGAACGGAAGAGTGAAAGAGTCTTGAAAACTGAAGCAGTAAGCGAATTCCAAAGTATTGTAAATAGTAATTGTTTTCTGGATGAAGACGTGGACTTTTCTGGGAATGAAGTACTGCTACATACTATATAAAGCAGTTAAGTGTTTGCAAGAACAATGCCAAAGGACTCTCGGAAAAGCCGAGAGCATCCATTGCCAATACGGTAAATCGTGTCTAAAATGAGGCTGGAAAGCTTTTTATTTCAGCTTTATGAAGAGAGAGAGAGAGAGAGAGAGAGAGAGAGAGAGAGAGAGAGAGAGAGAGAGGGGAATTGGAGTGTATAGAAAACAAGGGTACTTTTTTCTTTTTTTTTTAATTCAAATGACAATTTCACAGTTTTGCGGTAAATATAGTCCGAAAGGTGGCCCTTGAAAGTGGCAGAATTACTAGTTCCAATACTACTTCAGCCTCAGCATCAGCAGTTTAAGTAGCAACAAGTCAGGGTTAATATTGAGAGGTACATAAAGAGCTTTCAGTTGAAAATCAAGGGCCTAGGATTTTCCCGTGCTTATTTTTCATTCTTCCTTTTCCTTCCTTAAAAGTTTCCGTCTCACATTTTGCACAGCTTTACATAGTTCAGGAGCCTATCTTGGTGTGGTCATAAAGATAAATGTCATGATCACTACCTCTGAAATGGCATTGAAGTTAGCAGACTCAAAGGTGCAACACGTGGTTTTATAAGCGCTTGTTGCTTCATACTTTAGAAAGGGTAATGTTAGCAATCTGAGATTCATACGGTAAAATTGCTTATACTTGAGTTATCCTGTTGTTCTGACAATTAAGAAAATGGCAAAAGTTATATATTCAGGACATATTTTTGGATCAGTGAGAGAGAGAGAGAGAGAGAGAGAGAGAGAGAGAGAGAGAGAGAGAGAGAGAGAGAGAGAGAGGAAAATTCACTTCGGATATCTGCATTAAGGATAAGACTTACACGTGAATAAGTACTGATATGCAAACGCACGCACGCACATAGAAACTCGTACAAGTGGTAAAATGCATCCGACGATTTAAGAAACTTTTATGCAGTCATGAATTACCCGAAGATCTAATAAATGGAGAACAAATAGTGATAGGAGGCCAAAGAGAAAGAAAACATTACCGTCCCATCCAGACCTGAAACTCTCATTTACCTGTTTAATTAATGGCACGAAATTAGCTTAGCGTGCAACATTCCTCAAAACATACTTTGGCGATGCTAATGCCCGTCGTAAATTTCCTCATGTGGAAATAGAGCCACAATCCATTAATTACTTTGTCCAGGGAATAAATTTCCTGGGGGCAAGCGATTAATGTCTCCCAGGCCCTCCATCTATTCACATGCAAAGTCGGCCGGTATAAAGGGCCCCAAGAGAGCCCATAAAGTGTGGTGGCGGAGACCTACCCACCTTTGTTTCACAGGTTAGGGCGATGGGTCTTTTAATTGTCAACATTATGGTCGGTAATTTTTACGAGCGCAGAAAGTGCGCAAGGTGGGTCTCGTTGGGAAGGATGGGCATGGCGCAGGGGTTAGGGGGGAGACCCCCGTCCTCGAGATCTAGGGGGGCGGGACTTTAGGTGGGTGGGTCCAGGACCCAATTCATTCCAGAAGTTCCTTCGGTTCTTGCGCCGCGCTGCACGTGATGGATCTCGACTTCTCTGGACTTGTTCTCGCTCTGTGATTTTATGGGCGTGTGGTCTTAGCCATCCTCTAATTGGCCAATGAGGCTTTTAATTCACAATAAAACTCAACCGAGTGTACTTCTGGTCTAAAAGATACAAGGAATTGTATTATTGCTAATTTCTTCCACTTTTTGCTGCAGTTTTTTCCTTTCAAATCATGAGGCGGGTATACAAAGAGGCGTTTCTCTTCCGTAAAGGTATTTTCTGCTACCATGTGAAGTTGACCGGGCGTGTCGGAGTAACATTTCGTTTTTATTACATAAAGTAACTGCAGAATCTTAAGTGATTTGGGAAAATAGTTTTAATAGCATTACGACGTCTTTTCCTGCTTCTCTAAATAAAGATAATTTATCAGCTAGATTTACAACAATGAGTTATTATATAAATTAATATTTGGTATCTTGGCGATTTTTTTTTATCTTAAGTTGCCTTTAATGCAGCTTCTCTGTGCTAATACAACGCAATTTAAGCATTTCATCAATAATAGACATGACAAGACCCAAATAATAGTTTTATATATATATATATATATATATATATATAAATTAATTAGTTTTATATATATATATATATCTATATATATAGTATATATATATATATATATATATATATATATATATATATATATTAGATCAAAGGGAAATATCAAAACAAAGGCACAAATATGTGACAAAAGATGTAAAGACATGATCTATGCAGTCGAAAGTTTTCTCGCTCGGGCAAATAAGGTTGCTCAAAGACTACAGTTTTCTATCCCAATAACGATATAACGATAATAATTTATGTTATCTATTTTAGCATTTACTCATAAACAGCATCAATAAGTTCTTATTGACGAGATGGAGCTTTCCATGATTATTTAATGTTATAATGCGCTTTAACTGATAGTACTGGATTAATCAGTAAGATGAAAATCCCGTTGCCAGTTATACATTTATAATTTACTTCAGAATTTGCGGCCAGTCAGATTCAGCCGAGTTATCTCAGTTCATCTTATATTTCAATTCTATTGAACAATTGGAATCGGCCACGAGACGGATGCCGGATCCTTACTCAGTGCCTCAGGGTTCAAGTATCAGTTGATGAAACGGTGGTACTTTCGAGTTAAATTTTTAATATATTTACTGTCAGTTAAAGGAAGGAAAACTCCAAGGGTATGCCTCCATCTCATCAAGATTATTACCATTAATGTTCAGGCATTTTTTTCTCTAATATTCTTTAACTTCGTATTTTACATACTGCTGGTCCCATGAAGACAACATCGCAGACACTCGTCAAACTGACACTTAATGCCAGAAGTGTCATATCTAAAGCTAAAGACTATCATCTATGAAGTTCATGGTTTTGTCGCAAACTATTTTTTTTATTAAAAGAACAATATTTAAAATCTAAATTATACTGTGATATCCAAAAATAATAAGAATGAGTTACCTCATTAACAGCTATTAAGTTTTACTTGTAGGCAATGTATCACTGATAAATCACTCTGATAATGTCGATCTTTCCAACCGCTTAAGGGCTATAGAAGAACTCTGTCAAGACAGATTCCGTTCAATACATTTTCGCAGATTTGGCGTTAAGATCCAATTAAAAAATAAACAAACAAAAACTTAAGAAAACATGAGAAGAATCTTCTTGGGTTAGAATCTTCCTTATCTTCTTTTCATTTTACGGACAGCATTTGCGTCTGCATCTAATCAGATCACGAGTGAGTGACTAGAGTACAAAGTTGCCTCAGCTGCTTCCCTTTTCATTATGAAGAAGAGCAATGTTTTTGGTTTTCAGTACCTTACAAAACATTAAGCAAAGTAGCTACTGCATAAATTTCTTATTGAAAGTCATGTAAAACAGGCTGTGAAATCAGGTATAAAGAATGAAGAGAAAATGCATTTTGACCCCGATTACAATTGCACAGCTCGAGACGGAGGCATCATTCTTGCTCAACCAACCTACAGACACGCCGACGCTCCCCCCCCCCCGCCCCTTCCCCTCCCCAACAACAAATGAGAAAAAAGTAAAGAAACTAACTGTAGTAAAAAGCAAATGTCAAAGTAGATGGAATTTAGAACTCACAGGTAATGGTGCGCCTGTCATCTGATGCATGTTAAGCAAAGCATTCTTAAAAGAATTGGTTGCAAGTCGTAAAATTCATTAGAAGTTTGATGTGTCAATGCTAAACGTAGTTAAAGCGTCTAGTACGTAGAGCGCGCACAGCTAAATATTACTGTACCTCTGAATTTATTCTAACGAAAATCTACGAAAAAAAGCCATATGCGACAATTTCTATAAAGACTAAATGCTCTCTATATTGTACATGGGGAGGAAATAATTTCGAGAAATGGCTACAATTGTTCATAGAACTCGAAGAAGACTGCAATGTTCTTTCAGAAATATACGTCGGCTATCTTGCATGATACTTATTTAAGTCCTACGTCCCATTTTAAAGGCTTCGACATTCGTAAACAACTTCTATGTAACTTTCCTCAGTGACTTCCACCAGAGGTAAGCACGAAACTTTCTCGCTTGCTGTTTTAAGCTGCAGGCTGATGAAATCGGGATGATTTTTTGTCAGAAAGAAGAAAAAAAATATAAGTATAATGCTCCTCAGTGTTACTTTTGAAAATTATATAATAAAATTATGGGAAACCAATAAAATTAGTTTTTTTCTATTTTTGAAAATTATTTTGATCTGCCACTATTCCGTGTTGCCTTCAGGACAATCAATATTTTTTTGGACACGTCACCGGAGGGGAGGGAGGTAGAGCATTTATGACTCTTCCTCCTCAAGGTGTCCTACAGGTTCCGGTCTCTCTCACCTGACGTTTCCTTTCGTTCGTCGTTGATGCACTAAAATATAATAACTGTCTTCTTTTTCGAATTTGATTTATGACCATTTTAACTTTATTTTGCAATGAAATAAGACTATTACAACTTTAAATTCACTCTTGAGTCGAACGTGACTATTGTAATCTTAACTTTCGTGAAACATGACTATGGAAAACTTGATTTCCAGTACAATATGACCGTTTTGACTTTAACGGTGAATACGACATGACTATGGAAACCTTGACTTTCAGTGGAACATGACCTTTTGACTTTAATTTTCGATGAGACATGACTATTGCAACTGTAACGTTAAGAGGATCATGACTGTTGTAACTTAACTTTGTGAATACTACAAACTAAACTAAAGGGGTTTTTCACTAATGTAACTTTAGCTGATAAATTAAGCATGAATATTGCATCAGGAAATTTAAATGAAATACGATTATTGCACAAGTATTACTTGATTTTTCACTACATAATATTTGTTCAACACAACATAATAAATTACAGTGTTATGTAAATGTATACAGTATGTACATGGTTAGGAATTAGGGAAAAAGAGGTGGAGGAGAGGGAGAGAGAGAGAGACGATGGGGAACGGAGAGGATGAGACAGCGATGGAGAGGGAGAGAGGAGTGAGAAGGAGTCGAGCCGAGAGGAGGGGAGGGGAGGGGAGCAGGACGTGAGCGAGGAGAGAGGCGTGAGAGGGTAGAAAGGAGGCGAGAGAGCGATGTGAGAGGCGAGAGACGACGGGTTGGGAGAGAGAGGACGATTGGGGGTGAGAGCGAGATGAGGGGAGGAGAGAGAGAGAGAGAGTTACCAGGAATTAAACTTCTAATTCGATAGCCGCGGTTTGTAGAAATACGATGAAATTAGACAGAGCAATATAACATTATACCACGGCGTTATTTTCCCGCATTTTGGTTCAAATCAGTTTTCATTCAAATGTTCTAATGCTATATCGATGACTGTTGCGTCATGAGCCCTTTTAATTAGCTTCGCCCGATGTTATTAATAATTCGGATTGATAGCTTCGACTTCCTTGATTCTTTTGATCAATTTTCCGGCGAAATTTCAGTGATTCAATTTCTGGAGTCAATCACTACGAAAGGGCCAAGATATTTAACACTTTTACAAGTATTTTTCGGCAGAGCTCTTTTCTTTTATTTTTATAAGATAATAAACACAACAGATTTCAAAAGCAATTTTTGCCAGTTAGCATCGTATGGAATTATCGGAAGTAAAAGATTCTAATTCACTTCAAGCTTAAAACCACATTATTTTGTAAAAACTATCAACAGAGGCCTTCTACGAAGTTATCCTTCATCTTACTTGTTACGCTAAAATTCAAGCTGGAATTATATGTGATTGCAAAATTAAAAAAGGAGAAGCTTACTAGAAAAACGCAATACTAAATGAATCAATATATATATATATATATATATATATATATATATATATATATATATATATATATATATATATATCTGTAATTGTTTTTTCGAGGGACGGGACAATGTTTTCTTGAGTAAAGTGAACCAATGAAACTGGCGATTATTTTTTTTATTACTACTACTAGTACTACTACAATTACTAAGTAATAGGCGTAGCGAGACGCAGAAAAAAAAAATCCCCCCTCTCTTCCATGAAGGCATGGGCAGAGATTTCTTGGTCAAGCACAAGCAGAAACAGTGGAGGTAATAAGACCGTAATTCTGATGAAGACGGTAATACCAGCGATATCAATAATGACAAGATGACGCCGGCCCGGCTTCCAAACAACGACGATAACTCACGCACTTCCGACATCGTTAGGCACCCTGCCAATCCCATCAATATTAAGATCAGTATTGTCATTCCGTCACTCATTGACGATATTTCCATCAGTTCACGACCCCGACATAGCAATCACAAGTTGTCACAGCAGTCGCTAATGCTGCAAATGACAGCGTCGTCTGTCATGATTCCGCGCCTCCTTTTAATTTTCCCCCAAAAGCAGCTTGTTTCGTCTTCCCCAGACTCTTGGATTCAGTCCCCCCCACCCGCCCCCGAACCTCGTCCCACCCACCCACCCACCCTCTCTCCGTTGACACCTTCAGGAGGGAAGAACCAGAGGAGGCCGAATTGGACAACCCACATAATTGCAAGGGGCGGCCCGGTAATGCAAGTCACAGGAACGAAATATGATGATGGAATCACCCCTGAACATGGTGGTAATGACTACTTCACATCCCGCCTTCTCTCTCTCTCCTCCTCTCTCTCTCTATCTCTCTCTCTCTCGTCTCTCTCCCCTCTCTCTCTCTCTCTCAGTTTACTGCGGCTGCTACTTTTACTCTTGCTGCAGGAGGACGATGGTCTCCTCTCTCCCGCCCCAAGTCCGTCCAGTGTCCCTCCTGCAGGGCCTTTCCTGCAAGGTGGGCATCAGGGCCTTCTATCATCGGCCCCGTCCCTTGCACTCCCAAATAATGTCGTCACTGAGCGTTGTGTCCAAAGGCGGCGATGGAAATGTCTCAATATAAAATGCGTAGGGGTTTAATCGCGGGTTCTATTCACATTTATTAATGCAAGGGGTTTGATGCATTTCACCGACACATATGACATACACACACGTATATATATATATATATATATATATATAATGTATCTATATATATATATATATATATATATATATATAATATTATATATATATATATATATATTGCATTTTTTGTTTCCTTAGTTTTTTCTGCCAAAGATGAAGAGAAGGAGGTGGCGCTGCAGGATTGTTTACGAGAGGGTTTCGATGAGGCTGGGGTTACCTGCGCGCAGTTCCTTTTATTAATTTAATGTCCAGGTACGATTCACTTTCAATAAAAGTGAAGGTGGGGGACTTCTGTACAATGATGAGTCGGGTTTCAATTTCCAACAGAGAGAGAAGAGAGAGATGAGAAGGAGAAGAAGAAGAGACGAGAGAGAGAGAGAGAGAGAGAGAGAGAGAGAGAGAGAGAGAGAGAGAGAGAGAGAGAGATTTTTTGAACATGCTAATCGATCTTTTTTACGATGTTTGTGACTAGTAGTGATGTAAATTTGTGAAATTAATTGTGGCCAAAATGAATTTTTTCTCACATATATACTGCATATTTTGATTCGCAGAATCAATAAATGTCAACCTTTTCAGACAGCACTCAAGAATAACAGGTGAGAGATGTGTATTTCTGGTGATAGAAGTTCACTCTTGACTTGGTTCGGAAGTCACGTAAAGCCGTTGGTCCCGTTGCTGAATAACCACTGGTTCCATGCAACGTAAAAACACCATACAAAACAAAAATCAAGAATAACAGCCTCCCTCCAGATAGATAATGCTGCCTAAGCATCACAAGTATTTTCTTTTAGAGAATCACTGAAACCAATCTTATCTACCTTAGAATATTCTAAAGTTCTTCTTGACAAGCTAGATATCTCGATAAATTTATGATAATGGTTTTAATCAAAATAAATACATTAATGGCTCCTGGGTTGACAAGTCTCCCCCCCCCTCTCTCCCCCCCCCGCCCCCCCCCCATAATTTAAAGGTACTTGGTACCCTGGTCTTCAGTTACCGCACAAAAATAAATTGCTTATGGTTCAAGATGGCTGGCAGACATGAAAAGCTCAAACACTTATCAAGTACCCCGTCGTACATAATTCTCAGGCTTCACGCATACTAAAAGATCTCTCTCTCTCTCTTTCTTTATTTTGTTTTTTGCTGGTCCTTGTGGCGCAATGATATTATCCTCGGCTCCCAACCTAGATACCAGCGTTCAAACCCCGAACTGGGAGAGCAAATGGAAGATATAGACGTGTTTTCTTCGATGTGTAGAATGGTTTTGCTGATTTTTATGCCTGGTTTCCACTAGATGAGTTTGAGTATTAGCTTGGAAAGCGAGAGAGAGAGAGAGAGAGAGAGAGAGAGAGAGAGAGAGAGAGAGAGAGAGAGAGGTATGTCTCCAAACAATCACGTTTGTCACCAAGCTATAAAAACGTCAGTTGTATAAGGGGAATTGCTTTGCGTAAAAATGCGGAAAATATACTTTACCAAACTATAAGGCAAAGCCGTGGATGTCGACCGGATAATTATTCTGAGACTAATTTAAACGCTGAGGATCACCAGCCATTAATTCTTTACCTTCCCAAGAGGACGTATTATTCCCTTAGCCAATAATAAATAACCTTCCAAACTTAAAAATCACGATGACAATTTCTAACTTTAATGACGGCTAAAAAACAACAACTACCAAGACTGTGCAGTCTCATACAGGGATGACATTTAGCATGTGGAGGTTAAATAATTCACCGCTATAGATAATTAAAAGCTCACCTAAATGTCAGTGGCATACTAGTAAGGCACGTCTGTGGTCGGACTGTTTTATCAATAAAGCCAGGGAGCCGACTTGGATGCGTTCAGAATGGGCTGAACGCACTCCGGAATAGAACGCTAGTCTGCGTTCTCATGGCTCAGTATATAATAATAATAATAATAATAATAATAATAATAATAATAATCATTATTATTATTATTATTGCTATTGTTGTTGTTGCTGGTGAAGAAATCCACAACGGTGTAAATGTAAACATATAATGAGAGAATCGAGCAGGTTCTCGAAAGCTCTCGTTTTATTCTAATATATATTTATTTTTACACCATTATGGATTTCATATTACGGGCTGCTCCAGGAGCAAGAGCCCGTGCCAGCACAAGGCTGGCTTAATCTTAAACAACAACAATGGATTTCTTCGCCATTTTAGTGAATCATGCCATTATGAGTGTTTTATGAATTTGTATTATTGTTACAGATTACTTGACCGAGACACAAAGTCGTAATTACCGTTACTTGTATGACCCCTTGAAAAGATTTGCTTTTAAGTTAGGCATATCTTAGTTTAACCAGACCACTAATCTGATTAACAGCTCTCCTAGGGATTAGATATTTTTACGTGGTATTAACCAATTGGTAATCTAGCAAAGGGACCTACAGCTTATTGTCGGTTCCGAACCACATTACATCGAGAAATTAATTTCTAATCACCAGAAACAAATTCCTCTGATTCCACGTTGGTAGAGCGGAGAATCGAACTTGAGACCACCGAAACGGTAGGCGGGCACGTTAACTACTCGTCCAGCGAGGAACTATTTGCCTTTAAAAGACGGGCAAAAATTATGAGCGAGATCATGTTCAATTAGTTGAACAGGCAGTGGAAGATCAAAGGGAGCGGATGACAAATAATAAGGCCTTGGGCCACACCTGCGTATACGGCTTACATCTGAATGATCCTGGTCACTCTCTTCATCTCTTATTACTGATGCGTCCTCTTATATACCGAAAGGTCTCTCCTCTTACAAGGACCCTTTTTTTTTTCCTTCATAATATTTCTTTATTTTTTTCCCCGAGTCCGGTGAGTTTTCTCTCTTTTTCGGCTCCGCAAATATTGATTTCTATTTATATTTCTGAATTTTGCCTGTACAGTTGTGTTTCTTTGTCCTCTGTTTTTTTCTTGGTTCGAAACCTTGGTATTTAATTTTTCATCGTTGTTTTTTTTATACTTGTACCTTTATCGTTCATGTCTTTTATCTCTCTCGTGGTTCTTTCGTTATTCTAAAACAGATTTTTTTTCATATCACTTCGATTTTTGTTATATCACCTCTTACATGCACTCCATCCTCTTTTTATTTTTATTTTCTTTTTTTAATCGAAGATCGTTTTTAAACTTGAAAAGCACATTTATCTCTCCTTTTATCTTACTTCCAATCCTCCTTTTTTTGTACGATTTTTTTTTTTTTTTTGTCATGTGGGAATCACAGTAGGCCTATTGTTTACTTTCGTCGCTCTTAATCTCCAAATACATCAAGAGATAAGGGAATTCATGAGATTCCCGCTGGCCTGACTAATTCTTTCACGAATACCTGTTCCTGCTCTGGTGAAATCTGAGATGATAAGATGAACGGACGCGTGTGTTCGTCCGTGTGTCAGCAGCAGGTGAATGCTGCTGACCGTATGGGCGATCCCATATTCTTGAAAATCCAAATGAAAGCTACTGCGATGCGCTATTTTACATTGATGAGACAGACTAACTTCTCTACGATTAAACAATAATGAACGACGATTCTTGAAAAATAAAAAAACCATAACTGAAAGCAACTTTATGATTTTATTTTACATTTATATATTTCTATAACGTGCGATTAATATAACAGTGGCAGATGCTTGTACACTCTTGAAAACACTTAACGATCATAGTGAATGCTACCTTGTTACATTTATGTCATTATTTTTCATTAGCTTGTGAATATTTATCGATAATTCGGTGAGTGAATCTTGTAAAAATTCTAAAACGAAGGTTGAAAGCTATATTTTATTTTATTGTCATAAAAGCTTATTAGGGTGATTCGTTCCAATGGCATTAGTGTTCTTTTCAAAACTTCCTTCAGTTTTTCATTCCGAGGACCCAAATGTCTCTTCGAAAGAGGATATAAGTTTTATATCTGAGTGTCAAAGTTATCTTCAGTGAACTGCTATTTCTAAAAAAAAGGAGCCTGAAAAGAACGAACGAGATTTCGAAGAAGAATGTGAAAAGGCCAAATACAGAAGGGATAAAGGAAGATTCCGGAGCCAGATAAATCGTGGCGATGGATGGTGACCCGCCTTCAAAAAGGGAGAACAATCATTCATCTGCATATTGAACTGGCTGCAACTCATTCAATGCTAAGGATAGGAAATGAACGGATAAATTGGTACATGAAAGTAAGCTCGAGTGTCCCCTGGGGTCGAGAATTCGAGTGTCCCCCCTCAAGCAAGACGACTCAACGGTATCTCTTAAAGAGAGGAGGCCCAAGAGTATTCCCTAAATCCTGGCAATTCAGGAACTCAAGAATAATGTCCCTTCAGGCAAGGCAACTCAACAGCGTCCATTTACGCAATTTAATGGAAATGTCCCCTCAAGCAAGGTGACCCACAAGTGTTCCTTAAAGCAAGGCACCTCAAGAGAATCTCATCAAGCCGGGCAAATTAACAGTTTCTCTAATAGCAAGAGTCTTCTGCAAAGCAAGAAACTCAAGACTGTTTCCTCAAAAGGGGAATTCAACCTCAAATCCTGGGAAAATTGGTAACTTAAATGTCGCATGTGAGGTAACCCATAGCTCCCAAATATAGCTACAGAGATACTCCACTCACAGACTAACTGAAAGATGCACACACACACACACACACACACACACTCACACACACACACACACACACACACACACACACACACACACACACACATATATATATATATATATATATATATATATATATATATATATATATATATTTATAAATATTTTAAAAATATATGTGTGTCAGTGTGGAAAAATACTCTTTCACTTGTACCATATATTACTTGCGCAGAAAAATAGATAAATTTTAGACACGCGGAAGTATAACTATAAACACCTATTGTAGAGCTGACTGATCAATGCACATCCAAGACATATTTAACGGACATCGACCTTACTTGAATTCACATTTATGCAAATATTCCCTCGCGTATTCGTCATCCTTCGAATTTACGGCTGGGGGTTTGCAGTTCGATGAGGTAGTCTCCCCCTGGCGAATTTGGGGCGCATGCGTCATTGATTCCACTTTTTTGCGGGCCCTATAAACTCCATTCATTTATAATTCAGATGTAATTGCAGAGTGCAAGACGGAAGTATGCGCTGGAGAAAATATGATAGCCTTGTTGTTGCATGTTCCGTATTACACACTTTTTGGGTAGACAGGCGTTACTCACGTTTTTTTTTTTTTTTTTTTTTTTGTCGGTGGAGTTCAGGGACTGAAATTTACGTTTGGTGTTTCTCACCCTTATTCACTCTATTATTCCTCGTCGATGATAAATATTACTCCCCATGAATATTTCATCAGGCTATTTATGATTCCGCGGTCCTGTCGCTGCTTTTTTTTCTGTCTGGGTTGTAGTAGTTTTGTGGCGTAACTGTAGTTCATTTCCGTTCGATGTTTTGTGTTCTTTTTCTTGAGTAAATGGAGTATTGTGAATAAGTAAGCAGATGTGTCTGGCCGATATGGAATAACCTTGAAATGTTTTCGGCCTCAGGATATAATTCTGAGAAGTGGTATTTTATTTCCATATGCTAAGGCCGTATTTTGTATTAACAGAATTTTGTTGTAGACGATTTTTGATTATGTTATACTCGTATATCAATACTACCTTTTGATCGCAGCTGGAGTCAAGTGTTGGTACAATGAAAACGCAAATGACACCGATACCGCAATAGGGTAGTGCTTTCAGTGTATCTCAGGTGGTGCACTGTAGGCATTACCTTTAAGGGGGATTTGCAACATTTTTGCAACGTCCCTTCGGCCCCTAGATGCATCTACTTTTTTTTTTTATAAAGCCTTTTACTTTACCTCCCTTCTTGCTTTCTTTCATCACTCCTGCTGTCCAGCCCCTCTAACTGCTACTTGTTAGTGCAACTGGGAGGTTTTCTTCCAGCTGCGCCTTAGATCCCTGTAATTCCTCCCCTTGATCTTCTGGATCTGTCTATGTCGCCTTCCAGTCACTCCAGCTCCCTCCTTCCCCTATCTTAAGCACTGGCTGGTTGAAAGAGCTCCGAGTGCTTTTTGCTTGACAACCCAAATTTCATATAATCGGGAATGACGCAGAGTATTTGGATGACATTGGTTATATAGCATCCTTGTATTCGTGTCAGATCTCGTGAATGCCACAGAATATTTGGGCAACTATGCCAATCACTTTGTCAGAGGTTTGAATTCCAAATTACTCCTTCGATTACAATATGTATTTAGATGTGGATTTGATTTATTACAAAGCCGTTGCGGTATGATATTTATAAACTTCAAGAACTTTACGTATAGTATTCATAATCAATGAATTAAATTTTCTTATTACATGTAGTGCCAAATCCTGAACAATTAATAAAAACTAAACAAATGAGACTTGAGCTTTGAATTGAGAAACATTTCCTCTCCAAATCCTTCTGACGATGACCAAAGAAAAAAAAAAGAAGGGGAAAGCAACAATAAATGCAGGCTAATGAACGAAACAAATTGAATGCGTAGCACTATTACAAATCAATTATAGTTCTTCCGAAAATAGTTCTAAATATACATCTCTTCATCTTCTCCATTATGAAATTGAAATTGATTTCATGAAAATTACGTCCTCGTCCTACAATAACTTATTTCTTGATTTGCTAACGTCCTTAATTGCTTCAAAGTATGCATGAATTACTGCTACTACGCTCATTCTTATGGCGCTATTCTAATTCTGAGCAATTTGTAAGAAATAATAATGATAAAAAAAGGTTAACCTAAAATTCATCTACGTAGATTATAGGGCAATTAGCCGATTATGTTAATTGAAGAAAACAACAGTCGTGTACGTATGCTACTAATCTCGTTGTATCGTGCGGTACATGAGATATAAAATTAGTATTTATGATTGTGCATTTTCGAGCATTATTTTTTCTACATACCATAATTTTTAATCTATAGCCATTTAACGTAGTGACGATATTCTTATATACGTTGATAGAAGGGTCAGTGTGAATCTTTTTATCCAAGAAAAAGTATTCACACAAATACAAATAATTATTCATAAGTATACGCTCGCCTGTGTGCATTGAATTTGACTTTTTACCAGTAATTCTTTAACGAGTTCTGCCCCACACGTAAGAAAAACTGCAGAATTAAATCAATAAAATCCAGAGGAGACTTAACATATAAAATTATAATATCCCTTTGCTTTGGACGCTTCATATTTTCTAATCCTAATTCACATGCAAAAGATCTGGATGTTACAAATATCTCTTCAGGTAAACTAAGTACATTAATGTCCAAAACACAATCCTCTCTGTCGGTGCTCGTCTAAATGAAACAACTGCTACGCTGCAGCCCGGATTCCTCGGTAGTAATGAGGGTGAATATTTAATTAGAAGGTGGAGCAAATTGTCGGAGTTTTATGTTAATGAAGATGATATCCCTCATGCTATCTCTCTCTACGTGGGCTGCCTCTGTTGCACAAGGAGGATAATACTCGCTTCTTTATGCGCTCGTGTACTTTCAGATTTGTTTTATATTCTCCTTGACTTGTTTACAAATTCTGTACACTTTTATACATACGGTTACACAGATATTTGTATCACCCCATGAATAGATTTGTTTGTATAATCCTATTCTATGTGCATGCGCATTACTTATTTTATGCATAAAAAAATGATATTGGCAAACATTCATACTAAAGAATATCAAAAGGCTTAGAGTCATACTTCCTCATGTAGGAAAGTGCATTACTTCCTTGACTAATTCCTCACTGTAATAGGCGAAAACATTTTCCCGACACATCTGTATAACAAAAGATAGAAAAACTGCAGATTAAATCATAGGGCCGACAGATAATTCCTTTCCAGCAATTTGATTTAATTTTTAATTTAATTCGGAACTTTATGCGGATTGATATGAAACCTAGTAAGAGTTTGACAAATGCCTAATAATATATATATATATATATACATATATATATATATATATATATATATATATATATATATATATATATATATATATATATAGATATATATATATATATATATATATAATATATATATATATATATATATATATCTATATATATATTACACCGTACACCTTTTCCACTCCGTTGATGATGCACTCGTTACTGTCAGCTGACATCTTGATGGGAGGTTGCCAGACTCTCACACCTATCTTACCTTCCCGCTACTACTCACTTCAGTCAAACACCTGCCAAGTACAAATTTCACTACTATGGTCAACAGAGGCCCCATGAATCCTAACGGACCATTTTAACACTGTTCCACCCCTTCCATGGATTCAAACCTGGGGTCCCGTGTTCATGTTGCGAGTGTGCTATTGTTATATCTTTCTGTGGGTGGCTCCAGATATAGTTAGCCATTATGTTCACAAAAAGTACTTATTGGATGAAGCTGCTTGCCCACCCCTGTCCTGCCCTCCCCGGATGTTCAAGGTACGAATGCATATACGGCTTATGATTATGTAGTCCTCTCAGCAATAATTACTGATGCTTTCACAGATTCTTCCTCAGACGCTACAGCTTATGACACTATCTTCCATTGAAAATTAGTCAAATCTGAAAAATAAATACGCCAGAGTCGGAGAAAGTTATTGATTTTGCAAGAAAACCATGATTGATTCATAATCTCTCCCCCCCCCCCTCTCTCTCTCTCTCTCTGTTTATTTAAGAGCTTTGCAGACAAGAACTGCAATTTTGGATTTCAGAGCTGCC
>NC_061089.1:28501898-28586898 GCF_015104395.2 Macrobrachium nipponense
AGAGAAATTTATATATACATTGGTGTTTACGAATATATATATATATATATATATATATATATATATATTATAATAGTATGTATGTATAATGAAATATTAATGTAATAAAGCTTCAAAAAGTTATAATTTATTCACTGTCAGTATCCTCCGAGCAACATTGCAAGGCGAGTGAATCAACGGGTGAATTTTCATCCGGAGCAACCGATTATCGGATTATGTTTGTCATGACCGGGGCAAAAGCCACTTTCAAAAGCGAGTCGGTGCTGCAGGTATGAAAACTATTCTAATTCATTTAATATCTTAATAATCTATGAGGATTTACAGCATCATTTGACACATAGTAAGGATTTCAGTATCGAATGTATCGAAATGATTTTACTGCAACTAAAATCTAAAAGGATTTCTAAAAAGCGGGATTAATTTGCAGTTTCTTTATGTTTATTTTTATACATTTGTCACATTAATCGACGATTGGGAATTATCTCGACGTATGTACAAAAGCTCTAAATCGCAAAATCATTTTGAATGTTAGAAAGACCGATACCCCACGTATTTGAAAATACGTTGGGTATCGGTTTTATCACTAAATATCTTTAAGCGTGAACGTTGGAAACATTGGTACTAAACATATTTCATGATAGTCTGGATTTTCTAAATAATATAAAACTCTTGTGAAATAAGGTATCAGACCATTTTCCATATAATATAATTGGTGTAAGGCAAGCAGACGGTCTACAGGATTTTAAATAAAACCATTCCCCTTAAAAGCATGTCTACAAAGGAATATATTTGTCAAGAACAAAACAAACGCTTTTGGTATTCATTCTTTCGGAAAAAAAGAAATGAAGATCATAATGCGCGCCATTTGCTCGTCTTTATGAAAATTAAATTGTCCTCTTTATTCGAAAGATAACACCTCATCATTCTTTGCAGATAAATCTTGTTCTAGCTTGTCTGAGAGAGAGAGAGAGAGAGAGAGAGAGAGAGAGAGAGAGAGAGAGAGAGAGAGAGAGAGAGAGAGAGAGAGAGAGACTTTACTCAACGTCTTTATTATGATAAGACCCTGAAAGTTTATTCTTCTTGTATAACAATGACCGGCAGTTTTTTAAGCTGAAACACAACTGAAAAAAAGCTATCTTATTTTCTCATCAAAAAGTAAGGACTAAGATAAAAAAAATTCCTATCTCATAAAACCAAAGTTGAACACAATTAAGCCCTTTTTGTGAATGAAAGTAGCGTAGCACAATATTATCCAACAAAACATGCGATACATGATATTTGGCTAGGCTTACGATTATTCCCTGAATGAAGGCTATTTGAAGAAAGCTTCAAATTTATATATATATATATATATATATATATATATATATATATATATATATATATATATTATATATATATATCATAAGTCTGAATTTTTAAAATATATAATGCACAAACCCTGGATCAAATTCTTCGACATCCGAGGGCCTGAGACCTCGTCAGCAGTTAAAAAGCTCCTTCCACAGGGAAAAACAGAAGAAAAGAGCAAAACCTCGCCAGACAAGTGAACACTAAGAGCTGTCAGTTACGGGGGATGGTAAGACCAGACTGGTTATTGGAAATGTCAAGACCTGATCAGTTAAGTGGTCAGAGCAGGACCTGACGCAATAAAAGGAATGCAAAACATGCCCAATTAAGGGAAAGAACAAGGACTAGTCGTTTGAGGGGAGAAGTGACCAGGACATTTATAAGGAGAGTAAGACCTGGTTAGTTGAGGGGATGAGAAAGACCAGGTCAGTAAGGAGGGAGGAAGACCTATTCGGTTGCGGGAGAGAGCGAGACATCGGGCAAAGCCTCCCGTGCGCCAGTTGCAATCTACTGATCTAATCGGATCCTCGATTGCTTGTTATTGTTTCCGGTAATTCCTGTTAACATTGGGGGAAATGGGCGTCTGAAAGGATTCCGCAAGCACGGTTTGCGTTGTAAAGCAACGGTAATGGGATGGCTCGTTGAGGCCTTAACTTGATTTGCTTATTCGCCTCCTTGGGTTAAAGTGATTTCCCTGGATATTGAGTAATCTTAGGCCGCTTTTAAAGGTACTGCAGGAGTACCCGGAGGAAAACAAAAATAAATAAAAGAAGCTATTATAAACGAATCTTGTTCTGGTGACGTAAATGTTTATGTGCTATATGTTAAAACTAATTGAATTTGACTGTTCTATCACTGGTACGTTCATACTATGTATCGATTTGAGGGTTGAATCAATAATAGACCGACAGCCCACTATCCCTTTTTCGTGAAAAATTTGGTTTGCATTTATTAATTCAAGCATCTCACTAGTAAGGCTGGATTTCGTGTGTGATGAGCAAGGGCAATAACGTCCAGGTATCGAGCGGGTAAAGGAAAAAAAAATATACAAAAATTGCAAATTACAGAGAACAACAGAGAATTACAGAATTCATATAATCTGAAAACCAACGAATTAAACTTATGAAGAATCTGGGTGCCAGGATGTCTGCTGTAAGTTTTAATACTTTTTTAACCTTCAAAACAGACGATCTGCGTTATTTGATCTAGTCTAAAAAGGGTCCAATAATAAAAAAGTTTTTAAACCTTCTTTTCAATTCCACTAATGGACGTGAGCTGAATAACATTATACATTACGTTAAATATATGAGAATATTTTCAAGGTAATTATCAGCTGCTGATAACTGAAATATATACAAGGAATGATCCGACCTCCAGCTAACTCGGGACGCGTGCAAAACTTTACCCTCACGCATAAGTTGTACACATTATATTCCTAATATTTAACGTAAATTAAAACATGCTAAATTCTACAGTCAAATAGAGCCTTGTGTCACCAACGAGAATTAAAACAAATACGCTAATTTTATTAGAAATAATTTGTCTGTACTCATGTTTTACATTTTCATTCTAGTGAATAAACCATGAATATCCTATTCTAAAACTCCTGTACATTTAACTCAATGCAAAACACCTTTTCCAGACCTTATTAGACGCTTCCACTGACCTTTCCTACTCACCCCTCCAACAACTCTCCGAAGAAGCGAAAAAATCGGAAACTTACATTACTTTGGCTGCTTATGTACGTTTAGAATCGCTTAAGCTTTCGAACAATTGGATGGGAATATTTTCACCATAAAGGCAAACAAGAAAATGAACTTCAGTCAGGCGATGTGGATAAATAATGATATTATTATATAATATAAAGGGTCAAGGGAGAAATTATATAAATATCAGGTACAGATTATAATCATAACCTGGCCTTCCACAGTCTCACATTTCAACACCGCTAAAGAGCTTTTGTGTCACTAGATGAGATCTGTATAGAGTAGCAATTGCAGCTACAGACAATACGTTTGCCAGGCTGGAAGTGCAAACGTTCGCTACGAAAGACGAAAAAAATAGAACTGGAAATAATGCGAAAGCAAATATACGCCCGGGAATGTTTTGCTAAAAGGGTAATTGCAATTTTTAACAGATACCATTCCAGGAGACGATTATTAAATTGCTTTACGAAGATTATAGTAATAAGAGAGAGAGAGAGAGAGAGAGAGAGAGAGAGAGAGAGAGAGAGAGAGAGAGAGAGAGAGAGAGAGAGAGAGAGAGAGAGAGAGAGAGAATCGGGGATATTCATGGTTTAAAATACCATAAAAATATGGAAATTAAAATAAAGTTACAAATGCTATATTTCATATTGATTCACGTGAACTTAAAGAGACGGAGTCTGACGTTGAAGGTAATCGAGAAACGGTAAAGCACAAGAAGAATGAACATGTTTTCAAACCCATAACGTATTCCGAATGACCCGCGAATATTGGGCGTGTATAAAGGTATGTTAGTATCGATATATTTTAACATGTTCGGTCAAATGGCTCCTGAAGCTTTAAATTCAGGTTATAAAAGCTAATTGACAAAAGTTTAGATATTAAAGGTCTAAACTTATGACATTAATTAAAAGATACGAATCACACTTTAGATATTATATTGAGTGTTAATTATATTTCGGTACAGCAAAGTTGTAAAGATTTTAACTTCAGCCATTCCGTAAGAGAAGATTTTGATAATTTTAGTCATAAATCATTACCGAGAATATTAAGCGCTTATGAATAATATATATATATATATATATATATATATATATATATATATATATATATATTATAATATATATATATATACACACACACATATATATATATATATATATACACAATCATATATATATATATATATATATATATATATATATACATATATCAATTCAAGCTACAAATGTCCTTTAATATCTAAATTCACTTTACCTCCCAAATGATATATTTTCATATATGTACATATATGAAAATATATCATTTGGGAGGTAAAGTGAATTTAGATATTAAAGGACATTTGTAGCTTGAATTGATATATAAATGGATCACGGTTCGATGTGATAATTATTCATATATACATATATATATATATATATATATAATATTATATATACTATATATATATATATATATATATATGAGGTACAAAAACGTCCGTTGATAAAAACTTTGTTCATTAAATGTTTTATCTAGATAAGAGCACCTATAGTAAATTTTCGTTAAAGACACGACACGTCTACTCCCCGCCATGTACTCATTACCAAACGCATCTGAATTAACGTCCTCAGAGAACACGAATGACAGAGAAACATTCCTAAATTCGATAATAAAGTGAAAGGGGAAAGGGAAAAGAGTGTCAAATCATTGACGAAGTTCGAGTGGACAATTTCCCACAGAATATCTTCAGGAAAGATGCGCTCTTATAACTAGGTCTTGGTATGAAGACGAACGATTGACGCGAAGCTATCCGTTAAATGATGGCATTAATAGAACCTTGCGGAAATATCAATCAATCACCCGTTACAATTTTCAATGACGATTAGGAAGAGCGCTCAATATCGAATGCATTCCAAGGAAATTTTTTCTCGTTTCGATATTTCACCCAGTATTCGAGGTGCATCGTTTTTACGGATCATAGTAAATTCTAGTAAATAATTTGATGGAATTATTTAGTCACACACACATATATACATACATACATATTCGTAAAGATAAATATAAACATATATATGATATATGATATATGATATATATATATATATATATATATATATATATATATGTGTGTGTGTGTGTGTGTGTGTGTGTGTGTCTTCTAATCACTGTATTTTAATAAGTACTCTTGATGAATAACTTTTGAGGATCATAAGACTAGTAAATCAGAGAAATCATCCATAGCTGTACAATACATATTATATATATACATATATATATATGTGCATGTATATATATATATATATATATATATATATATATATATATATATATATATACATACACTACATAGACACGCACACACACGCGCATATAATATAATATAATAATATATATATATATATATATATATATATATATATATATATATACACACACACACGCGTGGAAGACTAAACAAGACTAACATACATTTTTTATAGATTTGCATGTACTTCTTGTTACAGATCAAGAAAAAATATTTTTTATCAAGCATCACTTGTATTTAGAATTAATCTTACGTTGGATTCCGATTTAAGTAAATTAAACTGAAAGTCTGGCTTTCCTTGGGCGGCTTTTTAGGGATCTTTTGGCGCTACTCTCTTTTCTCGTAATAGATAAAACACTTTGAACAAAACTTTTTTTAACAGACTAACGTAAGAACTTTCGTCAACAAGATAATAGCTGTTACACTCGATGTTATTGACACCTCATAGCATCAGTCTTCTTTTTTTTCTTATCACCAGTGTAGTAGTCACATTAACAGTGTCTTGACAAACGTAATTTCTTTCTAAGTATGAAAAATCCTAACACTCTCTTCTGCAAAGTTATTGACGGCACTAGATATATAACAACTATCACGAGATCTCTCTATCTTATCCATCCACCGTCATTATTACTATCATCAATATCATCATTACTGTTATAACGAGTTAAGCGCAACAAGTACATAAACCACAATCACAACATGAATCTGAACATGAACTTGGCCCTAAACTGATGTCTCTAAAACTACTTTCAACTCGAGTAGAGCCACACTTACACGACGAGGATAAGGGAAGTAACGATGGTAACCCCGTAGACTGTGCACGACGTCGTTGCCATGGTGACCACGCCTGGGTGCACGACAGCCACAAGTTGCAACCGCGTGCACTGATCAAGCACCACACTTGAAACATTCACGGCAGGTGCAATTGCTCATTGTACGCAGTGTGGAGGGAGGCCGGCCGACATACGCATGGTCTGTCAGGGCTGGACGTTTCAGTTTCTCTCCCTATGTTCTTTCCATCGTGTGGCCTTCCTCGATTGACTCCTCAACTCACACGACACTCAATCACTACTTTCTTACACGGCTCCGTCCCAACACTCCGTCTCGCAACTTCTTCTCTATGTCATCGCAGAAATGCAGTGAATGGTCGAGTTCTGATTCATTTTCTTTCTCAGTTTTGTACACAACACATAGCCTATTCCTTCTTCAATTCGTTTTGAAAAAGTGCGAACCTCCAAGTTGAGAGAATTTTACGTCACAGCCAACTCTGTTTGCCACAATCCTGGCGTCATTGTAACGTAAAACCCGACGTCGTATTACACTCTCACCATCGATCTGTCACATTCGATAAGTCTTCAATTTTTCAGATTAGCGTGAGAGAGAGAGAGAGAGAGAGAGAGAGAGAGAGAGAGAGAGAGAGAGAGAGAGAGAGAGAGAGACGTCCCTTCTCACTCTCTGTCTCCTTTTCTCCCTCGAACAACAATTTATTTTGTGCAAGAAAGAGATCTATTCACTGATTTATGTATACTTGTGTACGTTTATACATAAATGCGAAGTCGTCCTCAAGAACGACCATTCGTATATCAAGAGCTGAGTGACGTCGCAGCTGTCGCAAACGGGAACGTCGCAACTACAGAAAAGTGACTCCTTCGCAGTGCCTCGAATTTTCTTCACGGCTGAAGACGACACAGTCATCCACCACAACCGTCCATATTTATATGAGACGAACGGGTCACGCAATCAGACGCGTATTTATAAATATAAACATATCCTTACGACACACACGCAAACACACATGGAAGGAACACACCTGGGGGTCACGCAACGCTTAATTATGCATAAACTCCCAGCGACTAAGGTAGTGTCACCCTTGGCACTCCGACTCGAGGCGCTGACAGAAGTGGAGTTAATCGCAGTGGTGTGAGGCGTTGAGTGGTGTTATTGAAGGGGGAGGTGTTATGCGACTTGGTGTAGTAGAGTCTCTGTGTATGTGTGTGTGTCTGTGTGGCAGTGGGGTGGTAGTGGTGTGTCGGCTCTCTTTGATGGACCGAGAATGGTGTACCCTTGTAAGTTCACCTGGCGAGTAGGGGCCTCTCGGCGCGCGCGAACCACGGACTGCTCAGGCGCAGGATTCGACTACTCGTTATTTTGTCGCGTTTCCTTTCCCAGGGACCTTCGGCGAGTGTTCATTCATCTTTGCGATGCAGGGATTCGTTAAGTGCGGCCGAGGCAGGTTATTCGTGTAAAAGCAAGCAAATCGGAGGGTGGTATCAATTAAGAAACAGTCGCTGGGGTTAGTGTATTCTGCTATTCCAGGTGGGCAGAATGACTCGCTCTCATTGGCCAGGGGGACTTCTCTGGACGGTTCGTTTGGCCAATCAGCGCCAAGGGGGGTTTGCCCACAGGTCCATCTCTCAACGCTACCAAAGTTCGAGTGAGCGCGTTGATGTTTTTCAGACGCTGCGCGGGTAGCTAGCTGCCTGAATTAGTGAACGTTGTACGTCGCCACAGACGTACGAATGACACTGCCTCCTTCAGACGACACTCTGGTGCTCTCTGGATGATTCTGGAAGGGGAACAAATGTTCAGGAAGGCATAGGAAACCCTCTTAGGTTTAAAGAGACTTTCGTCCAGCTTGCAACGCTGCACAGGGACGCCCATCAGCGCCCGCAATCAACACTACCTCCCTCTCATTCAACAACGTAATCTCCAACATCATGTTCATACCTTTTCTCATCTGCAGTGTCAGCCTGGTCATATAATAAAACCATTCACGTCACCAGAGGGACTGATGGGGAGAAGAGCTTGAAAATCCTGCGAGATTTTCTCTCAATCTTTTTATTCCGTTTGATTTACATTTTTTAAATGGAAAGCCAATTTGCTGTCCAATGTGCGCACTTTATAAAGCTGAAACAGTTACAGATTTGGAATATTTTGATTTTAATAGCGAGGACATGCAAATGAGAACGAAAAAGTTAAGCCAAGGAAAGGCCACCCAAGAGGAGCCCATACTAGCGGATCGTGGGTTAAAGAAAAAAGGGTGAAAAAAAAAGACAAAAACACGCCATTCAACACTCCTCAGCATACATTATAGATGAGCGATTGTCAGTTATATGTGATACATCATCAGCGGCGTTCGAGATCTTTTCTGGTTTTTTTTTGCGACGATCAGTTTCCAGAGTGGGTAGAATAGATAGGACAAATTAGCCAGTTATTAGCTACCTGATAATGCAATTTGCACGCGTCCATAAGAGTGCCATCGGCATTTTGAGAGGGAACGAGAGGCTAAAGGCCATTACTTGCATATTAACTCTGACACCGATGCTTTGAGTTTTCAAGGTCAATGACGAAGGGGAAAGTACACACACACACGCGCTTTCTGTTGCCCGATTTCATCTCATTATAACATTTTTAGAAGAGCTCCAAGGTCAAATGTCTGGTATTGCAAATATTATTGAAGGCTGCTATCTCTGGCGAAACAGCTCACAGACGTTTTAAACGGACAATTTTTTTTTTCCCGAGACTACATGTCACAAAAGCTTTCCTATTCTTCTGTTTAGTCAACTACAATTCTAATAAGAGATGGCTACCGGGAAGAACGCATCACCAAAATTCGACACAGACAAATCTCCATATCATCTAGGTTTGTGAGTCTTGTGTCCCAGTCACTGCATGAATGAAATTACGGATGTCATTATCGATTCTGTACCTGGTGCCCACCTGCAACCTGTACATCTTTGCAAGCCTGCCGGGTTATGTTTATTGTTATGCAATGACGAGTGCGTTTGCAATTAAGTCCCCTCAGATGTCTCGGTAGTGCCTATTTTCGTTCGCATGCTTAAGTACTGAAACTTTTACTGAATGGGTATAAATAATCTGTATATTCATATAAGTATTCTTACGCATACACATCTAAATTTTAGTCACACATACATATTAATGCCAGACGGTCTGTGTTCATGAGCCCTTGATCATTCGAGGGAAAGGGTCGCTCGCAGGA
Source organism: Macrobrachium nipponense (assembly GCF_015104395.2). NCBI lineage: Eukaryota > Metazoa > Arthropoda > Malacostraca > Decapoda > Palaemonidae > Macrobrachium > Macrobrachium nipponense. The sequence goes on from NC_061089.1 coordinate 28,511,239, forward strand.
TGAGCGACCTCATCCTAAGAGTACTTCATGGTGTCCGTGCGGTTTGATTGGTAGCATGCTTAATTTCACTGTCAGATGTGGATTCTTATCTAGGGCAATAGGTAGTTAGTGTAACGGCAACTTACAATAGGAATTGCACCGGCAGTTACACACTTATAACGGAAGGATAGGAATAAAAGAATTAGGCAAAACGCCAAGGGGTGGGACCTATGAGGACATTCAGCGCTGAAAGGAAAATGGAGAGAGGAGGACGTTTTAAGGTGTAACGGAAAACCTCAAAGCAGTTGCACTACGAAGCAACTGTTGGGAGAGGGTGGAAATAAGGCAGAAGAAAAGAGACTACCAACAGAGGTATAGTAAAAGGAATGACAACGGTTGTAGCTAGGGGCTGAAGGGACGTATGAAAGGATGTTAAGTAATGCCTACGGTGCACCGTGTGAGGTGCACTGATGGCATTACCTCACTATGGGGCGCAGTTTTAACAATCTGTCAACTACATAATTCAGAAGTTGATAGTTATGTAAGTATTGTAACTGAATTAGAAAGTTCTCATTTAGCTATGAAGCTACACCGTGCTGAACAGAAAAAAAAAACAGGTTTTCTTCTCGTCCTTGGTAGGAGTGATGTTTCCCTACGCACTGGGTGGGAGGGACGTTTCCCTATGTACTGGGTAGGGGGCTAGTTTTCCTACGTCCTTGGTAAGGGGCTAATTTCCCCACGTCCTTGGTAGGGGACTAACCTCCCTACATCCTGGTTAGGGGGATTTTTAAATCTACATCCTGTGTACGGGCTAGTTTCCCTACGTCCTGGGTAGGGGAATGTTTCCCAGTGTACTGGGTCGGGGGCTAGTTTCCCTACGTCCTGGGTAGGGGAATGTTTCCCAGTGTACTGGGTAGGGGGCTAGTTTCCCTACGTCCTGGGTAGGGGAATGTTTCCCAGTGTACTGGGTAGTGGGCTAGTTTCCCTACGTCCTGGGTAGGGGAATGTTTCCCAGTGTACTGGGTAGGGGGCTAGTTTCCCTACGTCCTGGGTAGGGGAATGTTTCCCAGTGTACTGGGTAGGGGGCTAGTTTCCCTATATTCTGCGTAGGGGCGATGTTTACCTACGTCCTAAATAAGGGGCTTTTTTCCCTACATCCTGGGCTGGGGCAATATTTCCCTACGTACTGGGTAGGGGGCTAGTTTCCCTACGTCCCGGGTAGGGGACTAGTCTCTGTACGTTCTGGGTAGGGGGATAGTTTCCCTACATCCTGGGTAGGGGCGATGTTCCCCTACACACTGGATAGTGGGATTTTTTCCCTACATCTATAGTAGGGGGATTTTTCCCTACATTTTGGGTAGGGGGCTAGTTTCCCTACATCCTGAGTAGGGGGATTTTTCCCTACATCCTGGATAGGGTCTGTTTCCCTACATCCTGAATAGGCTTTGTTTCCCTACGTCCTGGGTAGGGGAATTTTTCCCTATATCTTCAGTAGGGGGATTTTTCCCTACATTTTGGGTAGGGGCTAGTTTCCCTACATCCTGGGCAGGGGGATTTGTCCCTACATCCTGGGCAGGGGGATTTTTCCCTACATTCTGGATAGGGGCTATTTCCCTACATCCTGGATAGCGGCTGTTTCCCTACGTCCTGGGTAGGGGAATTTTCCCCCATATCTTTAGTAGGGGGATTTTTCAATACATTTTGGGTAGGGGCTAGTTTCCCTACATCCTGAATAGGTGCTGTTTCCCTACGTCCTGGGTAGGGTGATTTTTCCCTACATCCTGGGTTGGGAGATTTTTTCCTATAACTTGGGTAGGGGGCTAATTTCCCTACATCCAGGAAAGGGGCCAGTTTCCCTACTTCGTGGATAGGTGGCCAGTTTCCCTACTTCCTTGATAGGGGGCTAGTTTCCCTATGTCCAGGGTAGGGGCTAGTTTCCCTAGCCCTTGGGTTCTGTTGAAAGTTGTTCTTATCCAGCATGTAATTTCTTTAGGAGATTAGTTCTTTTTCATTAGCAAGTATATCTACGTGTAAGTTTCATTGCCGGCTGGTTTCTGTGCAAGTCATTGTCATTGGGATATCTTTTACCGCCAATATAGACCTCCCCTGAAATATGAGGATTTATGACTGAGCAAAACAGATGTCATGGTTTTATTTTTAATCAACATTTGTTAATGAGGGATGAATGCAAATACCTCTGGAACTTCCCCTTATTCCATTTCAGAAGTATTGTGCTTTATGTGACTGAGAATTTTCTAATATATCTGAATTACCTTAAACTGAATTAGATTGCACATCCCGGTAACCAAATGGAGATCTGTCCTTCCCATGGCCCTTGGGCATTCATTGTTATTTAGCGCACATTTTATAATCAAAATCAGTCAAGAAATGATGGTACTAGTATTAATTGTAGTATGCCGTTTTGTATTAAGTCTTTATGTTTGCGACTTCATATTAATCTTGTCCTAACTCTACTTGTACGTCAGCTGGCAAAACATAACAGGTAAAGTGGGGCACTTATTGTAAGTGTCACAGCACTAGCAGGTGCCCATCATGTTTACAGGTACTCTTACGACGTCGAGTGTTGGTACAGCATACGCTGACACTTAATACCGAGATGTTTTCGTGCTCAAAAGAGTTTTGGAGGATTCCGTAACGCCGTGGGAAACAAGTCATCTTTTTCTTTGAACAGTATTTGTCATTCGGAAAGCTCCTTTGTCAAAGTTACTAACAACAGAGCTACCTGAAATTCCAAAAGTGGGACATTTCTTGCTACTAGTTAAATGAGTGAATTAAATCAGTAATCCACTTAGGAGTACTAGCTCCATTATCTACTCTTTTCGTTCTACTATCGTGCTTGGGAAATCTCCCTTGCTTGTGTGTTCCAGTACTCTTAAAATAACCTTTCTTCATTCAAGAGGTTGAAAGTCTATCGCTTCTATGGTAGTTATGACTCCGCCTCATTTCTTCCCAATTTACTTTTATTTCCTTTTTTTTTTTTTTGGGGGGGGGGCGCTAAGTTTCAATTCGGCCCTGGGCTAGAAAAGGGCATAAGAACAAGAAAATTGTTTTCCTTTTTGCTTAAAATGACGAAAGGTTCTTCTTAATGGCCAAACAGAACCAGCTATAGACGTGTTAAGAATCTCAAAAGCAGAAAACGTTTACAACAAAGAATCCAATTTAAGGCTGTATTTACAGTTAATATCTAATAAAGAAAAGTTTTCCAGTCTGAAAAATGACAGTCATTCACGTTACAAAACCACCAATCAGGGTTCAAACAGTTTCACTGGCACATCTTACCAATGATATTTTCTGTGGGATAAAATATAGAACTTGCATCATAACCCTCTCCAACAGATGATAATCATATATCCTTGCCGCATGAAGACGTTGAGCAGCCTGACAACTTTGAAATGAATCATGTGATTAGCGCCTTTTCCAGTGATGAACAATTCACAGCATCTATAGTCCGACGTTCAACCTCCTTCCACAAATTCCGCGGGCCAAATGACAAACACAATCATGCCCCAACCATAGAGCACAACAGTGAACAGCCTTATAACGTCTGTAGACTTCGATATAGTTAAAAACGAGTCTGTTCCGAGACCAGTGGAGCTTCGAGTTCCTCGCCAATATGCCGAATGGCGCTATAGCGACTAGAATGCCTATTTTCTGCTTAGTTTCTTAAATAGGCACTTCTCTTAAATTTTCATAGGCTATGTTCACGTTAATATATAGGCAGGCATGTGCCATAAGGCGGACTTTAGCGATTATGCTACAAAGACCTCCCACTCCTGCTACATTATTACAATAATAACGACAACAGAGTAGTTATTACAATAATTACAGCAGAGAATAATAACATCAACCACAGCGATGACTAATTGATGGTGAATATTTAGCAGAATCGACGCAGCAAAGCTTTGATGACGCCGAATGCATAATTCATTCTTTTTGCTTAGTTATATTCTGGGACCTGACTCGATCAACATTTCTGATCAGTTCAGGCGTTCATGAGAACATGCATACAACAAAGGAACATTATAGATTATTACGTCACTACCAACTTTGCAATAACTCAGTAGTGACATCTTGATTATTTGTTTGTCATTTTTCGCTAAGTAAATGAGCTTTAATTACTATCTGAGTTGCACTGACCACTTGATGCAATTCGCCTTTCCAGATTGCAATGTTTCGTCTTGTTAAATAAATGAATAAAAAAAATCCTTAGAGTTATTCCCAATCGTTAATAATAATAATAATAATAATAATAATAATAATAATAATAATAATAATAATAATAATAATAATAATAATAATAATATCTATTCAAGCGCGTGATAAAAAAAAAACAGAGGCAGTACAAGATTAATTACCTCAAGTCAACGGACATTACAATATAGATGCTACAAATTACCTGCGTATATTGAAAAGAATGACTCGAAGAGGCTGTGGTTAATTGGCTGATGGATCAGACCCATTGCAAATGACCCTGGACAGCGTTTGAAACTTAAGGACTAAGACTAAGCTCCCCATATTAAGAAGGTCTTGGGTAGCTCCACGGCGAAAGAAGTGATAAGCAGATCTTGGCGAAGACATGATAATTCCCGCGGAGAGAGAGAGAGAGAGGGTGGACCAGCAACGCATAAATTCTGATAGAGAAATGCTATCCCATGAATTAAGACAATCTTGAAGAAATACCTTTTAGTGGACTGGAAGAAGAGAGAGAGAGAGAGAGAGAGAGAGAGAGAGAGAGAGAGGATATTTTATTCTTTTTCAACAAACCAATGCGTAAAGTTTGCGCACCGATTTTATTGAGTACATCCGACTCACAGAAATAATGGATTTTGTCTAAAAGTTTCTGTGACAGTTTTGTAAATCATTATATCCCTTGAACACATACAAGCGGCGTCTGAAACATTTGGCGATACAGTATTCTGATACTTTTCAGTAAAAGCAATCGTAAATATTAATTCTGGATTTTTTTTTTTTTGCTTAATGTTATTACGTACTTGAAAGCGAAGCGCGATCTACTTGATTTTTTTAGGAAGTTGCGGTAAACAATTTTGCGTAGTTCTTTTCGGAAATTACAATTCTTCTTCTCTCTCACTCTCTCTCTCTCCTGCTTCTTTAACATATGTCTGCCAAGCACTTTGAGGATACCGCTTATCTGCAATACAAGCAAAATCAAACAAGAAAGAAGAGTTACATCCGAGCACGTCTGTCTGTCTGTCTGTCTGTCTGTCTGTCTGTCTGTCTGTCTGTCTGTCTGTCTGTCTGTCTGTCTGTCTGTCTGTCTGTCTGTCTGTCTGCCATTTTCTACTACACTGTCACTCAAATTCCTTTTCGAGAATCAACAATATTAACACACTTTAAATTCTGTGTTTGATTTTTACCTTTGCTGGTTTGATCACAATTTGCGAATTCATAATACTCTCTCTTTTTATTTTAATTCTGTCGAGATCGTTTATATAGAGAAACTCATTTCTTACTGTCTATTATTCCGATTTTTATTTTTCATGACAGTTTCTACTGATGCTTTATGATCGTAACTAATGTATCAACCGAGGCCAAGAAGATAGATACAGAAAAGGAACTTAACGCGTTCATAGTCCATTATACCGGGATATCGTTCTTTTGAAGGACTGGATTACTGAAATAACATGATTTTCTCAGAGAAACAAATAATTTTCATCCCAGGAAAAGGAGAATGATTCTCCCGCATTTGGCTTCAATCGCAACATCTTTACTGAGGGCTGTTCAACTTTTTGCTCCAATTTTTTTTTGTGTCATTTTATAATTGTAATTAATAAAAGTTCCAGGTGGTTTATTCGTTAGTCAGAATCCTAATCTCGTCGCATCCGATTCAGTGTCAGTTAAGGACTGAACTAATCCAGCAGTTCAGAATAGGGTAAGCTTGGAAACCCTGAAGGTGTTTTCTTAACTGGTTTAATTTTTCATAAATGTTTTTGATTATTTTTAACAACGTGTACATCCAGTCTCATAACTAGAACACTATCAATGTATGAAATATAAGATATTACATGATGTATTAGAAACGAGGTAGACTATTAAAAGTAATAAAAAATAAGATATTACATTATGTATTGGAAAGAAGGTAGTCAATTAAAAGTATAGTAATATTTCTGAGAGAGAAAGAGAGAGAGAGAGGCCAGCAAAGTAGTTAAATTCCATTTATTACTAATGTTCCATTTGGTACAATAAGAAAAACTGAAGACCACATCCCTGTGTTCCATCAAAGGAGAAAATACCGGAGAGAGGAGAGGAACAGCATAAGGCGAATGAATCCCTGTGTGTGATAAGGTCATTTGAGATGTCGCCCAGAAAACCCGATGGAGTAAGAAATTGCCACTTACGGAGAATTCGATGACGCGGGAGGGCCCCTTTGATTTCTGGAGCTGGGGTGAGGGGGTCAAGAAATGGGGGGAGAGGATTAGAGAAGATATATGGCAAAAGTGACCATATAAAGGTGAATATCTTATGAAAGCTTCCTTTCTTTTATAGTTACATAAGGTGAACAAGTTTTAAAGAATAGACCTCGATGGTTTATATCTTGTCTGACTACTGTTCACACCCACGTCATTTTATTCTTTCTCCCGCATTATCTCTCTCAGCTGCAATCAACAGCACTCAACCACATGCCGGTACATCATTCAGCTTATTCTGTTGACGCGAGCCCTTGTTTTCAAGGTCATTATGCTTTCCACATTATGGGATCGAACACGGGTGTATCCGGTTGCGAGTCGTACACTACCACTTGCCCAGAAGCCTCCACTGACGAAGGGAGCCAATCTGGCGATCTGAGATTTGAAAGAGGAGAATTCTCGAGAAGGTATAAGGAGAGAGGACCCGTTACAGAGCTAGGTGAGAAAGGTTGGGGGCGGGAACGCTATTAGTTTTGAAGGGAATAGAGTTTGACTCTCTCTCTCTCTCTCTCTCTCTCTATAAAGTTCAGGACTTTAGGCGATCACCAGTAAAGGTGAAAGTGGAAGGCTGTTGCCGTTGGAGTTTTGTCCTCTTTATGCGCCCTCGACCGAATAAAGTGGAACGCGTCTGTATTGACGCGTTACTGATCTACGAAAGGATTTTTTCCTTGAACTATCTATTGATTAGTGTTGCCTTATAATGCACTTTAGAAATGTGTTTTTTTATTGTACTGTCTGCAAAATATTTTGATTGCTTGTACTATTTTTCATCATGGATAAGCACGTTACTTTTACTTCAGTTGCATTTAATTAAGGAATCCCACACTTTCTCTTTCTCCTTCATAACTTTCCTTCATCAGAAATATTTAGTTAAGTCTTTTCCTTGTCATTTCTCAAGTTTGAGAGATTTATCTGTTTCTCTTATTGTGATTTCTTTAGTTGGGGAGATTTACTTCTGTTTCTCTTATTAAGTTCTTGTACTTGTCAAGTGAGTTTGTATTGTTGCATTAGAATATACTTATTCGGGGAGCTCAATAAAAATACTTTCTCACTCACTGTTGTTCACACACCAATTTGGTAGCTTTATTAATAAAGGCCGTAATTTTTTAAAAACCATATGCTAGACACTTCTTTAGACAAGAATCAAGATAAAACTACGGACACAAATTGATTTATAATTTATACACTCCACTCATTACAATCAGAACATTGCTGAACAATCACCAAGGAAATTGTGTTCGGAATACCAGCGCCTTTGCTGAAAGGCGAACAAAATAGGACTAACGAAAATGTTTATATTTATTTAAATTTTCTGAGCATCAAGTACTTACGATCACTCAACGAGAACCATTGTCTTATTTCTCATTAGTCCTCCAAGGCTTCACAACAGCTGTGACGGATTCCCTTCCGCTCCGTGTAATTGTTTTGAAGGCAATTTTACATTAAATACAGACATTCGAGAACAATGGAGCTTATGCTTCCCGTATCTTTTTATAATTGACATCACCTAATTAAGAGTGTTGCTCTGTTTTCTCGTTATAAAGAATCCCCGACACATGTGAGTCCTCTCTCGTCTGTTTGGAGGTATTGATTCGCAAATTCTCTCTGATATTGACGGGTTCTAAAAGCTAAATGCAGTCTACGAAGTCCCTTGATCATAATCATCAACAAAAACTTTTCTCTTAAAGAATGGTCAATAAAATGGCAAGACCTACAAGTTCTGACGTTACAACGAATTTGTCATTCGGTAATCGGTCGCCTGTGGCAGGTCGCAGCTAGGTAGGGCAGGGTATGGGAATAGCAATCCTGTCTCAAATACTATATGAAAATATGAGGAACACAACCTTCTGGAACCAAGACGTAAACGCTTTTAACTTTAGTTGACGTCACAGCGTATTCAGTGGGGTAATAATGGAAAATAATTGCTGACAAGTATTAAGTGCTTCCCTAACTTTATTCCTTCGCGCATGGCTATGTTGAGTATCAGCGAAGAAGCCAGCCACATCAAACCTACTTTATGCACATTCCAGTAATTTAACAAACGATTTAACTTTAATCACCCTAAATTAAAGACGGGAGAGAATTGACCGCTGTCTGTTAGTCTTTTGTTGAGCCTTAAGTGCTCTAAGAACCTTTCATGAAGAATAGCCTGACGAGGTCTACGGCCTGGGGAGAGAGAGAGAGAGAGAGAGAGAGAGAGAACTATACTCGGGCAAATGGCATGGGACAGACTACGAGGCATTGTTGGGAGCAGAGTAATTCCATGTCACTTGGAAAATGTTTTAAGAACCTACCATTCTCGCTCCACTTATCTCTTTCTCTCCCTCTTTCGGCCTTACCAGCGGCAGAGCCTCTACTAATGGCCTCTACAGGTTAATTGCCGGGTTTTAAGTTAATTACACAGTTAACTTGAGTATTTTAACCACCGGACATGAACGTAACTAAAGGAATGTTTTTATTATGCAGCACATTCCCAAAGCTTGGACTCCCCCTGGGGAGCCCGAGGGATTAAAAAGATAAATTGAAAACAGATGATTAACCTATTATTAAGAATAATGACTAATCTCAAAAGTTTTTAAGAGTTACGTGGCGTACGCTTGAGAAGGTTTTATAAATACAATAGAAGCGTAAATACCGGAGGAAAGAATATTAAATTGTCTTCAGTGAATTACTTTTATAACAACGGAACCCACAATACGAAACATCCTTCACGCACAAAAGATGTAGAACACAACGAAAATGATTTCAGTGAAATAATCAAACGAAAAAAATGAACGGGAAAAATACTGCTCGTGAATAGAGGGTCTCGAATTTCGATTGAATTCCTTCGCTCGATGAATAAAGGATTATTGTATAGAGATCGAATTACCTCGACTGTTTTGTAATCACATTATGCAGATGTCAGAAACTTCTGAGGCCCCACGCACATGAAATAACGGTGGGGCCTCTTCGGCCGCAGGACACGACCCCCCAGGGTCCTTAGACACTCTCCCCCCTCTCTCCATGTCCCAGAGATCTCTCGGTGGTACTAGAATTTACGCACCTTCAGGCTTTCAAAGAGAACAAAAGTGGTCTTTTTGATTATGGAGAAATTGGAGAATGTTTGCTACAACGAGTCCCAGAGAATGAATGAATGCCTACGCAAAAGAATAAAGAAAGAATATTGCTGATTTTGGGGGTTTAATTTCGTTTAATCAAGACAAATAACGATTCCAACAAAAGTTACTTAGTGGTATTCGGCTTTTTCTCAAGATAATTAACATTTTCCCTTTCTAAAGTCAGGAATTATTTGCAACAATCTCGCATATGACAAACCTCTGAGAAAGAAGGTCTTCCCCAGAGTCTTTTCTGGATTGGTGGATACTGGAGGAAAACATGGCCTTTATTTCTACTTTCATACCTTATATATATAGATGGGTCTCAAGAGAAATGAAATTAAAACAGACATAATGAGGCCAGAGTATGAACAATAGGATGGAGTAAAACTACATGCTTGAATCGTTAAAATTTTCAGGGACAATATCTAACATAGGATCTTTCGTGATGGAATTCAGTGATGCCTCAAAAAGCAAATCAAAATCGGACGAGATAAGTAAGATTTAGAAATTAGACGGAGTGTAACTGCAAACGAAAGTAAGATTATATACAATAGTCTAGTTCGATCTATATTGCTCTGCGTACCTAATCATGGTATGACAATGGAACTATATCTTAAAAGTTTTTTTTTTCAGTTTAACAATAAAGCTTTAAGAAGAACATTAGGTGTCAAACGGTAGCAGCTAGAGTGAGAACTGATATGACATAGGAAATTACGGCAGTTTCGCATGCAGATGAGATAATGATAAAGGGGAGACAGAGATGGACTGGACACGTCCGTCGCACCACCCCTTGAAAGAAAGGCTGATAATGTCAGCTGGGCTCAGGTGGGCGTAAGAGGTGTTGGGATGACAAGAGCTACCTGGATGAGAGCTATGAGCAAGTAGGCTGGCGATAGGTTGGCGTTCTGTGGAAACGAAAGCACAAGAAAGACACGAGTGGAGAAACTTCTCAAAAGCCCTTAGCATCGCACGGCGCTGGAGGCGAGGACGATGAGAATGATGATGGCTCTCTTGAAGTTTCCTGAGCTCTTCCTTTAAAAATATTTGATAATAATTGATTCGTAACCATTAGTGTCGACACAATTTGAATATTTTCAACCTGGATGTTTATATTTTTATTTGATAAAACCAATACTTGTGTGTGTGTGTGTGTGTGTGTGTGTGTGTGTGTGTGTGTGTGTGTGTGTGTGTGTGTGAGAGAGAGAGAGAGAGACGAGAGAGAGAGAGAGAGAGAGGAGAGAGAGAGAGAGAGAGAGAGAGAGAGAGAGTGAGAGAGAGAGAGAGAAATTAATCATAAACTGGTTAAAAATGTCTTAACATAAAAAAGGAGCTATTAATTCAAATACACGGAACATTGTTTCTGTCAGCTTACAAGCCTGATTATCATTTAGTTTTTAGATAATAAATTCAAACTCCAAGCACAAAAATGTTCTTCCGTACCCATACTTCGATAAGAGTGCGTGCTTGGAGGCATTCACTGGAAGATAATTGCTGGTTTTCGTGTGAAACATGCACGAAACATCTGGCAATGGCATGCACGCGCAGTTAGCCAAGTCATACACACATCACTCCAAGCAAACAATGTTATATGCTGGAACACGGAATCGCAGACAAAGAATTTAGCAACTGGTGGCATTCCCGGAAGGCAGCCATGCCATTCTTGCCTGGAAGAACGAGAACTCTATTCGGAAGTTGAAAATGAAAGAATCTAAAAGAAATGCAATCATATATGTAGAATGGAAAAGAAAATGTACGAACAAATGGGAACGAATTTAGCACAAGAAAATCATCGGAAGATTCAGTAACCGTTGGCCATTAAAGAAGGCAGTTATACCATTCTTGCCCAAAAGACGAAGAGAATTTCTACTCTAGAGATGGAAATGAAATAAACGAACAGAAATACATTTGCATAGGTGGAAACTGAAGACATGTACAGACAGACAAACGCGAGTGACTGCACCAGAGACAGAATCACGCCCTCAGTGGGTAAAATCGACTCCTAATTCGTCATTTGACGGTAATTGAAATCCCCGAAACTGGTTGAATTAAATCTGGCTTGTGTTCACTTCTTTGTCTTTTTGTCACTATGTTGCCTCCAACATCCCTCGGTTAGGGTAGTCTATATTTTGTTGGTGGTGGGTGTGGTGGAGTTGGGTTGGGTTGGGGGGCATACCACTCAGGCACAACGGGGGAGGGGGGAGGTGCATCAATTAATAACACAAAAGTGATTCTTAGAAACATAATATCCAGCATCACAATGCTGCCAAGCGAGTTAATTAAAGGGGCGACAATCACTCACTTTCACACTGCCTCGCGTTCACGGGTGGTCAATTGCAACTCACCTCGCAGGGCAATTTGACGGCCGTGTTCAGTCAGAATGGGAGAGAGAGGCCCTTCTCTTTGCATGGTTACTCTGCAGAAAAGTTGAGCGTTGGTCAGGTTTCAATTCAGCTCAGAAAAGTAGCTTTTGAAAAAGTTTTTTTCCGGACTGGAAAAAAAGTTCTGCACCTCCTGGTTGAAGGATTTTCCATTGGCGTCGGATGATGCGTGGAAAATATTCGGGACCTTTTTCTGTAAAAATGGGGTTTCTTTGGTATCGTGCAAGATTAATAGTCGCGATATTAATGGTTCGCCGATGGGCTTCAGTTGATCAAGGGTTTACATGTCGATTAGCGGGAGAATTCCTAAACTTTCCGATACTCACGAGCGCGATAATTCAGCTTTTCCGATAACTTCGCGTAATGGCAGCAATGAGAGTTCGTCTTCGTTCAGGCTTTCGTTAAAAACGCTGAAAGTTTTATATATTTCTGCCACTGCTTTCCTGTTGGATTAACTTTCATTGTGCTAACCACTCACTCCTTAAAGGATGATAAATAATCCATCCGTGCTGCCTTCGGTGTAAAAAAAAAAACAAAAAAAAAAAAAAAAAAAAAAAAAACCTACAGCATGTCCTTAATTTTAATTCTTAGGTGACGCTCTTAGGTACCAACAATCGTCCTCATTAACCAAGGTTGAGCACAAGAAAAAGGAGAAAAAGAAGAAGACGAAGACTACGAGAAAAAAAAAAAAAAAAAGATTCATGAAAGCGAACCATCAAAACGAACCATTGCATCACCCCGAATGGAATCGGCTCTAATGCGCTCTTCTGGGAGACGCTACCCTAAGATGACTAAACCTTTCTTGTAAGAGTAGGCAGAGATCTCTATCGGTCACTATCGACTTCTCTCGGGTATTTGTTGAGTGGCATCGGCTTTCTTCGCTCAATCTTGATACCAACAAATCATCCAGGGATGAATGGGGCATAGGATTAACATCACAAACCTTCAAATTCTCATGTCAGTGTTGCTGTCACAGGCCGCCACCTACCGAGCTCTTTGGGTACTAAGATGAGACCAGCTCTGGATTGTCGTATTTGTACTATGTGTTTAACGAACTCCACGCACGTACATATTTTACTGTGAAACGTGCATATAGCCTAGACTTACAACTCTAGCTTCTTTAAATTAACCAGACATTTTATAATTAGAACGGTTGATATATTAACTGTCTAGAATAAAAATGATGAAATGTTGGGTGTTCATTCAGTACCCAAGAATAACAGGAAATCTACTAACTTTCTTTATGATACAAAGAAACAATCACCAAAGCAAGTCTGAGAGGGTGTGTTCCATTTTACCCAGCAAAAAAAAAAAAAAAAAAAAAAAAGTTTTCATAAGCTAAGTCATATATCTCACGCCATTCACAGACCATACAGCTGGTCGCATTGAAATAGGGAATAATTAGAATAATTATATCAACAATAGGTTTTTGGTTATCATTGTTAAAAAAAATCCTTATGGGTGTTGGAATGGGCAAAGCCATGTAGTTTAGGCCACCCCACAAACGCACAGTTGACCCTAACATTTATTTAAGAAACTAAATCCTTTTATTCACAAACTAATAATGAAAGCTTGTTGCGTTCTTGTGTACAAATATCAGCAGCATGTTATAATAAGACACCTCACACGCGTACGCCATTCACTCAATAAACAAAATAACTGAATTCTTAGTTTAAATTTTTGAAGCGGAAAATTCATGTTATATGAAGCTCAATCATCGGAATCGTGGCTCACAATGAACACCTGACTTGTTCAGGAAAGTCGCTCGGAACGAACAAACCAAATGATCACACCTGTCTCGCACGAAACGCCGCATTGATTGAATATGAAAAGCGAAGGTATATTGCTGCGAGCGTTTGTTCCTTCTTTCACCCCATCATCGCAATCGATATTAGTGATATCCATTTAAATGATTAGTGTCGACGGATAATACGAAGAGTTAGTCCCAGGGGTGGCGTGGCGACTAAGAGCAGCGTCTGAATAGTAACTGAATACTACTGACATTTATTGATACCAGATTCTTAGAATTACAAGAGGTCACTTCTTTCTTTTTTATTTGCCTGCCATTCGGGAGAAAGAGTTTTAAATAATAAGTGCGCATGTTTCTGTTAGCATTCATTACTTTGATTCGCAGAACAAGTATTGAAACCATTTTTCCTTTAACGGTGTCGATGTAGCCGTGGCAAATCTCTATAGTCTTGATTGATGCTATGTACAGTAACTGCGAATATGTATATATATATATAGATATATAATATATATATATATATATATATATATATATCTATATATATATATATATATATATATCTATATATATATATATGTGTGTGTGTGTGTGTGTGTGTGTGTGTGAGAGAGAAGAAGAGGAGAGAGAGAGAGAGAGAGAGAGAGAGAGAGAGAGAATCACTGAATGTGGTGGGTCTAGGTTTCATATTTCATAGTATAATATAGACATCAGTGGAGTTCCTAAACATATACTTTATACGTAACTACAACAACCCATAGCTGATCTTTTCCTAATACCTGAAGCACTCGGTAAGTGGCGGCCTGTGACATCAAAGGAATTTGCAAGGAATCCATTTAAAGAACAAAACGATGAAGCCAGCTATGAATCCTCACCCGAAAATTGCATTCCATCTCCTGCACAAAGGAGGGATTCTTTCCTTTTTTGTCTTCTTGAAAGAATGCGCTTTGGAGGCGCTCGTCAAGAGATGGTTTGAGCAGTGAAAGCAATATTAATTGGACCAATAATGCGCCCACCGTAGCCAATGGTGTGGCAAATGAATTATTCTTCTCGGACGATAATTGCCCCGTGTTTCTGCTCTTAATTCTCCGGAGATTTATCCGAGAGGCGCTATTGCAACGTTATTCTGCCAAATGCATGATCAAATTATGAACGCTAATGCCGGTACTCGCGACGCACTCGGGCGGTAATTAACATTTTTTCTCATGCTAATGATTATCGGAGATGGCAGACGTATGTGTTACTCTAGGCAAAAGATGCTCGTTGCCAGAGTTTACGTTTCTCAGAAACAAGAAGAAGAAGAAGAAGAAAAAAAAAGAAGAAGAAGAATACAATTCTGGAGGGTTTGTTTAAGACGCACATCTGCTCTTGAGATCATTCACTAGATGGGGCTAATGAGGCTGAATAACAGAGTGCAAGGTGATGTATGCACGACTGCAAAGCGGTGCAGTTTAAACCCGCAATATTAAATTCAATATAATGAGCAAAAGGAACTCGTTGACAGGTGTGAAGAAAGTGTAATTGAAATCATTATCTGTATTTTTCATTTACAGAAAGAAACCATGATGCCGAATGCTCTTGGAATGCTAAAGATACGGTGAACGAGGTAGTTTACAACAGTATTTCATTCAATAGAAGAAACCGAAAAAAATCGTATGTTTTCCGAATCATAATCACCGAAGACACTTCTCAGCCCGTAAGAACAAACGACATTGACTTTAGTCATCAGAATATCAAATATTACTCATCCAAAACCATTTGTCAATGATCTCGTCCAGATGGTAAATATTCTATATAAAAAGTAACCTTTGTAATGGATCATTTGATAAAGCAATTTGGTCTTAATAAACTTGAGTATGAGAAAAAGATTACAGTAAAAAGTGGGAGGGGATAGTTGAACAGCTGCATTTTTTATCCTCGTATGTAACAACACGGGAATGGAATGTGACAACCACTAGAGGCTACAACCTCCCGAATAATGCACACGAAATCGCCCTTACTACAAAGATAATAAGAAATTAATCGATTTAATGGCTAATGGCTAACAGCATTGGTAATCACACGGGGTCATTTAATATACTTAATGTGGTTCCTTACGTAAGAAGGAATGAGCTTGAGATGATTACTTCTGTCACTGTCATTCGAAACTACTTTTCTGGTTAGAGCTTGGAAGCAATTCAAAAAGTAATGCTATTACTTATCTAATCTCTGTATCTGCGATACATCAAATTGTATTTTCATACTTCATGGATTTCATTTCTTACCATATTCACGACGGCTATTCTGGAGGGCATGACCTTGAAATTTGCCTGATCTGCAGAAGTTGGGTTCTTAACTATTTACGGAAAAAATCTGGCATATCCCTTTACGCTGGTGTGTGTGTGTGTGTGTGTGTGTGTGTGTGTGTGTTTTTAGCCTGCCTCGATAAATAGAAAAAAATTAGATAACGGGGTTTTATATTTTCTTATCAGGATAAAGATCTTTCTACTAAATATGTAATTTTTTTTATTTTTTTTTTTATTTTTTACATTTGACACAGAACCAATCGTGACTGTCCTACCCCAGTTACGGTAGTCCTGAAGACAATTTATTCATTTCCTTCCTGGTTTCTTAAAGAACACCTTTGACCTCCTTACAAACTTAAGCTCCTTATTAATTTTAATTTGAAATTTTAATTTGATGAATTTATTTCGAGAAGTGTTATCATTTCTCATACATGGTTTCTATGGTCTGAATAACTAATGACGATATTTAAACTTACTGTTGCCCGGCATCTTTTAATAAAAAATTCCAAGGCATACGGACATAGTTTTCTAACTTTAAAACGTCATGACTCCGAGTATCACCTGATTTTCTCTGTCTGAATCACATACCTCTTGAAATGATGGAAAGGTGGAGTTTCTTATTCTAGAATTCAAACTATTCACCATTATTAACTATTTATTAAGCATTGCTCTTGAACAGGATACGGCTGCATAATGTAATGTGAAACTTCCTAAATACAACCAGTCGAACCGAGACTATTATCAACCATGACATTTGATGCAAAGTTTTTCTTTAGCAAATATTATAATGTAAATTTGACTGCCTCTTAAACAGACATACCTTGACTGACTGGATATTTTGTCCTTTCTGTTGACTTCATAGTTAAACATGGTAACATAATGGCTCAGGCATGGCAAGTCGGCTAATAAGTACTAATTCTCTTGAATCGGTGACCAATGTTTCCTTCAGAGATGGAGAGAATGTTTTATATTCCGATAACCAAAATCTCATTTTACAGATTGCAAGTTTGCGTTTTTATTTATCAATTCTCTAGGCCTGGTTCCTAATACCAGGATCATGAATAAGGATGTAAAACAGTCAGTCAATGGTCGAATAAACTGCTGTTCAATATCGGGCAGGCGTGAACATTGCACTATTTTGAAAATCACTCTTGGAAAAATTATACGTACAGTACCTACAGTAACGAGAAAACCAATGCAAAGGAAAACTTCTTAATAAGAAAATGGCCGAAAGGATTCAAAGAAAAATAAGTGGAGATTAATTTGATTTGTTAATGATAAGTTTCGCCTGCAAATGAATCCAGATGACAAAGTTTAGAGCAAATGTACTAATGACACATAAACACATGTTTAAGCAGCCTCCAAGTCATTAACCTGTCACTGAATATAAATGGTTTCACTGGTGGCTGAGAACGCACCTGTGTGTTAGATGGTATATGCGTCTGGCTTTGTTTTTGGTTTTGTTTTAGTAATATACATACTTGAAAATAAAATTTCACAGATTCGCTGTTAGAAAAAATTGAATTTGTTCCTTTAGAAAATAAATCTTGCTTATCTTTATTTTTCACAGGATAAAACTGGCCCTGATTCACTCTTAAGGAGAAACTGAAATTTTTTGGGACTACCTCAGAATAATCATAAATAATAGTGTTATGAATAAATTCATGTTTACTTCGCATCACCAGTTGGTTATGAAAAAATTAATCTTTTCTATTTGCATTATGTAAGAACAAACTTTCCCTTAACCATATTAATAAAAAAAAAGAAAATGTTCTTTTTTAATTATCTTGAATTAAACCTGCCATGATTTATGATCATTAAATTACGTTTTTGTATTTCTAATTTCTCAGGGGCGTGGGGTGGGGGTGGGGTGGGGGTGGGGGAGGGGGGGGGTCCGTATTTTCTAAAGATGTACTGTTTCTTCATTCTGTTTTCTACAAAACAGTATTAGCATACGATGTGATATCAAAATTTCAGCTAAATCCATCACGGCAGCGATTTCATCATGGCTCCGTGATTTGCATACTTTTAAGATTCATGTTTCATCATTACAGATTCATCTTTAAAAACCGTGAATTCATTCACCAGTTCATTATGGCTTTCTCAAGCTTTTGGTAATCAGGCACATTATCTCCAACATATCTCTCACTCATGACATCTAAAAAAAAAAAAAAAAAAAAAAAAAAACGCTCCGCAGTGTTGTCTTTCTTCCTCTGATTAGATGCTATTATTGACCCATTCATCTTTTTGACGGGTATTTCCCTCTTTTTCTTGTCACCCGTAGATATTTCATCACTAATTCTGTGGGCTACCCTGACATCAAGCCACTCCCTGATTCCTATATGGCTTTGTCCGCATCACTTTTCAAGATATTCTCTTTTTATCTCTTCTCGCTCTTACCTTTCTTCATCTTCCTCCTAAAAAAATCATTTTACAGGCACCTTTGTTTTTGTCAATTTTTTAGTTACGCTATATTCCAGTATTTCTTTTCAGGAAGTCTGATATACTTCTATGATGATGGTTCCGTCTTCATTGATTGACTGCTTCCTCTTAGATAAGAATACCTGGAAGTCTGTTTCAACAATCAAAGGCAAAAGTTTTGTGGGTGATCATCTTCGAGTTTTTTTTTTAATTTATTTTTTATTTGATTAAACCTGGGTACTAATCAACGCTGTAGAGAATGTTTATGGATAATACGTAAATAAAAGCTTTCAAGATTATGGAGAGAGAGAGAGAGAGAGAGAGAGAGAGAGAGAGAGAGAGAGAGAGAGAGAGCTGGTAGGGGGTGGGAGACGGGAAGGAAGTGCCGAATGTAGTAAGGAGTCCCCCGTCCTGAGAGAAGCGATGTGTGGGGTCGACTTTATAGAAAGAACAAGAGAAAAAAGTGGAGAGAGAGAGAGAGAGAGAGAGAGAGAGAGAGAGAGGCCCAGCCTCTTTTCTTAAGTTTGACATCCTAATTAACGCCTTATGTTGCTCCATCTTCGACTCTCCGTAACTTCTTTTGTTCGACCTTTCCCTTATCCCAATGGCTTGGAAGAGGGCGGGAGAAAGATATGGGTTCTTGGCCCAATTACTGCTCACCGCCGCGACGGCCAGGCATTTTCGCCTTTATGATTGTAACGCACAAGGTCGATTGATGCAATTAGTCGGCGGAATAAAACGTTAATAACGGAATCTGGCTCAAACAACAATGTTGATAGAGTCTAATTGAGTTTGCCGTCTTCCAGGTCAGAGGCGTGTCTTTGCCAGTCTTCCCCAACCCCCACCCAGTGCCCCTCGCCCCTTTCCCCCCGTCACTCTCTGTTCCTTTATTTTATCGTATCTGTAATTGATTCATCAGATCCAGGTAAACGAAATAAAGGAGGACAGTCGGCATCGACTCCGCAACAGCAGAGGAATGATAGACATCAATATTGCCGTGTTGGTCGAAGGAGACTGACTGACTGTGTTGGAGGAAGCGTCAAATGGGAATTGATTGCTGTTGATGAAGTCGGGGGGCACCTCGGCTTTCATTAGCCCAGGATTATAATTAGAGGCAAGTCACCTGTGGTAATTGAAGGCAGGAGCAGGTTGCTTTTAAGAATTAACGATCGCCTTTGGCATCTCTCTCTCTCTCTCTCTCTCTCTCTCTCTCTCTCTCTCTCTCTCTCATGGTCCTCCTCTCTCTCTCTCTCTCTCTCACACACACACACCGACATGAATAGTGCAACAGCTGAAAATTGGTCACCAAGATAAGGATGGCTCACTATTTTAAATTTCTGGCGCCCACTTGACGGTGCATGTGACTACCAGAAAGAAGTCACTTGAAAGCACAAGAAATTTTTCCAATATAAAGCCAAATAAAAAGAAATTTTTATTTAAAAGTTGATAAGCTTTTTGTTGTCATTACATGGTACGGTCATGGTTCGATGATAGGTACAGGTGATGGCAATCACATTAAAATGATAATTAATCTCAATATAAATACGTGACAAGATGAGTATTTTGAAGTGTGCACGTATTCATGATTATAGGAAAAATGTCAATTTGGAAACACATGAAAATGAAAGCAGAAACTATGATACTTATCATTAATGCACTCTTTCATAAAAGTCTATGAACCACTTTCAAATTAATGTAGGAAACCACATTTACGCGTGTTCTCGAGTACATTTGGAGATATTTTTGCATGATTATAGACATATGTGCATTGCATTCTCCGCGATAGCGACAATTGAATAATAACCGCTATGATTACTCTGTTTCACAGAAAAACAAATTACAGCTACCCGTAATCTCGAAACCAACGACGTCTCGCATAATCACCTTTACCGATTCTCGAGACGAGACGTAATTGGCGGAAGATTACTCCGACAGGACAACTGCGATTAGCGCTCGAATCCCCTTTAATACAG
Source organism: Macrobrachium nipponense (assembly GCF_015104395.2). Lineage (NCBI taxonomy): Eukaryota > Metazoa > Arthropoda > Malacostraca > Decapoda > Palaemonidae > Macrobrachium > Macrobrachium nipponense. The sequence continues at coordinate 28,531,566 of NC_061089.1, forward strand.
CTGTGATGTCAATAATAAGGCATCGACGTCTATAAGACCCATAGACGCAAATGCGCTTACCATATCGACGCGGTGCGACTCAGGAGATTAGCCGGGGAAGGGGCGAGGACTTAATGCCATGTTTTTGAGCGGGATCAAGATATAGTGATGGTCCTCGTTTACTAAATGGTTATTAGGAATGACGGATGATGACAGAGACCGAGGCGTACTTGTAAACAAGTTAAGCTCTTTTTCATTCGATTTTTCTTTTTTCTTATGAGTTAGGAATAGGTGGCCGTGGTTAGGAGTCCTATCATAGGATTTCTATGGACTTTGTTCAAACCTTCCCAGTGATCAACATATAGTTCTACACTTTGAGTATAAATAATAAACTGACGTATATGTGATATGTTGAGGTGATGTACACGTGAGACAGGTATATATATATATATATATATATATATATATATATATATATATATATATATATATATATATATATATATATATATTATATATGTGTGTGTTGTATATATATATATATATATATATATATATATATATAATATAATATATATATATATATAATATATATATATATATATGATGACAGAGACCGAGCGTACTTGTAAACAAGTTAAGCTCTTTTTCATTCGATTTTTCTTTTTTCTTATGAGTTAGGAGTAGGTGGCCGTGGTTAGGAGTCCTATCATAGGATTTCTATGGACTTTGTTCAAACCTTCCCAGTGATCAACATATAGTTCTACACTTTGAGTATAAATAATAAACTAACGTATATGTGATATGTTGAGGTGATGTACACGTGAGACAGGATATATATATATATATATATATATATATATATATATATATATATATATATACTATATATATATATATATATATATGTGTGTGTGTGTATATATATAATATATATATATATATATATATATATATATATATATATATATATATATATATATATACAACACACAAACACACACCGAATCCGTAATTTTCCAGCAGATTTTTCACTATTTGATGGTTTTATTCACAGTACAACATGACCTACCAAATTTACTTAACGACTTCAACATAATCTATCAAGTAGGTGTGGATTTTCGCTTATGATTCTTTTTTTCTCTAAGCGGCAAATAATTTCTAAACTGTTCCGATTCCGTGAGACACTTTACTTCTTAACAATGCTTTCACTTGACAACTTTTCAGCCACATATCTAATGGAGTTGGAAAACTAACTAATACTTTTTTTTTTGCGAGCTGACGGTAAATATTTGCAGCCTGCGTCATGAAAACCAAACTTGATTGGTGGAAGCTTATTCTACTCAGTCCAACAAACTTTGCAACTCATATGACTAGAAATTTCAGTGTTATCCGCTACTGATATTTCCGTCAGCTAAAAAAAAAAAAAAGTGAGAGAGAAAGACTGAGAGTATTGTTTTTAAGCTTCCTATCTTCACAAATTATCTACGCTGTTATTACTGGAATACAAGTTGATTTCTGTTTATCAACAGTTTCCTTGAATATCTATCGTCTTGACAAAATTGTGCTAAGTTGTCTTTCTCACGGTAAAAGCACAATGCTTTACAGAGGGTTTTTATATTAACCAAGTCTTCTGCCCAAAAATATAATATAGATATATATATATATATTATATATTATATATATATATACATATAATTCCACCATGGTATTGTTAGGGACTTCGATTAACCGAGCTCAAACGCTATATATTTGTACAATCCGACTGTCATTCTCATGATTACGTATGGTGGCCATTTCTCAACTATTTTTCCGTTGGTCATTTTTCAATTTTCTATTCCAGCCCGACGAAAACAAGGAAAAGAAAAAAAAGAGAGGAAGAGAAACTTTCAAAGCATTTGAGCAGATTATAAGAGTAATTAAACCCTGCAATCAAAGGACTACATATTCCTGTTACTAGAAGTGTCCGCCACTGAAATGACCTGGTATTATGAAATTATGCGTGGACGTTGGCTATCTTGCGTATATCAACACGCACTGTCTTATGATGCATTTTCCTGATCACGTTGCACAATTGTTCTTATTTCTTTCGACAAAGTTAATCAGAACCGAGTATCATCTCTATCTACATGATTCATTTGAAGGAGGAATAGCGGAAAATAGTTTCTGCAACGCGGACGGTAGCTGCTCTGGTTGCCAACAAATAGATAAACTAATTGAAAAATGATGAAATAGTTGTCCCAGATAGCATCATCATCCCTCAAACGACGCAGGAAATCACTTCCTTCGAGAGCCATCGAGATGTTCAGCCACTCATAGATAATCCGCATTCATCGCTTTCAATCAAAATTATCATCCGAAGAAAATAAGGAATAATAAAGAAAAGGCTATTTAAAAAAATTTACACAATAGTGCCTTCAAGGGCATAACATAATACCCTGAAGCTTCATAGAAAGAGCCCCCCCAAAAACCTCTTTGTTCGCCATTTCCGGCAGTCGTCAACTGGGACCTCCTGCAGAATGGATCTGGTGGCTGAATGAGGGAGAAAGAGAGAGAGAGAGAGAGAGAGAGAGGGAGGGAGAGGGAGGAGACTTATGGGCTGCTGTTGAAGGTAGCGCTATCTTCAGGACTACGGGGACCGGACCGACCTATGTCGTCGTCGTCGTGTTTGCTCGGGGGTGTGTGCGCTGGCCCTCCCGCTCTCTAGGCCTCCGGACGCCCCCCACCCCCTACCCTGCCCCCGCCTCAACTACTTACCCCACCTTATCTCAATCGCTGAACTGAAAACAAAACTTGTTACGTCGCTTTCTTCATTTCCTTATGATGCTTTTATAGTTTTAGTAATGGAAATGCAGTTTTTTATTCTAAAGTTTTTAGTTCTTAGAATCGTTGCGGAGGAAATCCAAAATCACTCAATTGAGAAAAAAAAAATGTTTTTTTTCTTTTCCTTTTCATAACACGGATTTGTTGTTAGGCCGTTTCTTAAGCAATTAAGTAATTTCGTGTGCTCTTCGGTAACATGAAATATTTCTCATAAGATAACGCGAAACATTTTCATATTCAGTAATTCACAAAATTTAACTGCTATGGCTGGGAACTAATTTTCACAACAGCAAATAGCATCAACAATGAATTCCTAAACCGGACTACTACTACTACTACTACTCTACTACTACTACTACTACTACTTGCAGTTTTAATAGCAGTAACCAATACTAATGACAGAAGGTGCCAGTTAAATCAATCTTTTGGTTCTGACGAGGGATTTTGGATCTGACGAGGGATATGTCAAAATTAAACTGTCTTGAAAATATGATTGCCAAGGCTATGTGCTCCTGATACTACCACGTTGACGAGAAAAAGAAAAATATTAAGGCAAGGATTTCATAACAGGCAGTATAAAAACTAGACAGAGAGCATGCAACTAAGCATATTCATTGCTAACGGCACTCTTCAGGCTCTCGGGCACCGGGTTTGCAAAGGGGAGGAGGAGGGGGAGGAGGAGGAGGAGGAAGACACATACCCAGCTTCTTTTATTGGACGCAGATAAAAGGATGGAAGTGTCTATTAAACGAACGCATAATAGACCTCACGTCCTCCTCCGAATCGCATTTTAATTCAATCGTGAAGTTTGCAGATTTCATTGTGGCTCTCGAGGGGAAAAAAAAAATCCGAGAGAAGAAATGTCCGTGGTCTCCCATGCGCAACGACCCCCGCTACGTTATGGCTGTCGTGTTGCCAGTGAGTCACTTTGAAAACCCATTTTCCAAGTTATTGATTGTTTGGTCGGTGCCCCAAAAGATAACTTTCATCAAGTTCGTCATGATCAAGAAAAGAATATTCACGGAGAACTCCTCAAAAATCACTGCTGAATTATTTTCTGTTAAGATTTGTCTTACCGCTAAAACACGATCCAGCGATAACATCTGATTTTATCCTGAGCAGATTCTAAATATTCGCTACGAAGGAAATGACGTCAGCAATCGCACTTACAGTTACGGATATGCCAAGAGCAGTTATTATCAGAAACTAGTGGAAGGCCGCTACCCTCTCTGGAGTCACGATTCTCCACGCATGTTATATGCACAGGCCACCATAGAGGAGACGACTTTATTCTTTCTCTCTCTCTCTCTCTCTCTCTCTCTCTCTCTCTCTCTCTCTCTCCACTGCTATGGATACGAGGTTGTTTGGAAGGGGAGGGAGGCAGGAGGATAAAAAGAAGGCTGCGGATCAGGTATGTAGAGTGAATAGGGCAAATGGACATTACAGAAGGGGAAAGAGTGTGTGTTCAAGGTAAGTTCTTTTGCAATCCGGTGTGGCCACGAGAGTAAGATATTAAAAGGTGGGGGGGGGGGGGGGGGGGAGATTTCGTGATGTCGCCGCCTTTGCTGTTTTTGATGGCGTTGATGTTGCTGTATTTGCAACTTGATCACTCAGGACGACGTTGCTCTTGGGCACATTAACAGCAAAATTACTGTTTTAAATTACTGTTTGTTTGCTAGTGAAATCACTCTTTAACAAATACCACACTTCTGATGATGTAAATCTGATATATCAAATTTACTTCATCAAAATTCTCTTACTTAATTTGCATACATATCGAGAATACAAATCTGGTACCAAGCATTCTACAGCTTTTTCAGAATGTGTATCCAAACTAAAGCCTGAAACAAGCAGGTGGGTTTTTTAATCTTATTGCTATTAACAAAATGATAGATTTAAACATGATCTCACTCCAATTTTGTTATGTTAAAACCTCTTAAAAAACTACAGTTAATGGTTACCAAAACTTATAATTTTTCACTTAGATATTTATCTAAAGTGGTTCTTCTCGAAATATTTTGAAGAATGGGAGGAAAGTCTTTCAAATGACTGGCGACAAGACTAATCTATGTATGACTAGCGTCCTTATGCTAGGTTAAGTACGCATGATCACAGACTCATTTTTCATTCTTACGAATGGAACCAATCACATCAATATTCATAAGGTTCAGTTTTTCATCTCACATTTTATATTACCGTTTTCCGAAATTACATGTAACAAAGTTGTGTGATTCTAAGGTCGGAGTTTCATAAATCACAGATCAATTGTGTTTAATAGAAAAGATATCTGCTTGCGCCCTTTAAAATCATTCTTTGTAAACTTCAATTGTTAACCTTTCTTTGGCTTTATTTTAAGCTATACTGTTTCCTCTGTATGACTTTACTAAAACTTCCCGAAGAGATTGCTTGCTAGCGTTAAACAGCTTAAAATCAGGTTCTGTTTTATGCTGAATAAAAAGAAGGAAAAGCAACGGGATTTTCTTGACCATGATGGCTTAGGCAAAATCTTCATATGTTCATAAAGTGAACGTTATTTGTAGGCATTCTAGAATCACGTTTAATTACCAGCATAATCATCCCCAAGCACTTTCGTGCGTATTTACACAAATACAATGACGTTTAGCAACAATTTTCAAATGAGATAGCCACGCAAAATAGACGTGAATATAAATTTTGGGATATTTGTCTTGAATAGGCTGTAATAGGATACGAAACGCAGTTATAATACCGAACGAAATTTCAAAGTCTGTTACAGAAATTACAATAAAAATCTCCTCCAGAAAAAATCGTTGCACCTGAGAAATTGTACTCCAAGACGTTTATTAGAAGAATATACGGTTAGAGTTCTGAGCACATAAATAAATTGGGAGATTACAGGCTGATGGATGAACTGCGGATAATCTTCGCGATATCTCTTCAGAGCAATATTTATTATGCTCAAATAATAAAACTCCTTTCTATTTACTTAAAGGTGAAGGAAGACGTATTAAGAAGCAATGTTGAAGATAAGGAAGCTGCCTTACGAATTATCAAACTATTAGAGAAAGTGCAAAGAAATTATAACGAAGGCTGATCGTATCAAAATCCAAGCTAGCCATTGATTATATATATATTTACTAGAAAATTTATCCTCTCATTAAATTAATGGGACATATGTAACCCAAGCAACGACAGACACGGCGCGGCCAACCGAAGACTAAATGCGTCCATTACCGGCCACCAGTTGGGATAAAGGAGTGGAAATGGTTTGCTTACGCAACCCCGATAAAACACATATCTTCATCTAAGGAGATGAAACGACGCTGGGGGAAGTGTAAAACTGTTCGCGGAAGGCCATTCCTCACTCTCACAGGTCGAGGGCAGTGGCTTTGGCTGACATCACCCGGACAAATCTTGTTATCTGGAACCGTTCCCTGCTGACAGCTTCTAGACCACTGTGAGAGAGGGACGCGGAGATCAATTCCAGGGAGATGGATGGCTGATCGTAACGATAAAGAACAGGGAAAATACTAAACAGAGAGAGAGAGAGAGAGAGAGAGAGAGAGAGAGAGAGAGAGGGCGGGGAGGGAGATCCAAAATGGATTTATTTATACGAAGTTCGTGAAAATGTAACCACTGTGAGTTATCATTTTTATTATATCTGAAGAGAGAGAGAGAGAGAGAGAGAGAGAGAGAGAGAGAGAGAGAGAGAGAGAGAGAAAGAGAGTCATTATTCAAAATGTGGTCGCTTATATGAACGAATATGATAAATAGTATTTTGTATTTTCTGCAAAAAAAAAAGAAAAAATAGTAACACGGTTAAAAAAAATAAATAAATAAATAACACGGCAAAAAAGTACTGCTCATTAATCATAAGATTAAAACAATGCAAGAGAGACAAATAATTCTTAGCTCATCCTGTGAGGGCTGCAGGGGATAGGAGTACAAGTTATTACGTTAACAGATTATAAAGAAAGTTTTGATAAAGGAGCAATAAAAATGAAGCTCAAAGAGAGACCGACAGGAGCCAAGTAAATAAGAAACAAGATTAAAAATGTTTATAAATAATTAAATGTTTTCTTCACGGTGAACAACGCATGAAATATACCAGTTCTACTTCGCAGTTATAGGGAAATGGAAGTAAAAAAGTTAAAAACTAAACACGTGAATAGCCAGACAGAAGAAGAATGAATGGACAACTGACAATAAGTTGCAATAAACCATCTCCGAAGAGCCCGAATTAGGAAACTCATGGTTTAATTGCACAGATGTGATCCCATACAAGAAATAAAATCGAAACGGATGAATTCTATTTTCTTTAAAAAAAAAGAAGTAGGAGTAATAAAAAAAGAGAAACCTTCGTAGGTAGCAAGATATGAGACATTAAAAAACATAAAAAACTAATGAATGGAAAAAAGATGAATAAAACGAACACAGATAATATGTTATTTTTCCACTCATGACTCGGTATAGGGTTCTGGAGCAGAAGCTGCATGGAGTGACGTCAAGAGATCCTCGCCAGATAAGATGCCGTCAGGGGCATTGACAGAGAAGGCAGGTATGAATCCCAGAATTTCTGGAGAGGATATGGATCCAGGATGAAAAGGATTTAAGGACTCTGATTATGGATTATTATGTAAGCTGATCTGAAGTGGATAAGGATAATTGCAGCTGTGTGAGAACTTTTTTTTTCTATAGAAAACTCAGGGATGAATCAAAACGAGATGAAAGGGTTGAAATGTTAAATGGAATATTCATTTAAAGGCTTTGTTGTTATTATGTTTAAAAACCTTCTCTAACAAGAAGTTCGTTAAATACAATTACTAGTCCAGCGGAGTTAATTCCATTAAGAAGTTTCTTTTATATTTAAAAAAACTCCATTTTTTTGGGAAGGCGTTTATTCAAACACTGTTTAATATTCTTCCGTAAGTTTTCATTGGGGGTTACACGCACAATCTGGTGTATTTTTTCTTTTCATATACAAAGTAAATAAAACAAGATCGTTCGATAACATTTCGTCCTCTTTTAGAAAATCATGATCACAACGAAAAATACCGGAATGAACTGCATTAAAATGGCTGCTGTTGTTGTTAGATGAAACTAGCCTAACACCAGCGTGGGTTCTTCCTTAAGGAGCATACTGCGAATTAAATTGTATAAATGGGTCATATAAATTTGTTAAGAGGCCGATTGTAAGGTGGTGGTCAACAGCTTGGGGTCGATTGGTTATCAGCTTGCTTTTGATTGGTCAACGGCTGGCCTTTATGAGCAGTCTTACTGATCAGTCGGTTGAGTTAGATATATATCTGCAACCATGCTTGCCTTCTCCGGGTGGGATGGTATGGGTGGTCTGAGAGTCCTTGGGTCCTTGTTCAGGTGATGGCTATGTCCGCAGGGTCAGGTCAAATCCAGTACATGGCCTGTTACGAGTGGTTGACTGTATAGGAGGTTTTCCAAAAATGGAGGTTATACATTTTTTTAATGCTGTTGGTCGTATAGGGGTTGGTGGTTGTATGGGTGTTGTACACCTTCCCTATCTAGGTGTTGTATCGCTAGTTTTAGTAGTTATAACTCATCAATAACATGTACCCTTATTAACTATACGTAACATAATGGAATATAGGGGATAATGTGAGCCTAGTTCTTAGTCCTTTGGCTTCTTGGCCGAAGAGGAATAAAGCGCGAATTCGGAGCAACAGGGTTAACTGCCTCGTTTTCTTTTCGACTTGATAATGGATTTTACACGTAATTGTCATTTAGATAGGTGTGTCAAATTCGGCACTGTTATAGTTTTCTTGCTGAAACATGTCTTAACACAAATTATATAGTATAACCGTGCGGTGAGATATCTAAACTGTGATTCAAATAGGCTAAATGTCACTGGGAGTACCATGGTCTTCAGTGGTCTTTAGCCTCACTTAGGCCAATTTTTTTTCATTGATTCATTTAGCGTTTGCTTCTTTATTTTGATAAGTTAACTACTTACTTAATGAACATAATTGTGACTTACTTAGCTTTTCTTTTTTATTGACAAGATTAATTGTTTGAATTCTGTTTCCTTAACTGCTCAGATCTTTGTTCATTAATGGTATTGTGTTCTGCTCAAGTATGTTAAGCAAGAAGAGAAAATGTAAATCGCAATAAAAGGTGGCTAGTCATGTCTCTGTCTGTCAGTCTGTCTGTCTGCATTCAATCCCATCCTATGGTGAACTAACCTCAAAGGATAGTTGAGCGAACCCCATATCGTGTTACGCAACACAGGGTAACAAGAGACCGGAAGGCGCTTTTTATCAAGATCTGCAAGATATTCAACATCGCTGGGAAGACCGACGACTGTCGACATTCAGTAGTAACAGAAAGGTAGGAAAAATGTGGGTCATTGGGTTCAAAAATACGTCCTTTCTCACCGGACTGTACTGACACCTTTGTCGCGGAGGGCATTTCAGCAATGACCGTACATTACTGCAAGTGTATATGTGCTCCGGATGCGTCAGTACACAAAACAGATATGTATATAACGAAGGGAATATGTTAACTTTGTTGCAAGATAGCGTGGATGTCTATATAATCCGACCGAGATGGTGCACGAGTGACGTTATCTGAACACAAAACAATATGAGGGTAAAGTATTGGTGGATGGTGATGTGATGAAAAACGAGGGATATATATAATCGAATAATACGAAACACATGCCATGACGAAAAAGAAGCAGGCAAATGGCAAAGTAAAAACTATTCGGCCGCAAAGTTTGATGCAATTCCAGATAACTATCAATTAGCACCATGCAGTTTGTCATGGATGGCACTGATATACAAATCATTCTTAAAAGACAGCTAAAAAGCAAAGATGGTAAATACCCTTTAATATTTTCAACTATTCATTAATTGTAAATTGTAATGTGAATGTGGTATTTTGCACAAGGATAAACCCAATTTTGAATTGCAATTAGTCTCCTTGAAGGGACCAACTAACTTCTTTGTATCTTGTTTCTCACAAAAGCCAGACACCTGAACCCTCATCACAGGTATTAAACGACTGAATACTCTAAAGGCAACAGAAATCCCTTAATAACTTACCAGTATTGCAGAAAATCAGACTAAGTTCATCAAAACAGGTGTGAGGTAATCTTGTAAGTAATTAAATTAATCAAAGGGCATCACTCCATCAACAACTTTAAAAGTCTAAGTATTTCCCTGATTTCAGAAGTCTAAGTACTTCCCTGGTTCTAAGTCACTTCAAGTAAATTGAAGAAAAGCAGATCAATTACCACTCTATGTTTCTACCTAACATCAATATAATCAAATGCAAATATACTGGTTAGAAATTAAATACTTATAAAAATTTTAAATACACAAATTTATTATTAAGCTCAAAGTTTATAAGTGAAATTCACAATATCAGGGAAAATTACTGTTACTTGAAAACAAAGTAAAGTTTAATTAATTCTTGAATCAAATTAAGTAAAATTAAATCAAAATTAATTTATCACAAAATTCAAGAAAATTAATTCAATCAAAATTAAAAAGTGTTAGGCAATAATTGAAAATTAGAAATTAATTCACAAATGCTAAACAACAATAAAACTTGAAAAGAATTCTAAGTAAATGCAAATTAATTCACAAGTGTTAAATTTAATTAAATGTGCAATGATTAAGCAATGAAAATAACTAAGTCAATTAAATTGTGAATGCAAATGAAAATATAAAATAAAAAGGCACACTCCAATAAGAAAATGAATACGTGTACAAAAAATGAAACAAACACAAAACATAAAAATTTGCAATGTGTAAAAGTGTAAATCTTTTCACTCAAAACATTGTAACCATCAGTTTTTACCAAACCTTCGTAACCATCTGTTATTAGTTATTAGTTAACCACAGTTCCTATTCGTTATTAGTTAACCACTGTTCCTATCCGTTATTAGTTTCTTACCAAACCATCATAACCATTAGATATTAGTTGCAACTAATAAAATATAACACACTTTACCTTTTTGGTATACCAACTTCTTTCTTTGCTGCAGTCTTGTTTTACACTTTCACAAAAACCAGGCGCCGTTACAACAACGTTTGTTCAGATTCCACAAAAAAAACACTATTTAACACTAAATAATCTCTAAGAAATATCAAATATGAAATTCTCAAGTTACAAGTGACCAATTTACGTCACGTTAATATAATCTCAAGGATGTCGAGGGAGAGAGAGAGAGATATGTTAACGCCTCGAGAATCTAAGATCTAATGAAATTCTTCTCCCTTGCGGAAACTGGACAGGGGAGATGACAAAACGTTTTGAGACAATAAAGCTTCCAGAAGCTTCGAAATCTTACGCAACTTTACTTACAAAATGTGTAACCTGCACGTGGCACTTGGCAAAGACATACACGTACAAGACCAGTATACAATAATGTTCGTACCCGATTGAGACGAAGGAGAAGCCCCTTATCACACATGATGGCAGATTCCCAAAACACATTGAAGATTCGAGCTTGCTTATCAAACGTTTTGACAGATTAGGAAAGCAAACGGAGATCTCGCAGTTCCTCTAATCTCACAGTGCTGACATAATAGGGAAACAATCGTAGTTTCAAATGGACAAAGAAAATCTCTCTCTTTTTACATTCTACGTTATATATATATTCTTTTACAATATGTTATGCGAAATCTGAACACATTTTAAAACATCCTATCTCTAAGCTATCTACGAATCTGAAAAAATGTTGCATAATTCTACATAACATTTTATACAGTCAGTAGCAATATATAATATACCTCCCCTAGAAGATTTTTTATCATGGTGTTGAATCCAACGATTTGCAACGAGATAAAAAATCAGCAACTATATTGTTTTTGACACTAATGTGCTGCACTCTTTAAGTTATACTGTTGCAAGCACAAAGACCACCTGGTCAGTCTTTGATTATGGTTTTTCATTCTCTGGATAAATGATAGTGGATTGTGATCAGAAAACACTAAAATTTCTTCATTCCTAGGTCTATTCACATACACTTCAAATTTTATCAATGATGTGATTAAGGCTAAAGTTTCCTTCTCGATTGTCGAAAATACTTTCTGATGTTTTTTTAGTTTTGTAGACATGAAGCACGCAGGATTGTAGATATTATTTTCATCTTCTTGAAGTAGAACAGATCCAACGCCACAGTCCAACGCATCAACTTGTATCACAAATTTCTTGTCGAAGTCTGGAGCTTGAAGTACTGGTCTTGAAGTTAATAGGCTTTTACCTTCTCAAAGGATTCTTGACACTTTGGAGTCCAGACAAACTTAGCTTTGAGACTAGTTAAGTCTGTCAAGGGAGCTACTACGGCTGAGAAATTTGGGCAGAAACGACGATAGAATCCAGCCATGCCTAAAAATCTCTGTAGCTGTTTCCTGGTAGTAGGTGGGGTAGCCTTACGGATACCTTCTACATTAGCATTTACTGGAGCAAGAAGGCCTTTCCCAACTTCAAACCCAAGACACTGTACAGTTGCCTTTCCAAACTCACACTTCTCTAGGTTGACTGTTAATCCTGCTTCTTGTAGTTTCTTTAAATCATGATGTCATCTAGGTATACACCTACTCCTTCTATCGATCCTAGCAGTTGACCCATCACTCGTTGGAATGTTGCCGGTGCAATCATCAGACCAAAAGGCAGAACAGTATACTGATACAGTCCAAATGAAGTAATAAAAGCTGACAGCAACTTCGCATTCTCTTCTAAGGGAATTTGATAATATCCTTTCAACAAGTCTATCTTGGAAACAAACTTGGCTTGCCCAATATTATCAAGTAACTGATCTATAAGAGGCAAAGGATAATTGTCAGCCACACTGATAAAATTCAGTTTCCTATAATCAGTACACATCCTAAATGAACCATCTGGTTTCTTCACTAACACATGGAGAACTGAAGTGACTTGAACTGGGTTCTGCTAATCCATGTAGCAGTAAATACTCAACTTCTTTCTTCAAAACATCTCGATGATGCGGTGTTAAGCGATAGACTCTTTGCTTGAAAGGTCTTCCATCTTCTTGAATCTTGATTTCATGCTTGGTCAGATCAGTACGTCTAGGCACATCTACAAAAATTTCTGGAAAACTTCTAATTGCTTCACTTAAGTCTTCACCTTGTTCAACACTCAGATGTTTCAGTTTATCCTCCAAATTTTCCAAAATTGAAGAATTATTCATCTTGCTTGCAGCTCCCAATTCGTAGCCATCATCATCTTCTGAAGATAAAGTTGTTTGGGTTACTGACACAGTTTCAGTAATAGTTTCTGAGAAATAAGGTTTCAAGAGGTTCACATGTATCTTCCTTTGTCTTCTTCTTTCTGGTGTTTCAATCACATAAGTTCTATCACTTAACTTTTGAATTATTTTGTTAGGGCCTTGAAATTTATTAGTGAGGGGAAATCTCTTGACAGGTAAGAACACTAACACTTAGCATCAAATCTCCTTTTCATTTTCTCTTGGCTCATTTTCAAGTTTTCTAAGGAGAATTTTCTAATCTCTCTCAACCTTTTCCTTAAGTTCTTCACCTACTCTCCTTGGCTTTCCTCTTGATTTTCTTCCCAATTTTCTGCAAGAATCTTCAACGGTCCTCTCACTTCTCTTCCAAAAATCATCTCATTAGGTGAACATCCCATACTTTCTTGATAAGCACTCCTAACTTCAAACAACATTAATGGTAAACCAACATCCCATTCTCCTCCTGACTCAGAACAATACTTTGTCAGCATACTTTTCAATGTCTGGTGGAACCTTTCCAAGGCACCTTGAGTTTCTGGATGATAGACAGTGGATAACTGTTGTTTCACTCCTAACAAATCATCATTCATCACATCCTGGAATAACTTTGAAGTAAAGTTTGTTCCTCAGTCACTTTGTACTATTTCTGGTATACCAAACTTTGAGAAAAACTCCACAAGTTTTTCAGCAACTATCTTGGCAGATATGTTTCTAACAGGGATTGCTTCTGGATATCTTGTCACAGGACACATTAATGTTAACAAATACTCATTTCCCTTCTTTGTCTTCGGCAGCGGTCCAACCATATCTATAATCACTTTGCTAAAGGGTTCTCCTCTAACTTCTATAGGTTGTAGGGGGGCTTTCTTGATGGTTTCATTCGGTTTTCCAGCTATCTGGCGGGTATGACACTCAAAACAAAACCTGCTAACATCTTTGTGAAGTCTAGGCCAGAAAAAATATTTCATGATCTTCTCCACAGTCTTCCTAATTCCCATATGTCCGACTCATGAGCTACTGCAACCACTTGCTTTCTCAACAGATATGGAATCAAAATTTGATGATATTCGCCCATACAGCATCTCCTGGTATATCTAGGTCTATACTTCCTCATCAGCAAACCTTCCTTCAGATAGTAACAAGTAGGAGTTTGTTGCATCTCTTCTCGATCATCAACTCTGAAGAACAAATCAGTTAACGATGCATCCTTCTTCTGCAAGTCCATTAGCTTCTCTCTTGTCACTTGACCAACTTCAAGGGTTGAATTCTCAATATCTGCTAACTCAGCTACTGTAGTTTCACTACTGTCTTCAGTAACACTTTGACTACTCGGAGTCTCTTCAGGAACATCAGGTTCTTCTTCTTTGTCGTTGTCGTCTTCTTCATCTTCTTGGGAAAAATCTTCTTGGTCAGCACTATGGGAACCTTCACTTCCCTGGAATAATTCTTCTAAGCACAAAGATCCTTCACTTGATCCTTCTTGGGTGTGTAAATCCTCAGTTTCTTCACTTGCAGTCGTAGTCCTCTTCATACTTCTGGTAGTTACACAACTAGGAAACAGGTGGGGGTTATTCTTCTCCAACTCTTCTGTAGGACTAATCCTCAATGGTTTGTCTGTCATTACAGGACAAACAAGGAATAAATGGCACACCACCAACTTCATTCCCCAACAGAACATGTACACCTTCCACAGCCAGTGAGTCCTTTACAGCAAAATCAACATTCTCTGTCACCAATTCACTTGACAGGTGTAAGCGGCATATAGGAGTTACTTCCTCTCCTCCTATACCTTTCAAAATAACTGAATCTCCTGTGAGACTCTTCTCCAACTGAGGGTGAGAACCACGTACTACCACACTAGGTTACTCTCTGTATCACGTAATATCTTGACTGGTACCTGCATACTTCCTTCTTGAGTTGACAGCATACCCTCATAGATATATGGCTCAAAAGCCTCCACACTGATAAGCCACTCACTGCTTGAGGTAACATTTCCACTGGTTGCTAAACATTCAGCTTGTTTAGTTTCATTCTTCTCTGGAGTCTGATTCTTTCCCACACTGCTCTTCGTAGTTTGTTTCACCTGGTCACCTTTCACAACTTGACCAACTGGCTTTGACTGCTGTTGATTCCGGTAACACTCTTGACTGTAGTGTCCTACTCTTCCACACTTGAAACAGACAACATTAAGTTTCTGTAACTGTTTTAAAAAACTGGATGAGGATTTCACATTAATTTGCTGAGTTATATTACCTTGTGTACTCTTGGTAGTATCACTTGTAGGTTTCCTATTAAATTTGTTCCTGTTATTTGGATAAGACTTAAAACCTAGGCGTTGTTGACTCTGGTACTTGACATTGTGATTACGTTTACTACTAATTATATTGTAATATTCACTCAGTGTAGCAGCTTTGTCAAGTTTCTTCACCTCTCTCTCTCTCTCAAATAGGCTCTCATATGTTCAGGAATTCCCTTAAGATACTGTTCAAGAACAAGTAACTCTTGTAACTCATCAAAAGTTTTAACTTTAGCAGCTTCTAACCAATGTTTGAAACACCTTCTCACTTTGTAAGCATAATCTAAGAATGATCCCTTCTCATCTTTTCTTAAATTTCTGAATCTTTCATTGTGGTACTCTGGGGTCATCTGGTAAACTTGTAGCACACTGTGTTTAAGTACCTGGTAGTCTTTACACTGATCAGCTGTTAAGGCTAGATAAGCACTTCTCCCTTTTGCAATCAAGACACTTTGTAGCAAAAGTGACCATTTATCCTCTGGCCATCCCATACCTGTAGCCACTTTCTCAAAGTGATCAAAAAACTCATCTGGAGCTTCTTCAGTAAACTTAGGGATTAACTTCTGTACTCTTACTACATCAAATACAGGGTCTTGATTACCTTGGTTAGGGTTAGACGGTGTTACAGGTAATGTGGATCTAGCTCTTATCAATTCCATTTCCCTTTCATGTCTTGCAATTTCTCTTTCCTCTTTTATCCTTTCTCTTTCCTCTTCTGCTGCTTTTTCTTCTTCTCTTTCTCTTCTTTCTTGTTTTCCCTGTCTATTCTTTCTCTTTTAGCTTGCATTCTCTCTCTTTCAGCTTGCATTTTTAGCTTAATCAAATTCTCTTCTGCTTCAATGCGTCTAAGCTCTAACTCTGCATCACTTTTCTCTTTCTTTTCTGCTTGCTTATTTATGAGATCAGCAAGCGCTACATTCAACAACTCTTGAGCCAATTCTAACTCATCGTCATCAGTTATTCTACCAGAGTTTATCAATGATTCCATAGCAATACATCTTATTTGTGCCTTTACCATATTAGTAGACACATAACCACCACATGCCACTGCTAAAGCGCTCCACTGTGCCTTAGTCAGATTGGTTTCAGATAAAACTTGGATGGAAGGGGCTGCTAAAAATTCCTGAACCTTGAACTGAGCCATTTTCCTCAAAGTCATCAACTTACAATTCAATACAATAAATGCAAAACAAAATTATATGGTCACTCTCCCAACAAAACATATCCCTAACACCACCAGCATATACTAGAGTGATAATGAAATCTGCTTTCCCTGGTCTGGGTACCATTAATACATGTTACGAAGTGCCAAGTATCTGTATACTACACTTACCATTCATTTATTGTTACCTCACAAAAGCCAGACACCTGAACCCTCATCACAGGTATTAAACGACTGAATACTCTAAAGGCAACAGTGATCCCTTAATAACTTACCAGTATTGCAGAAAATCAGACTAAGTTCATCAAAACAGGTGTGAGGTAATCTTGTAAGTAATTAAATTAATCAAAGGGCATCACTCCATCAACAACTTTAAAAGTCTAAGTATTTCCCTGATTTCAGAAGTCCAAGTACTTCCCTGGTTCTAAGTCACTTCAAGTAAATTGAAGGAAAGCAGATCAATTACCACTCTATGTTTCTACCTAACATCAATATAATCAAATGCAAATATACTGGTTAGAAATTAAATACTTATAAAAATTTTAAATACAAAAATTTATTATTAAACTCAAAGTTTATAAGTGAAATTCACAATATCAGGGAAAATTACTGTTACTTGAAAACAAAGTAAAGTTTAAATAATTCTTGAATCAAATTAAGTAAAATTAAATCAAAATTAATTTATCACAAAATTCAAGAAAATTAATTCAATCAAAATTAAAAAGTGTTAGGCAATAATTGAAAATTAGAAATTAATTCACAAATGCTAAACAACAATAAAACTTGAAAAGAATTCTAAGTAAATGCAAATTAATTCACAAGTGTTAAATTTAATTAAATGTGCAATGATTAAGCAATGAAAATAACTAAGTCAATTAAATTGTGAATGCAAATGAAAATATAAAATAAAAAGGCACACTCCAATAAGAAAATGACAAGTGTACAAAAAATGAAACAAACACAAAACACAAAAATTTGCAATGTGTAAAAGTGTAAATCTTTTCACTCAAAACATTGTAACCATCAGTTTTTGCCAAACATTCATAACCATCTGTTATTAGTTATTAGTTAACCACAGTTCTTATCCGTTATTAGTTAACCACTGTTCCTATCCATTATTAGTTTCTTACCAAACCATCATAACCATTAGATATTAGTTGCAACTAATAAAATATAACACACTTTACCTTTTTGGTATACCAACTTCTTTCTTTGCTGCAGTCTTGTTTTACACTTTCACAAAAATCAGGTGCCGTTACAAAAAAACACTATTTAACACTAAATAAACTCTAAGAAATATCAAATATGAAATTCTCAAGTTACGAGTGACCAATTTACGTTATGTTAATATAATCTCAAGGATGTCGAGAGAGAGAGAGAGAGAGAGAGAGAGAGAGAGAGAGAGAGAGAGAGAGAGAGAGAGAGAGAATGTTAACGCCTCGAGAATCTAAGACTAATGAAATTCTTCTCCCTTGCGGAAACTGGACAGGGGAGATGACAAAACGTTTTGAGACAATAATGCTTCCAGAAGCTTCGAAATCTTACGCAACTTTACTTACAAAATGTGTAACCTGCACGTGGCACTCGGCAAAGACATACATGTACAAGACCAGTATACAATAATGTTCGTACCCGATCGAGACGAAGGCGAAGCCCCTTATCACACATGATGACAGATTCCCAAAACACATTGAAGATTCGAGCTCGCTTATCAAACATGTTGACAGATTAGGAAAGCAAACGGAGATCTCGCAGTTCCTCTAATCTCACAGTGCTGACATAATAGGGAAACAATTGTAGTTTCGAACGGACAAAGAAAATCTCTCTCTTTTTACATTCTACGTTATATATATATTCTTTTACAATATGTTATGCAAAATCTGAACACACATTTTAAAACATCCTATCTCTAAGCTATCTAGGAATCTGAAAAAATGTTTCACAATTCTACATAACATTTTATATTGTCACAGAGGAGATATATGCAATTTGAAAGTAGCAATATATTATATATATTATATTATATATATATCTATATATACATATAGTAACATAAACATACATACACGTTGATATAATATAATTCATGAATACATATGTATATGCAATATGTATATTAAAGGAAATATCCTGGTTTGTTGGATGTTTATTAATATTACTTTTGTAATAAATAAAAAAAATGAGCACAGAAAAGTGAACTACAAAATACGGAGAAAAATGACGAATGAACAAATCAAAGCTGACAAGATCATGGACAGACTCATACGTAAAAGTATTTTAAAAAAACCGTAACAAAAGAGAAGGCAGTGGCGTTTGAAGCATCTTTAAATTTTCCTCCAAACAAGTAACTAACGACATCCATAACAAATAGCCTATTCCTCCTCGAGTGCCATAGAGATAGCCATGGCAGATGGACAAGCGAGAGCTATAAACATCTGGAATGTGCATAAATTGATATTAGTCCAAAACTCGCTTTCATTTCATTACTGTACCTGGGGATTAAGTTGTGATCTCTCTCGCACACAGCACCTGGTGTCTCAAGGAGAATCTTGGAACAGCTGGCCTATAATTTTATACTTGGGGGATTCAGTGAGGATACCGTTTAAGTAGAGTTGACAATCTCGCTCAGATAAGAGCGTTTCTGGGAGGTATAGTTTTTATTGGGCAATTATTTTATCAAACGGTATCTCGGAATTCTTATAAGGTAAAGAAGATGGGAAAAACTCTTGCTATCAAAATGTTTGCTTCGAACAGTTTGAAATTTGGCTTTGATGTGCTGTGCAATTCTACTGAGCAAGTGAAATACAACGTGATAGTAAATAGTAGCTTTCACACACACACCACATTCTATATGTAGACAAGTATATTATGTATATATAAAATTAACTGTTACTTCCATCAACATTCCTCCCCCTCCACCCTTGCAAAAACTTCTGCCTTTAACCGTGGCTGATATGTAGGAGGGCAACTTTCCCTAATAAACGCCAAAATGGATTAACAGTTTAGGAAGAAGGATACAAAATTTGAACTTTTCTTGAAGCATCGATCAATCATCGTCCTCTGGTCTGCCTGTGTGTTTGATGGAAAACAGGACAGCAAACAACGAATCATCGACGGCTAAGGACCACCATCGTCACGGCCATCATCATGATCAGCCTCCGTAGATCAATGAAGCTATCGGCCCATAGGCTCTTTCGGTGCCTCACTTTCCTTTCCCAGGTGTGTCGGAACGAATCGGCTTTTTGTGCGCTGTGCCTATTACCAGACACTGTTCCTTTTTTGAGCGCGCTCGCGCGCACGGACTGAAAAAGAGCGCCTCTGGCTGTTCCATTCCCCTCATTCTATCCTTTATTCCGAGTTTTCGTTTGTGATGAGAATTGGTTACGGTAGGAGGAGAAAGAGGAGGAACAGAATGGAAAGGAGCTGGGGAAAGAGATGGATAAAAGGAGGGAAAGGGAGAGGGGGAGGGGGTTGGGATGGGATCTTACCATGTAGGGGGAGGGGGGAACAGTACAAAACAAATACGTCGGATGGCGGGATCATATGTGCGTTGAACAGTTACGGTCTGATCCATTGTTGTTGGCGAGGCATTGATGATGTGATGTTTGATAGGTGTGTGTGTGTGTGTGTGTGTGGCATATTTTCTCTCTGGGCAGTGTCCGGGTCGCGGGAATGCTCGTGTTTATTGTCTTGGATTCCTGATTTTATTTTCGGTGGCGGATATGACGTCAATATTTTTTATATGAATGAATGGCAAAGCACTTCGGGAAAAGGTCTCGGTATTTTGGACTGATGAAGATTTGTGATACCTGTTGGAATGGAGAAAATAAAGATTAATAAAACACTAATAGCAGCAGAATGAAAAATAGTAGATTAATAAAGAATGTTATACTTTCATCAGCAAGAGCAAGAATACTGAATAAACGCTATGAAAATGACAAAGAAAAGGTATATCTTAAAGGAATAAGACAAGAGATATAGCTAACTCCTCTCATTCTACATACGGGCATTAGCCCCGTTGTCGAAACAAGAGTGGAATCCATAAAAATATAAAAGATATCAAGAAATAATAATAAAAAAAGGAACTGCGAAAAGTGATCGTCCAAACACAAGCATGCATCATCTGCTTTGTTCTTACTTATTCTTAATAGAAATGGAGCCAAAAAACCAAGGAAAACCACTGGGAGTTTGAGAGAACAAACATGGATCCAGCGGGAGATGAGAACCAGGAAGGACGGTGATGTAGGCCTCCAATTTCCACATTATTCACGGGTCTCACCACCAGAAAATAGCCGAGGTTGTGACGTCTTCATGCCCTCTCGCCCACCAGAACAGACAGCGGAGGAGACCCCCACGAGGAAAGTTGTGATTGCTATTTTACCCAGGAAACTGTATTGCAGTAGAAAAAAAGGGGAATAATGGATGTCAAAACACCTTACTGACCAAGAAATTTTGAAATAAGGAGGAAACCTGAAACCTAAATTGGTGTCAACGACGGAATAAGATCAAGGAAAAAACGTCTATGTCATTTTAGTCTTCGCAGCTGCAATCAGAATTATTTATATATATATATATATATATATATATATATATATATATATATCTGTGCGTGTGTGTGTATAAATAAATTCCTCTGTTAAAACAGGATACGTCTCAAGTATAAAAGGCCCATTAAAATACTCTGGTTTAAAGCTGAGGACTATTTCGGTGGGTAAGGGCGAAAGTGAGTCTACCGAAATATAGTCATTAGCTTTAAACCAGAGTGTTTAATGGACCTTTTACACTTGATATATATATATATATATATATATATATATATATATATATATATATATATATATATACATACAAGAGCAACACTGAATGATGAGAAAGGAAGCTTACGTAAGGCAAGAAACCGAAGAAGAGACGATGACTGTGAGATAAATGAAGACTTACAAGAACAGGAAAAGAGGGGAATGATGAGAGAAAACCAAGAGGCGAAACCTTTGTGGCCTTATCGTGATTCGAGATCTGAAACCTGGTTGTCAGAGAAAGAAACGGAAAACACGATTAGAAGGAAAATTTTTTTTTGACATATAAACCTCAGCGACGCCTTTTGTTTATGGGTACAAGAGTGTATTCAAAATTACAATGATTTACATCATTATACACTGATATCAAAAGGTTCAGTGCTGGGCAGTCTCAGCAGACAGCATGAACGGACAATTTCTTGATTGAAATAACGGCTATCCATGAAAAGCAGTTAGTCTGCCAAGAAAATCTTGGTAGACTGCTTTTTTCTGTATGAAGACTGCTTAGTGATTAGTTCAAAATTGAACTATTCCTAATAACTTTCAGAGAGAAGAGCCATGCTAGTTTTTTTTATTTATTTTTATTTTTTTTTTTGTACAATTAGGTTGCTAGATTCGACGTAAACGTGGCCAGCACCACTAAACGAGGTCATAAAATTTTCCAAATCCACGCGTTCTTTGAACCTTGTTTATATCCTGAACGCTTGCTTTCAGCTAAAATCTAGGAAAATTCACTTCAGACTGTTTCAGTCACTAATCAGTTCTTTTTTAGTTCTTAAAGATGAATAATCAGAATTAATAACCAATATGCACGCTAGTTTATGTGATATTTTTGTCTTTTTGAATTCGGTAATAGGAACCCCTCAACCACCCTCCTAAAAGATATATCAATAGCGAAACTGCTCAAGTGCGAAATGCCATAAATAAGCTTCTCTGTTCATAGGCAAACCGGAGATGGAAACGCAACTGTCATTTATGTTATGCGAAACATCATTCTTAACTGAGGTCATGTGGATGAACGAGTTACCCTCTCTGCATCTGAAGTGACATCTACCGGGCATGGTGTTGTATAGGAATCTAGGGAGAAAATTTTAAGCTCAGGGTTTTAGGGTCAAGTCGCGAAGCCACCTTTCAGAGATAATATCATCCGAAAATATTCAGATTACTTCTTGGAAGAGAGTGATAGGAAATGACGTCCATGGCGCAGCAATTAACGTAACTCTGACGTACAGTAGTTGTGGACTGGGATGTAGTTAAGAATGCAGCAGCCATAGTCAATCCTCTGGCATGTGGGATAAATCTTATCTCAAACACCATAATTATAACCGCGTCCTAAAAGCGTAGGAAATGAAAAATGAGTCCCTACCTAGTAGTAGCTAGCTCTAGTCCTTTGCAGGTTGAACGCTGTAAAACCAACTGCCTGTATGGGAGACTCCAAAAACAAGAGGCCGTGCTGGCATAAGACCAGATTAACCTACATCAACAACAAAAATAATCTGTGTCCCGCTTCTATAATAGCCAGTGAAAACCAGCAGCTCGGCTTCTAGAGATTTAAATTCAGTTATTCAAGGCTCATCCGATTTATGCACTTGTAAAGCAGTTTATTTGTCTCTCCTTTTGCACAACTTACCACGAAAGCTACTTGACATAGCTGTGTCTTTCTGTGTATGTTATGTATGTATATATGCGTGTGTGTGTATATATATATATATATATACATATAGATATATATATATATATGTATATGAATGCATATAAATGTATATGTACATAGTACATATATATATATATATATATATATATATATATACATATATATATATATATATATTATATATATATATATATATTGAGTGCATTCATATGTATATGTACATTATACATATGCATACAATGCATACATACATATGTACATACATAATTACACACACACACACACACACACATATATATAATATATATATATATATATATATATATATATATATATATATGTACAGTATATACGTATGTATACAATGCACACAAACATGCATTTATACATATACATATATTAATATATTATATATATATATATATATATATATATATATATATATATCTATAGATAGCCGACAAGAGTTCCGCTAACCGACAGTACTGACAACATAGCATTCATTCTATCACAATTAATGTTACTCCTCTCAATATAAATGTTCATCGCCCATTCCTTCAATACATAGGACTGGTTGTTGTTAAATTATGTCATTAATGAGGATTTCAGACAAGAATCGATGCCATTTGCGGCCATAGCGCGTCGGGGGGGGGGGGGGGGGGGGGGGGGGAAGGGAGGTTGGGGGGTTTGTTTCTCAAACTCGAGTTGACCATCCCTGGTCAAAACTGAAGGGCTTAGGACACGGCGAGAATCGGCTTCCTGTATGCAAGAGAGAGAGAGAGAGAGAGAGAGAGAGAGAGAGAGAGAGAGAGAATGAAGAGTAAAAGCCCAACGAGACAAGACAGTTTTACTCTACTTTAAAAACCGGAAGGCGATTCTGTGCTGAGAGTTTCCTGGGTAGGGGTCTACCCATGGAACCTTGGGTATTGGGTACGTCGTCCTCCGGTGATGTGGAAGCACACTCTAATTATCATATTATCTCCTCCGTAGGCCGCTTAGAAAGGGCCCTACACAGTCCATCAAACCCTATGCCATCAAAGCGCCCTACCACACACTCACATACACCTGGACACAGACCTCTCTCTCTCTCTCTCTCTCTCTGTCTCTCTCTCTCTCTCTCTTCGTTTTTGCCAGTTTCCTTCTGATTTCACCACGCCCCCCGCCCCACCTCTCTATCTTTCTCTCTCTCTCTTCGTTTTCACCCGTTTCCTTCCCATTCCTCACTTTCTCTCTTCGTTTTTATCAGTTTCCTTCTCATTCCTCTACCCATCTCTCTCTCTCTCTCTCTCTCTCTCTCTCTCTCTCTCTCTCTCTCTCTCTCTCTCTCTGTACTCTCTCTCTGTGCGTATCTTTCTCCTCCCCGTTTTCGTTTCCCACAGACTCCTTCCCACAGTCTTAGATTTGGGCTTCGCTGAATTAACATTTTTCTCCCCTTGATTTCTGAATTTATTTTTCTGAATATTTTCCTAAGGCAGTTTTTTTAAAATCAAACCATGATCATTAACCTAAACTATAAAAACCTATTATCACTAAATCTAAACTATTTATTCTTTGCTAGGATTCAGCTTTAGCCAGGAAACTAAACGTGACGAAACAATAAGATTGAGTTAAAACATACTTTAGTTTCTCAACAGACCATACTTTCATCGTAATTGTTACATTATACAATAAACTCAAGATTTCCTAACTGACAGGCAAACAAAATTTCCATTTCCTAATATAAAACAGAATTGCCTTTTAATACCAAACGGTAGCATTGTATCCTACCAATCTGAACCTCCGTGCGCATCTGCGTTTTCATGTACTTATTTGTTCGATCATTCATAAATGCATAGAGGAAAATCTTTAATGGTCTTGGATTTTCTGAAATCTGCTTGAAATTACCTACCCTATAATAGACTTTGGAGTTTATAGCCAGCTACGCCAAGGCTTGGGGATTTGCGGAATGAAGATTCGATCCCTTAATGCCTGATGTAAAAGTAATATGATTTCGTACAGCAAGAAATTTTTAAAAGTTGCAAAACATGAAACTGATTTTCCTTGGTTTTGTTTTTCTAAAAGCAAAAGTTTTATTTTCCTTATATCTACTGGAGTAGTTTCATTAATCGTACTAGAATTTTCTTTGACGGACATCAGTAATAGTAAATCAAGGAATAAAAAAAAATAACTAAGATCTCATTACTTCAGCGTTTTACAATAATCATGAAAAAATGACCAAACAACTGACGGAAATGAACTATCGTAATCGAACCATAACGTCTCAGAGAGAGAGAGAGAGAGAGGAGAGAGGAGGGGAGAGAGAGACGAGAGAGAGAGAGAGAGAGAGAGAGAGAGAGAGAGAGAGAGAGAGAGAGAGAGAGAGATGGCTATAAAACGGAAGTGGTAATTCACGTGAATTTTGAACCACTAAAGAAAGAGAAGGTCATCCATCCCAGTATGGCCTGAAAGCGAAAAAATACAACGTCAGCACAAGACAGCCCTTGAGAATCTCAGGAGCTACTTGAAGAGAGGCATAGCTTCACGTGTATTGATAGGGATGAGCTTTCAACCCTTCTTTCTTGCCGTTCATCCCATCTCTTGTAAAAGTAGCCCCCCCCCCGTCCCCCAGTTCCCCCAGCCCCCTCCGGTGTCGTACCTGTTACGTGCACAAAAAACTAGTTCCTCTTTCCCTTCGCTGTCCCACTATGCATAGTTTTATACATTCTCACAAAAGCCACAAAGGGTAGCCCTTGTGGGAAAACTGTGTACGGTGCACACAAGCATTCACCAGGAGTGTGCACATGTACACTGATCACATGCGTACACATTGCTCGTAAAAAAAGAAGAGAAGGATATTCCCATGTTTCTTTTGACGGGGCAGAATGATGTTATCGCTGTCAGTCTTATCTTCTTGAACTGGAATACACCCGTATTGGATGACCAATGTTCTCTCTCTCTCTCTCTCTCTCTCTCTCTCTCTCTCTCTCATGTTTTCCTGTCTCTTCTTCCTTGTCTTATATCTTCCCCTTTGCAGTTTTGATCGCCGAAACATCAAAGGAGATCTGTGGGTCCACTTCAAAAAGGCAAATACGCCCAAATCAGCCAACTTAAAAATCGAGCCCTTGGGTGATTTTTCTCGTTCAGGGGTACAACTATGGGTAACAGTAGCGAAATGTGAGTGGGGCATGTGCCTGAGAGGGTATGGGTTTCAATGAGCCAAGATTGTATCTTGCATCCGGAGGGTATTCAAAAGAGCCAACGGATCAGAGCGAAAACTTTCCAGCAAAAAAGCATCGCCTTCGAGACTTTTGAAAGGGGATCTTCAAAGCGCCCTTTCGAAAACAGAAATAGAACATTTTTTCCGTAGGTTCACTTCCGTTGTTATTTTGTTTGTGTGAAATAAAATCAGCCTTGTGTAGTAAGACAACTGTTCAATACGGAGATGAACAAACCTTATATTTAATGTGGCCAAAGAGGACACATCTAATTTGGCTAATTGCACGAAGTTCAACAAGCGTGATATTAATGGACTTGCTCCATCCGTTGGGTAACCCAAGACTTTGGCTGAACGCATAGAAAACATAACTAACAAAGATCATTTCACAAAAACAAAAGTCTTTCGAATGAGATCACTTGCTCTCCACACCGAGTACCGCAAACGCCATCTAAACACCAACCAAGAACACAGAATCATTATGGCTAATATTAGCAGACATGCTCCATATGCTGAGAACCAAACTTCTTGGATTAAACGCAAACGAACAAATAAAACTAATACGTAGTATGAGTAGTAAATCGTTGCGAATATTACCAACGCAAGCTCACGCATACCCATACACGCACGCGCAGGAAGTAAACGGAAAGCCTATACATCGCTGGAGAGCGGACCGGTGTAAGGAAAATCGGTTTAAGATGAATCGACATCGGCCGACTTATACCTTTGAACGCCGAGTGTACCGGATGTGCCAATAACCAGCCTTTAGCAAGAGACTGATGCTGACTGATGGCGACTGATCGGTTTTTGGGGCGGAAGAGTGCTCTTTCGAGTATGTTGCCGTCGTGAAGGAGTGAGATGAAAATAAAACTTATGGGTCACAGTCTGTTCCGAGTTGTCGGGAAAAAAAAAGGCGGGTGTGGGGTTGGAGGGTTGCGAAGATATAATTTAAGGGCTTTTCGGCAGCATCTGCTCTATTTATACTATTTATATTTTTCAACATCAAAGGTTTCATATTGGGAACGAAATCATTCTATTCTCTCTCTCTCTCTCTCTCTCTCTCTCTCTCTCTCTCTCTCTCTCTCTCTCTCTCTCTCTCTCTATATATATATATACTATATATATATATATATATATATATATATATATATATATATAGGGTGTAATATGAATGAAAGGAAGCCACCAAAGGTTTCTGTAATATGCCCATAAATCTAGCAGCATTTCACACACGCACACGCGCATATATAATATGTTTGTGTGTGTGTGTGTGTGTGTGTGTGAAATACTGCTAAATTTATGGGCATATTACAGACATCTTTGGTGGCTTCCTTTCATTCATATTACGACGACCAAACGAACGCTCTGAAACCCAAAGAAAATCTGCTTACAGCCAACGCAGATTTGCTCCTTGCTTAACTAATCTGATTATGTCATTACGATTTAAGTTCAAAGCTGTGGAAACTTGATCAGTTTACGTTTCCTAATGAAATTCACTTTACATATTCGAAAGGATCAGTGAGATTGCTGTGTTTATACTTGTTTATGCACAATTACGGATACAACTCACACTGGTTAGTATAAATTTTTATTATCATGCGCAGTCAATCGTCAGTGTTGTTATGTTTTATCAATTTTTTGCATATTTAGGATCTAAATCTTTGTTCGTTTCTTTTTTTACCTGTATTTCACAATTACATTAAATTTTGCTCCCAAACATCGTCCAAGTAAAGATGACGAAAAGATACCGAAAGTCTCCCTCAGCGATTACAAGATGAAGTGTGAAAAGAACGCTCCATGGGTAACCTTGGCAACGCCAGGGCTTACGCCGTCTGGCAGCTGCGAACGCATCCTCACAACAATGACATGAGAACGATGCGCTCTTGTTGTTTTGACAATACTCATCAGGGCGTAATGGAAGGGATAAGCTCTCTACTTATGGATTCACGTCCCTATTTAATTTTTTTTTCTTTCGATGTATTTTTTTCAAAATCAGTATTGCCGGGAAACCTTTTGTACTTTTCCATCTCCAGTTTTGGAGGGGAGAAGGTTAGCCCTTATTAAGATAACTTGCGTCCTGTGATTTTTTGGGAAGAGAAAATCCGTCATTATTGTGGAATGATTTCGGGTTGAAATGATTTTATTGGGTGGTTTATTCATACGAAATTTGTACGTTGTACATGGTAGGAAGTCTGTTGACCTTGCCTCTTAACTTACTAATTTTTCCTGTTCTTAGAGAGTGCACTAGAAATTGCCAGTACTGAAACCTTCCTGAAAGAAACCCGTTTTAATAGTAGCAAGGATCATATATTTACTGTTAGGTATACAATACTGTTTAATAGGTTTCAGACTGATCATTTTGGTATTATCAATTATATCTATAAAAACTAAATTCAAACTGACTCAACTCCACTCAATGAGGCCTCTGGATGAGATGTACAACACCGAGCAGTTTGAAGGTGCTCCAGACAGAAGCAAGACTGAAATATCTTAAGGAAACACCGAACTTTATTAGGAATTGCTCAGCTCTACATTAACTTCCCCCCCACCCCACCCCCCCAAAAAAAATTAACAACGATGTCAAAATAATTTATAAGAAGAAAGTCCAAGAAATATTTCCAAAGATTTGGATTATTTAACCAACGGTTAATTAGAGTAAAAAGGCCCTGAAGAAATTCATTCATAAAAAAAGAGTGAACAGATTCGGCAACATGAGAGTCCGAAGAAAAACTGTAAAAAAAGGGCACGACATAACTGTGACAGAGAATTTATATATATATATATATATATATATATATATATATATATATATATATATATATCTATATATATATATAACATATATATAATAATATATATATCTATATAATATATAAAAGGTAACAGAAGTCAATCAAAGGAACTACACAAAACCAGGTTTAACGACAAATAGAAAAAATAGAAAACGTAACCTCACGTGTTGACATATGCCACATCATTTAACAAACAAGTTAAAAAAAAAAAAAACGACGATCTATGTTGTTTTGGAAGAATGTTTAAAATATATTTTATATCTGATAGAAGTGAGTCTTTCTTCAGGTATCAGATTTTAATAGATAATGTGACTGGAATAGCTTCATAAGGGGTACGCAAGGAGAGAGAGAGAGAGAGAGAGGAGAGAGAGAGAGGAGAGAGAAGAGAGAGACGAGAGAGAGAGAGAGAGAGAGAGAGAGAGAGAGAAGAAAAGAAGGAGAGATGAGAGAGAGAGAGAGTCCGCAAAACCATTTTCAAACTATTGCGGTGATTTACAAAGCAACACCGACAGAAAGGAAACCCAAGACAAGTCAGTCACATTTCTGTGATTTGTATTTCAATTATCTTTCCCTCGTACTTTGCTTTCATATTTCTGCGATATCAATCTTTACAAGATGATATCGCGAGGATAGGGTGTTGCGAGGTAAATTCACCTTTCCAGTTTTCCTTTCTTTTTCTTTTCTTCTACTTATTTTTAGATTCGTCAAAACGGTTATTCTTCCTTTCCTCCAGGAATGCTTTTCTCCTGGCAAAAGGCAGCGGAATAACAATACATAAAAGAAAAAAAAGGAAAACAAATTCAACAACTGTAACACTCAATCTTCCATCACATCGAACACGCCAAATGACGTTTCATAGGAGACACTCACTGGCCAAAAAGGCCGGTCTTTGCCGCTCTCATCAAGGTTCTCACAGGTAAATCCAGGTATCGTCAAATCTCCGGTTACAAAGGGAAATCGTCGGGAGAGATAATCTCGAGAGAAGGTGGAGGGGAGAAAACGACGCGTGCCGACATCTTCCCATTATTATCTTCCGGGATCCGAAGTACCATCTGGATTTTGCTGTCAAAGCACAGGGCGTTGTTTACCATATTTCAGCTGCTCTCTCAATCTGTTTCTGTCATATAAATACCGTATCTGTGTATCTATCTATCTATCACACACAAAACTTGCTAGGCCTTCCGACTTATTGCTAAGTAAAGGATAGTTAGTCGTAAGGCCTAGCACCAGTCGGTTTCTTTTTCATTTTCCTTCGTGGCGTTTGCCTTTACTTATATATTCATCACGTTCCATATTTTCGTGATTCAGTTACACTTACATACGTACATTATATACATATATATATATATATATATATATATATATATATATATATATGTATAATATAACACTCAATATATACATGTATATATATATTATATATATGTGTGTGTGTGTGTGTGTGTATTATAACACTCAAATACAATAGTTTAATATATTCACTCAACCCCGGAGTAAAAGCTGAAGAGGAACTTACACACTGCTTATTTTCATGAAAACTGCAAAAGAAAACCAAAATTGTATATAACTTCAAGGAAGTTACACACTTGTTTTATTTACTCTCAGCTGCGATTTTTGAAAAAAATTCACGAGAGGGTAAGATTTTTACGAAGATATTCTTTCTTCAAAAACTGCAGTTACAGTGATTGCATTTTAATGTTTCCCGAACAAGAACTTTTAATGTTCTCAAGATACGGTATTTCAGCTTAGTTCCGATAAGTTTCTTGAGTTTGCAAAAGAAGTCAAGGCAATATTATATATTCTCAATAAAAGTTTGCCATTTGAACATTGCGATAAAACTATTTTATGGATGGAGAGCAGAGTTCTTCCTTGGGGTTTTGAAAATCATCGACTGCTTGAAAGAGGGGTAAGTCTGTTTCGAATGAAACCCGATTGGCCAAAACACTATGACAAAAGAGTCATATTCCCCAGGCCATAGTTTTTTGTTATCACCGACTTTGGCATTTCCGATCAATTACCAACAGAGCTGACGGCGTTTCCGATGTGAAGTGATTACCCTGAACATCACAATTACAGAAATCAGTATGAGCATCGAGGGTTTCTTCAGCACAATCAAGTTTTCTGTACAGCTTATAATGCTGCATGAAACCTTCAGCCACGGCCCCGTGGTGGGCTGTGCTGATGGAACCTATAGCGGTACCAGAAGCACAATCATAGCTAACTTCAACCTTAAATAAAAATAAACACTACTGAGGCTAGAGGGCTGCAATTTGGTATGCTTGACGATTCGAGGGTGGATGATGAACATACTAATTTGCAGCCTTCTAGCCTCAGTAGTTTGTAAGCTCTAAGGGCAGACAGAAAAAAGTGCGGACGAACAGAAAAATAGTCATCTCAATAGTTTTCTTTTAAAGAAAACTGAAAAGCGGTAATCCAAGACACTGCAGCCCAGGCGAACGTCATCACCCTTGTTTCCCTGTTGCTTAAAATACCCATAATGCCCAACAGCCCGAAAACCACTGATACGCTGGATAACTCTGAGTTCACCAGGTGCACCAGAGATATTTCTGACGCTTGCGCGAAAATGGAAACTATAGCGGCTGAAATTTCAAAAACGCGATAAAATTTTCTTCTCGGCCACTACTCAGTCTGATTACGCATCTAGACAGGAATTTGACTGAGGCATTCATGATGTCAGGGAGGGTGGATCCCAGAGCAAGGGTTATCGCACTAGCTTAAAAAAGATAAACTCACAGAGAGAGTATACTTGCCTGGGCACCACTCCAGCACATGGCGCTGATCGATGCTCGCATTCACATACCGAGGCAGAGCGATACGCATAATCATACTCTCACGAAGCAAAAAATATTAGTATAATGCACATCGAGGTACAACAGTTTTTGAAATATATTCATAGGAAACGGTCACTGGGTAGCGTGATGCGTTTCGAGAGAGAGAGAGAGAGAGAGAGAGAGAGAGAGAGAGAGAGAGAGAGAGAGAGAGAGACGTTAGTTGAGGAACCTTAGTGTCAGTTGAAAACAATATACTTAATAATGTAGTCGACGCAGAGTAAATTTCGAAGAAAGGAATATGGCGAAATTGTACTGGACCATGTTCCCGTACAATTACGAACAAGTTCTAGTCAGTCTTAAAAGAAATGAGTTTCATGCCGTGCAGAGTACTCCATTTAACTGGAAATCAAATGGCTTTCCGAATATAGCTCGCCATGAAGCATAAACAAAGGCGCGGAAAGAAAAAAAACAAAGAAAAGATTCTTTTCAAGAAGAGAAGAACACGACAGAAAGACGAGATCACAGCCGCCTTCTTTCGCCACAAAGAGACGCGGGCAGGCAGGCACAAATGCCCAACTCTTTAAATGTCAGTTAGGCGTCCATTACCGGTAACAGGTCCAAATGAAGCTTTCCCTCCCACTGACGGACCAGCGACGGCGACGCCTCGCCAAAGTGGCCATTTACCTTCAAGTTCCTGCAGCGCCATCAGATAAAGATCAGGCAAATTGTGTTCTTGACGAAGGATTTATCGGGCGGAGGAGAGACGGGGTGAGGCGCTTCATATTCATCAACGCATTAGTCACGCCGGAGTTGAGGAAAGGCCCCGGTGATCCTGGGCTTCAATGCCCTCGGAAGAAATTGGTATGATGCCCTACGATGATACCCTAGAAACTGATGGCTTCATATTTGCACCTTAAGGCTATCATTTAGGAACGATATACATCACTCTCTCTCTCTCTCTCTCTCTCTCTCTCTCTCTCTCTCTCTCTCTCTCTCTCTCTCTCTCGTGTTGCATCTTGGTAAATCAAACTTCTCCGGTACAGGCAGGTAAAAGATAATTCCGTTTATAAAAGAAAAATGGTTTGCCACATCTTTAAAACTATATATATAATGTTTGATTGTACACATTTTTTTTTCTCGAAAGAGGAAAATAAAATTTTGCTAATATGGGCGAACACATGCTTCTTTGAAAGTTATTTTGGTAACGGAGAAAAGTGTCATAGTTGCCAATAAACTGCGGAAAGACGTGAAAAGTGAACATAGAATGATAACAGCGAACAGAAGAGGAAAAGTAATATTCGATAATCGACCGAGCTTTAAAACAATTAATCTAATAATGGTACCGCCCACACAAACACACGCACGCACACCCTCACAATATATATATATATATATATATATATATATATATATATATATATATATATATATATATATATATATATATATATATATATATATATATATATATATATATATATATATATATATATTCTATAGGGCTATGTCCCACTGCAGTTGTTTGACCAACTATGCTTCACAGCTGGTTCCGAGATCGATATCAGGGGAAGACTTAGAAGAATGACTTAGGCCCACGTTTTGAATAAAATCTATCGTATCTTTGTGCTTAGCAGTCAGTGAACTGTTTTGGTTTGCAGCCAAGTTGATATACTTAGGACAATTAGCTTTATTCTGAAAGACTTGTTGTATACAGGAAGGTTAATCATCGCTTCAGCTTGAGCTATATATATATATATATAATATATATATATAATATTATATATATATATATATTAAATATTTAAATATTATATTTATATATATATCTATATATATATATATATATATATATATATATATAATAGATATTAAAAATTATTAATAATGAACAAAAGCTATTTTTTACGCTTTCTACTCATTCACTCATTCAGCCCTGATACAGGTGACTGGGATGATGCAAAAATATCAGCTTATATTATATGGTTATGTTTTCGCTAAATCGGATTATATTTTTTTGTCAAGGCCGGAAATTAAAAGACTTCTAATGACCAAACCTATTATTGTCGTCAACCTTTATAAGAGCACAGGTGAACAGCAGGTGATGTAACGCTATTCAAATCAATTCTAATTGTGTCCTACCTTATTTTAACTAGCTGCTGTAACGGCTTATTGTACTGTTTAAAATGCTCCCATTGTCACTTTTTTTTTCAAGAGACCAGTGAGTGACCGATCTCAGAATAACTGTTATCATTGGTGCATTTTTCATTCCATGTCAACGGATTTAAGGGTGGCGAAATAATGCTTCTATAAATGAGAAGCTTTTTGTTATATATCGCTGTAAAGAGTAGGAATATGAATTTAAATAGTACATTTATATTATACAATTATTCTTCGAATAACTTAAATCAAAAGAGGAAGCATACAGAAATGTGGAGTTTATTTTGCCTAAAATTCCAGCTAATTAACATATAACCTAAGTTTAATTTCCTTTCCCTCCGCTGCATCGCTCGGTGTCCTAACTTCCAACTTTAGCTTTTAACATGGAACCAGTGCCCGGGTTTTAACTAAACTCACACGTTACAATTCTCTCACGTTCATTCAGACTGACGAGCTGAGCAGCAAATAACTATTCTGCATACTGATGAATCGTTTTCACACCCTTTTCTCGTATTTAGACAATCGCGTTGCATCTAATCCGGCATTCTGTTTTTCCATTGGGTAAATGTTCAGCACGTTTGCCTCTTAATCAGGTACTACAGGTTAATGTCTTTATTATCCGTTTTGTATATCTACGGCTCTATCATTTATGAGTCTAACACCGATAATGACATTGGTGACAGTCCGTCTTCGGAGAAAGAATAAATGATAGCTCGGAAATCAAAGGGCATTTATATTCGTTTCTAGTAATTCCTATTAATTTACGAATTAAGAACCTGTTCCGTCTGTCCGGTTTCGTACAGTTACCTCAATTATTAAGATATATGATGCTGTTTATGCAGTTCATATTTTTCTTTTCAAAATGAATGCAAAGGTTAGCGTTATCAATCGTTAAGAACATTCTAAAGGACTTGTACACAAATGCTGTGATGTTCTGCAGCATTTAAGAGCTTTGGAAAGCCTGGAAAGCAGTTGGTCTGGAACGACTCTGTAGATTATTAAGAGAAGAAAAATAATGCCTGATTTTACATACACACACACACACACACACACACACACACACACACACACACACACACACACACACACACATATATATATATATATATATATATATGTATGTGTGTTGTGTGTGTGTGTGTATACACACATATACATGGCCGCAGACACTAGACCCACTCATGTATACAGGCTTATGTATAAAGATGTCTGTGTGTATGTATATGTGGTTTTCGTCCGTTTTGAAATGTAACAGATAGCAACGGAACCTTAATCTTAAAAGAAAATTCATACAAGATTAGAAGATAATAGTTCTACAGCCAAACACAAAAGCAAAGAGAGAGAGAGAGAGAGAGAGAGAGAGAGAGAGAGAGAGACTTACTAATGATCACTAATCACGTTTGAGGGGAGTGTATCAAATTGAGTGTCACAGTAGTCAGATGCAAATTTCGGAGATTTGATTGGAATTATGAAGAATTAGCATGATGACATGATTCTAGTGAGTGAATAGACTTTGGTTAGATACATATGATAAGAAAACAAAAAATAATTATAATGACAACGCTCATAAATAGGCAAAGATTTACTAAGGACAACTTTTTGAATCTGCAACGGATGGTTTAATGTAATAATAATAATAATAATAATAATAATAATAATAATAATAATAATAATAATAATAATAATAATAATAATAATATTTCCGAAAGCTTCATTCATTCAAGAATAAGCCAAGGAACTAATGAAATCAAACAAAAAGAAACGTTCTAATCTTTTAGAGAAAACTTCGAGTTCCTTCCCGGGTCTGAGTTCCGCTCAGTATTCATTCCTGATTGATAGATGAAATCACTCTTGCGTATCATACGACAACAGCATATCTTGCGCTGTATATGACGTGCGAATCCCTCCGTAGCGCGTTTCGGGTCACCTTTATGGCCCAGGCCGTAATCATTCTGCGAATCGCAAGTTCCCTCCTGCATAGGAAATGACGAAGGATGCAAACGAGATAAAAGGAGAGAAAAGGAGAGAGAACAGGAGAAATTAATGGAAATAAAAGATGAAGCATATGGAGGTAGTCGTGTGTGTGTGTGTGTGATATATATATATATATATATATATATATATATATATATATATATATATATATATATATATAATATATATATTTCTATTAAACTGTCATAAACTTATGTAGGGAAAAGTTATAGAGATCCCAGAAATCAATCAATCAATCAATTCACAGTTTGCAATTTTCATGGTTTATCCAGTTTCCCGAATATTTTCATAAACAAATACGTACGTATGAGAGAGAGAGAGAGAGAGAGAGAGAGGGGAGAGAAGATGAGAAGTAGAGAGGAGAGAGAGATTACTGTTTTGGTTGAAGTCCGAATATTTGTCAAAATTTCTTTCTTGTTTATTTGGAAAATCTCGCCGGATTTTCATTTGTCCTATAAAAACTTCTGATAAACTTTGGCTCCAATTGTAAACATTTTATATATCTCATAGGTATGCACTAGATCAGTCTACCATTCACACAAACTAGGTTTTGTTTGACACACAAAATACAAGAATTCACTATTCTTGAAAAAAAAAATAAAAAGTTTCTTTCCCTAAATTATAAAATAAATAAATTGCCTCCAAAGGAATTTACATTTGCTCCTGAATTTCCATGCGGTTGTTTGATACAGATTAAGCTGCCTCATGCCAGAATGGGCCTTTAGCTGAAAGCGACTCGTCAGTGCATTGATGTGTGGACTTAAAAGTTTGATAGTTTAGCAATTTTCAAATCCGATAACTCTGACTTCTTTCTTCAATCAAAAGTTTTTCTAACTCCTTTCCGGTATTCTATGAACTGTTGTGAACCCCATCATGCTCAAAATCTCCCGTCGGTTTTTTTTACGATTCTTTTTATCAATTGTTTCCTCATGAAAAAGAATAATTGTTCCTCTCATCCACCAATTAGGACCCGTTCCCGTAATTAAAATATACATTTTTGTCAAAGAATTATATTGCTTTGTTCTTCGAAGTCGCAATTTCAAAACAGTGGTCATCAGGACATATCACAGAGTAATCACCTTGGTATTTATGGCATATGTTTACGTTGGTATAAAGTGTGCTTATCCATGAACATTTATTTTTCATAAAACTATTAAATCTGAGAACATTTTTCTTTCGTTTAGTTATCTAAATATTGACCTAAAAGTAAATAGGAAATTATAATGAAACACATTAACACTGACAAACATGCAATCACATACAAAAGCACACCTCCAACCCATTCTCTGAAAAACATGTTCTAATTCGTCAAACATGCAACGCTAGTCATGTTTTGCCATAACACAACGAGAACATAAAACTAAGTGAGGATTCTTCTTAATTAAATTCTTAAAGATAATAGAGAATGGTGGACCAAAATTAATGAGAATTCATTATATAAGCAAACACAAAAACATTTCCAAGCACATATTCACACACAACGCGCACACACGCAAGAATAACTGTAGACCACAACCTCTGGGTAACAACCTCTAAATTGGCCAAAGCCAAAACGTCCGCCATGTTGTGTAATAACACCAAGTCGACCGTAAGCAACATTTAGATTTTCTGCTGCGGTCGAGGATTGTTCTCTAGGACCCATTACGAGACCTCATAGCAAGACGTATCCTTGGAGATTTATGAGATGTGACCTCATAGGACGTGCCCGCTGGGCAGAACAGAAGAAAGAAAATCTTCGGGCGCTGCGCATGCCATCATGCCCCCATTCTTACTGGAAGCACACCCAGTTGGAAAACTCTTTCTTATCTGCTCCCGATCCGTCCCTGATACCCTCCCCCGCCCCCACTCCAAGCCTCTGTCAACTTCTAGGATGCACTAAGCACCTCAGTCTGGCGTAATTATTAATCAATGGTGCAACAGAGGATCTGTTGCTACTCGGTGAAGAATTTTAATATTCGTTCGAAGATGTCGTCTGATAAGAAAACTTAATGACCGAATTTTCTATTACAGAACATTCTGAAAATATGTCGGTACCGAGCGTCATGTTTTTTCTTTATTGCCTCCATGGCCATGAAATTATTTCATGGATTAAAATTTTTTACTTTAATCGATTTTTTCTAATACCTTAAATCCCTTTACAGTAACTTCCTGACTGAAACCGAACTCTTATTAAAACTTTTTTCTTTTGGATATCTTCAAGCCAATTGAAGCAACTCCCTGTCTCCCCAAAATAAAATTATTTTATCAGAATTCTGGAAAAAATGTATTCAAGCTTTTAAAAGCGACTCTCTGACTTAGACGTTAACTTTGCTAGAGATATTTGATTTGTCTTAATGACAGAAATTTGATGACAAGAGTTCCAACAGAAAAAAAAATGGCGAAATGAACTTAAAGGGAAAAAGGTTCTTTCTTAGTAAATAACAGGCTGCAGGGCGCCTGGTTTTAACTCTTCCTGACACCCCTCCCCACCTAACTACACCCCCTCTCCCTTTTATTTCATGTTTTTTTTTTTTTATTTACCTAGCAATCATCCTGCAACGATTCGAAGCATTCCACTCTTGAGGAATGCGTTTTCACGGGGGTTTCTGATTGGTCGGTTTGCAATGAAGATTTGGGTGGTATATAATGAATTTATTAGTATCTCTGAGATACAGCGGAAACTTCGGGTTTTATTCTTTACCCACTTAATTTCTGTACTTAATCCACCTATACAACAGGCAAGAATGTTACGATTTATTTAAATCTATTATTTCATCATTTATTTACTGAATAACTAAATCCCTATCATTTATATGATTTATCCTTCTCACAAACAATTCATTGATACCCGGACAGATATTTTGTCAAATGTCCTTTTACCGAGCCGCTTGCTTGCCTATTCCCTAATTCATAACGTTGGTCATAATTTTGTTTTTAATTGTTTTCATTATACTGACTTATGTCGAAATAATCTCACCTTGTCTTCAGATATCCTTTATTTTTAATGAATCAATTCATTTTTCACAATTTCTTGTTTTTCATCCTCGCCTTCTATAAGCAGTTGCCATCTGTATGTAGTGTGTTTTTTATATTTATGAATGTCATATCTTTTCATTATTTTGCTTCATCATTTATGATTTACAATTTGGTGCCTCATGATTCATAACACAGGATATACAATATAATGAAATCTTTAATATTTTTTACAACACCATTAATAATAATAATAATAATAATAATAATAATAATAATAATAATAATAATAATAATAATAATAATAATAATAGTTTAATTAGTTTAGTTTTTATTTATGTCATATTAATACAACTCTCCATACAGTTCCAGTAAAGCCGCCGAAGCTGTAGTAGCTTATATGTCAGGCTACATAAAAACGCCAATACAGATAAAATCAACATGAAGCACAGACATTATTACATACAAACTTACACAATATTTAGAACAACGAAATCAAGAAAAAACACACACACCAATACATAAAGTTAGATAATATTTAAAAACAATGGAATCCATGTAAAAGTACAGATTCGACAAAATTACAGCATATAAAACAATGAAATGAGAATTTAATCAACTATTGTAGAAGTCTCACGCCCTCGCCCTGTGAGATCCAAATATGATCCAACAGGCTAAACCTAGTGATTTGGTTTTGCGGATTAATTTTAGTTGGAATAGTTACAAGAGGGCAGAAACCCAGTTCAAACTCACAAAATAGTCAACGTAACCGTACTTCTTCATATTAAAAAGGTTCATATTAAAATCACCCCAAACAATAGCCGGTATTTGAAGGCTGAGAACAATCCTTAGGAAGGACGCAAAAGAATGAACAAAATCATTATTTTTGACATGATAAGATGTGGGTGGATGATAAGTGGCAGAACATATCAGTTTTTTACAATTAATAATAAACTCAATAGTCAGCACTTCAAACAAGTGGTTTAAGAAGGAATACTCATTAATAATTCTGGTTTGGATACCATTCCTGACAAAAATTTTGATACCACCACCAAGGTGATCACGGTACGAGTCATAACTGTAAAAACCAGGAATTGTATGAACAACATCTTTATCTGTAGTAAACCAGGTTTCAACTAAGACAATGCAAGAGAAATATGCGGATAAATTACAGAAATATGATAAAAACACACTAAAGTTCTTCTTACAACTACGAATGTTGAGCATAAGCAAATTAAAATGATTCTGACACAGAAATTGGCACAGCACGCAAACCATAATATTTACAATCTACAGGTAAATAACTGTCAATGTTAGGTAAAAATGTAGGGTATACAGCATTAGCTAAATCAGCTTCAAGCGACATAACTAGGACGAATCAGGGCCAGCAGCCGCTGCTGATTTTCCAAGCCAGCAATAGTCTTTGCCCTGCACAAACGATCGGAATCACCGAGTCTGTAGAAGATATTCCCTCCTCTGGTAAAAACGGACTTAATCTTATTTGGATATTGTTTCCTAAGCTGGCGAAGGTTATAGAACAACGAGTGGTTAGCTGCCGTCAAGTACTCCGAAACGAAAAAACCAGCAGGCCGCCGATGCTTAGCCTGCCGCAGCAAATACAGCCTCGACGATACGTTTGAGCACTCGATCCTTGAGGATTTCTTTTCTCGTCCGAAGGGACCAACATGCACACTTGCAATATCAACATTGATCACATTATCGCCACAGATTGTCTCACAGACTTCACCTTTCAGACTCTGGAAATTTGTTAATGTTCCAGCAGTTGCCGCTGTTATCAGATCATTCAAATTAGGACTACGGCAGATCAAGATATTCGAATTTAGATTCTGTTCAATTTTTTCAAGTCGTTCCGAGACACTATTAAGTTGGACGTTTTGCGATGGGGTCACATGATGATCTCCACTACCAGGAACAACACTATGATTTACCTCCTCATTATCGCTATCTTTCTTTACAACAGTCTCCACAAAACTAAGCAGCTTTTTATTTTGATCGTTCAACTTCCTGAGGCAGTTAATGATATTTTCTAAGGACTGGTTATTAAGGGGAGACACCGGGGTGGGAGGGACTGGGGAAGCAGGAGACACACCGATCTTTGGTGGTCGACCTCTTCCCCTGATCGCCGGGGTTAGCGATCGTGCTGAAGACGTAGTTAAATCACTTCTGGTAGGTAATGATGAATCTCCACCAGGTGCTACAAAAGAAGACTAAAAGAGTCTCAACAAGGCGGTCAATACATAGCTGTTCCTCTCGTATACTCTCAAGAGTAACGTTAATCAACATGGCGGCTATCCATACCAGGCAAAAAAATGTTGGAACAACGGGAGCAGCAGTGGGACACGTTCGACCAGTACAGAGGCTCGAGTAATAATAATAATAATAATAAGAAGAAGAAGAAGAAGAAGAAGAAGAAGAAGAAGAAGAAGAAGAAGAAGAGAGGTTCATGAATATTTGGTATGATAAATTTGTAATAAAAAAAGACGAGGTTCATGAATATTTGGTATGATAAATTTGTAATAAAAAAAGACGAGGTAAATAACTAAACAAAATGTAAAAAAAAAATCGCTCTATCAGTAAAATGCTTTTTTTTTATAACGAAAATTCTCAGCGAGAGGCAATTCACCAGTAAATGAATCTTTAAATTGGAATAACTAAAAATATCATTTACTTGGAAAATACGGTGTAGTGGCCTGACTGACTGATCAAGTCATTATACCCAGAAAGGTTTATGAATAAAAAAAATTAATGACATTTCTAGAAGTTCTTGAAGAGTGCACATCGGGTGGTCACTAAATACTTAAGCTCTCCATCATAACCTATCCTAATACAAGCGTTCACTTCTAAGTACCTTCGCAAATTTGGACACCTGCACAACTAACAATAATTATTACTTTGGTCAGAAATATTTATCAGTATTAGAATATTTGCAATAGTGATTCAAAAGAGCTGACTAGTCAGAGAAACCTAAGCATAAATTCGACATTATATACTTTTTCAGCTTCGGACAAATTGCTGACACGAAAATCATGATAAATGGTATCTCTCAACTCTCTCTCTCTCTCTCTCATTTTGCTCCGATTTTGCGTACATCGCATATGAAAGCAAAATAATTCCCTGTAACCAAATTACGGCGCCGATGGAATAATTCATTGTCGTTGTAATTGCTCTAAAGGATTACCTCATTAATTTCCCTTCAAGACGAGGTATCCTCTAGAGCTGTGATTAAACTGGAAATAATTATCTTTTCTACCCAGCAACAAAGGAACTCAGGTTATGCTTTACGTCTATTATTGCAACCTGGAAAAAGCGTTTAGAGGGTATGCTACATTGTAGGAATAAAACATTCCACTTTTTGTTGAGAAGTGATTATCATAATTCGGACGCAAATGAAATAAATTTCATCATTGCAATATAGACGAAACAAAATGGAGGGTTAATGAACTGGAACCTATGAAAATGTGAAAGAAACATTAAAAAGACGAAGTTATTCTTGCATATAATTTGCATATAAAGGTACTATATAAGGGATTGTTTTATGATAACAAGCCTTCTCAAAAGTTACAGGAAGAAGAGGCAAGATTACGCCGAATTGAATAAAGTGAACCAAGATGAACGGATAATTTTACACTAATAAAATCTGTACACCTATGATGCTACTTGTTGATGCACCGTGTATGCCTCCGATTTCCTTAAATACTGTGAACCTGGAAATACCGGCATCCAGCCACATACAGTTATTAATAATCTTAATTATAAGTGCTAATTACCATCTTTATAATGTTAGTGTTTAGCTAGGCAGAATATCTGTTAATTTTTTTCTTTTTTACCCAAGGTTTGCAGATTTAATTTTTGCCACTGAAACATCACAGAATTCAAGTAAATTGTGAGATAATTTCATTCTTTACAGGTTCATGTATTCCCTCCCTTGCTCAAAAGTATTCCCCTCAGTAATCATTTAAACGATACACTATTTATCATATCTTATTATTAGCTTTCTTATGTTAATGTATACTGATTAACAAATCCTAAACACCTGCTTTATACTACTGAGGGTTTGAAGGAAGAAAAAATGGAAATGAGGGTAAGTGTTACTAATTAAATTTACTTTTCTCTGAAAAAAAGGAAGAATAAGAGAGAATAAAATTTGTTGATAAGAAGATCCAGCGAGATACTTTCCCAGCACTAATACAAAATTCCTGAGGAATGCTAGAATTTGGAACAGGGGACCGAGAAAAGCTGAGAGAAGACAGAAAAGCGAGGATGGGCAGTGGACTAAGTACCTCCTACCTGTCACACTGTCCTGGATGGAGACGTCACAAGGAGAGAACAAACATACTAACAAACACGCCCCTGCACTTAAGACAGGAATGTAGGCATTACCTACCTCAAATATGGTCACTTATCTCTTACTCCATCTGTGTGTTACAGAATCTACTGATACGAATGAGAATTGAAACACATTCGTACAGTAATATTATCAAATATAGCTTTTAAAAATGCATCGTAATACGGCCTTTAATGAGTAACAACGACAGCAAAACCCACGACTTAGTAATAATCAACGGCACATTTGGGCCTCATATCTCAAAGTTCTAGTTGTTGAAAAGCTATTCTACCGAAGGTATTAACAAGCAGCCATAATTATGCAGAAACAGAGCTCAGGATGAATATAGGTCAGCAAATGGCGAACCCGAGTGATGAGAATTAATTCAATGCAGAAAAAAGTAAGTTGTATCAAACACTCCAGCAAAAAAAAATAAATAAATAAAATAAAAATAAATAAATAAATAAATAAATAAGATAAAATAAAAAACTTGAATTATGGGGTATTTGGTAAATTTGAGAATGAATTTCCGCGGCAAAATATTCCTGTTCTCTCCGTCAAAATGTCCTCTGAAGCTTTTTCTGTCAGCCAGTGACCAAAGTGAGTTTTAACGTGGTTTTACGAAGGATTCGGATATGATCATATTAAGATTTGTTTCGCTACAAGAAATATTTGTATATTTCTAAAATTGTGAGAGCATGCTTAAACGTACATATTAAAATTTCAAGATTTCAGTTTAGACATAATAAATAACGAAGTACTCTTATTCCCAAGATGCAATTGGATATTTAGAGACATTCAAGAATAAATTAAAGTCTTCACTTTTCACACAAAGTTGACATTATAGAATTATATAAATTATATAGAAAAAAAGTGTAATCATCTACGCACAAACCAGGAGCTAAAGCACAAATGAGCTAAAACTGATTATCTCATGAAAATGAATAAGCGGACAATTTCTTTTGCTCTGCTCCATTTCAGTGATCTTGTAAGCAGAGATGATAATAATAATAATAATAATAATAATAATAATAATAATAATAATAATAATAATAATAATAATAATAATAATAATAATAATAATAAAGTTTAAGATTCAGTATCCTGGCTTAGAAATGTTCTCATAAATTAAGAACAAGATAACTTTTTAGCATTCACCAAAAACAGTCGTCTCTGCAATACTTATATCCTAAATTACAACTCCAAATAAGATTTAATATTTGCAACATTCGCTGGAAGGAGAGTCTGAAGAAATATCCGTAACAAAATAACCACAAGGACCACAGAGATTGAAAAAGTCACCATTTGTAAAACTGACGAAAACACGACGGCTCAGGCAACCTGAACTGCAGGGAAAACAATGGTCAAAATCATTGCAACAGCCGCAATTAGTTCAAAGGCTGGCCACCGCAATGCTTCACAAAAAATGACGCTGCGAGCGATGCCACCTGCCATCCCTGGACGAGGAGCAACACCTACGGAATAAAGAAAGCCACATCTATCATAATAACAACTCCAGCAACAGCCGTCATTATCAGAGGGATAACCGCAGGCAGCGCGACAACGATCGCAACAGCAGCAGCCAAGAAACAACGAACGACGACAAAAAAGAGGGCGAGGCCAAAAATCTGAGTGGACATTCTGAGCGGAAGCAAAGGAACGCCGAAACCCCGTGGGAAAAGCCCTGATCACTTCAGCACAACCGGAAACGGATGATAAGGCAAATTACGTTGGAAAAAACGAGGCCAATAAAATGGATAGAGGCTGCGTTTTAAGGAGACATATTCATCGCTCCGAATTCCAAATGCTTTC
Source organism: Macrobrachium nipponense (assembly GCF_015104395.2). Classification (NCBI taxonomy): domain Eukaryota; kingdom Metazoa; phylum Arthropoda; class Malacostraca; order Decapoda; family Palaemonidae; genus Macrobrachium; species Macrobrachium nipponense. The sequence goes on from NC_061089.1 coordinate 28,576,539, forward strand.
GATATGGGCCGAATCATGAGGGGAAAAAATGGAAATAAAAACAGGAATCTGTTTTTTGGCTCTTCAGATCCGCATGAAGAACCAATTCTTCTTCTTCTTCTTCTCTTCCCGCCTCCCTCTTGCATCGTTTGTACATAAAGCTCGACATCCGAGGAACGGGAAGAATGCAGGAAGCGGTCGCGACAAGGTACAAATGGACATTATCCCACCAATAAGCAGATATGGCGAGATAGCCGAGTTGGCGACGTGCTTTAAATATTGATGCGTACCCCAGCGCGATATATGTGGAAACGTTCTCAAAACATATTCAGCTGTCGTGTTATCTTCGACTTCCTATTTGGGTAAGGGTTCTCATCGTCATAATCTCTCTTATTTATCCGTTGCTTTTGCTTATGTTCTCAATCGTCCACTGTTCTACCGGTTGGGAATTCTAGGCATCTTTTCATTAGTAGTAAATAAAGAGACGCCGATAAGAAGTTATTTATCTATCTGTCTCACTTTTTTTTTTCATTTTCCTTTGATGTAAAAAGTCCGCAGGAAGGAATTATTTGTGTTTTTTTTTTCAAAACAGTAATAATAAAATGGAAGGTTATATTTCTCATGGAAGACTGTGAGACATTTAATTCTTATGTCCGTATCGTCAAGCGAGTATTACAACACCATGACATGTTTAATGATAGCCTAAGGAGTTAACAGCCGAAACTCTTCATGACTGCTCGGGGAATAGAAGAAGCAAGTACGTTTTAATAAAGGTTCTTGTTAATGTTGATTCTGTAATATAATGATTATGGTCCATCGCTGTTAAGTACGGAGATTATCAATCTTTGATAAGGAGGTCAAGTGTTTGTTTATCACTCCAATTAATATCCTGCCACGAGGGATGCAGCTCTCGACTTGAATTATTTCGTTTTTTTTCTGCATATGCCATAAGATCAGTCTACTAGTTTTGTTTCAGTTTTTTATGGTAACTAAACACTTGTAAATAATGGGTAAAATGTGTTTACGTGATTTTTACTTGTAGCTGCAATATTCAACATTTGTTTTTTTGTCTTAGGCCATTATATCTTCTACTCGGGGCCCGTTTTATATGTTATCCGATAAATCCCTGCATTTGAGAGGGCTTAGAAGGAGAGACCTACTATAAGACTTAACACCATGACAAAGCTTGAGGGTTGGGAACCGAAAACACAAGTCAAAGGAGAGGTAAGATACTCATTGATTTGTTTGTGTTGGGTTGGGGAATTATCAGTATTTCCAAGGAGACTAGGCTAGTGTCAGTTCAAGTAAGGTAATCAGAATATATATATATATATATATATATATATATGTATATATATATATATATATATATATATATATATATATATATATATATATATATATATATATATATATATATAATTGTGTGTCTGTATGCCATATATATACATACATACTTACGCACGTACACTGACACACACACATATATAATATATATATATATATATATATATATATATATATATATATATATATATATATATATATTATACATAAGATCTCAAGTCAAAGTCCAACTCCCGGTCCAACCCCGTATTAATGTCCAAATTCGTGTATGAGTCGACACCTTCCTATTTTTTTTACAGTCAATCAGTAAATCTGTCATTCAGTTAACCAGTCAATAAATCAATCTGCTGTAAGTAACCAGAGATATTAAATGAAGGTGAAATTAAGGAAACTTAAGTAAATTCGACATGTCCCAACTAATTCAATAGTGGTTCTATGAGAATCACCATGAGAAAACAGCCATGAAGACTGATCGTTTCATGACAAGCAGATTAAACTGACGCTGGCACTGGTCAGTGTAACATCGCTGTAACTAAACGCTTACCAGAACTATTTCAATAAACTCGGGTACTGAAGTGTTCTTGTAAGTTCGCTGTTGAAATAAATATTGAAAAGGGTAAACAAGACATTTCCTGGAAATGATTTAAATGATAATTGCCATAACTAACAATAAGGAAATCCAACATTCCGAGGAATTTCATTAATAAGAAAATGACAAGCGGTGTGATCAAATTTATCATATATGAAGACTATAAGATAATTTTTGTTAAATAATTGATCTAGGTTGAATACCTTTCTGATAGGTTAAATTAGGAATCGGTGTGCGATCAAAGGTGGTATCATATTCTTTGTTAAATATTCGGAATCTTCACGAAAAATCTTCAATTCATGGGAAGCCTCGGTGTTCAGGCAGAGAATAAGGTTGGCATATTAAGTCTTGGTTTTACTGAAGTTCACTTTATGATCAATCAAAGACATTGCAACAAAAGATTTCTCCTCTGGGCCTCCGCAAGAAAAGGGAATAAATCCTATTGATGGCATTTGTTCTTAAAAATGTCTGTTCTATAGTATTTTTAAATCAAAACCATGTTACTATAGTAGATTCACATCAACCGTGCGTATGATGTCTAGGCCAGTCCCTTACGACGCTCCTGATTGGCTGTTGATAAGCCAATCACAGGGCTTGAAACTCTCAGTTTCTCGAGAGAGTTCACATAAGCAGGATGTATGTTCCACCTCTCCTGATGGATACTTTTGAAAGACGTATCCTTCAGGAGAGACGGAACATACATCCTGCCTGTGTGAACTTTCTCGAGAGACTGAGAGTTTCCAGCCCTGTGATTGGCTTATCAACAGCCAGTCAGGAGCGTCGTAAGGGACGGGCCTAGACATCATACGCACGGTTGATGTGAATCTACTATAGTAGAAGCTAAATCCGAAATGCTCCCCAAAACAATCACCTACGGAACACCCAATCACACAAAATTAGTTTGGACTCGCACCCCTGAATATGAATGGTGAAGGTCATTTGTGCAATTTATTTTGCCAAGTACTACATAATAAATTGAATTGGCCTCCTGTAATAGTCAAACTTGGCTTAAAAGATCCTGGTGCATAGAATATTCATTAACCTTAAGGTCATTCGACTCTCCTTCACTTCACTTTCATAACTAGAAGCACTTGAGAGTGCATGTTGGTCCAGTAACCTCAAGTAAATTAAAGATCCAGTGTAGTCTTAACCTTGCGAAATCCTAGCAGGGTCACCGCAAAAGGATCGGTCGAAACATTGTGTGGACATCAAGAAGGACCAACCTTTTATTGTCAAAATGCGCTTCGCTAGTGCAAATATGTCAACATCCTTTCTGAGCTATTAGTACAGTCAAATATGCATCATTTTATGCTTACAATTTAAGAACAAAGAAAAACGCTAGGTAAGCAATGGCATCGAATAATGATTTTCATTCTTGGGGTGCTTCTACACTGCAGTAAAACACGTCAAAAACGCACGTCGTGGACTTGTTGCACACACACACACATCGCAAACATAAGTAGACGACTTATTGGTATTTCTATCCAGTGCAGTGCTTCATACGATTACCCAGCATTTGCCGAAGATTCATTCTCCACTTATGTCGTTGACTTTTTTTCTAACCTGTTTGTGAAACGGATGCAATAAGTCGCCGGCAAGTATTCATGACATGTTCTACAATAATGAGGGCGCACTTTTAGAATAACATCTTTGGGTGGTAGCTGATATTCCCTTTCATTTTACCTATTTTTCTCAGTGCACCAAATTTGAGTTCCATTCCATTTCAGTTCTCCAGTCAGCTGGAGAGAGAGAGAGAGAGAGAGAGAGAGAGAGAGAGAGAGAGAGAGGAGAGGAGAGGAGGAGGAGGAGAAGGAAAGAAGCTAAGAAGAAAAAGGTTAGAAGTTTCTTGCGCCGCGGCCACCTTGAAACTCGACCACTTCCCGCTTGACTAATCTCCATATATTTTCTGCCCGATGAAAGAACCAAGTATATAAGCACTTTGATGCGTCTTTTGTCAAGAAAGCAGTTACTAACGGGACATACCGGAGGAAGAGAAAAAAAGAAAGAAAGAAGAGAGATAAGATGGGAATAGCGGATATCCCTCATTATCCTTTTGTCATGCTTGATTACAGAATGTAATGTTACTGGGGCTCAAGATGCACTCGAGATACGAGAAGAATGCTTCATTATTTATTTATTCGCTGTATTATCATTACCATCATAATTTCATTTTTTATAGAGTAAACGTATAGAAGTATATTCTTTATTAAAAAAATGACTGCTGCAAAATGCTTTTCTGTAACTAATGGATTTACTTTCTCTCTTCTTCTTCTTCTTCGTTGAGATTTAAGTATCCTGAAGCGGAACCAAAATAAATGTGAAGGGAGATCAAAGAATAGAAAATAAATGTGAAGAAGGGAGATCAAAGAATAGAAGTTAAAAACCTCAGGATCGAGGAAATAATGTGAATCTATGAAGCGCGATGAAGTCCACAGTTTTCAACCCCAACCCTTCTTTAATCACTTTTCTTCATTTTCACTTTTTTTTTTTGTCCACATCACGATGACGAGTAGGAAAACACACACGTTGCTCTCTTTTAGATTTTGAAAATCCCATCTCCGAGAAGATCGCGAGGAAAAAGGCCACTGGAAGAAAAAGGGCGGATATGAAGAGGATACGAAACGCGAATCGCATCAGTGTGATATCCACCGGGGAGATTGCAGAGCGAACGGTCACGAATTGGCGAACCGTGGGGCATTTAGAAGTATTTACAAGTAATTCCTTGGGTCGTAGCAGAGGTCATTAAGCCATTAAGCTCCGCGGGTAGGCTGTTGTTCCCCTCCCACCTTTCAGAACCTAAGAGGCCCCGCGGTCAGGTGGAAAAAAAGGTTTTTCCAGAACTGTTTATTCAATTTAACTCCTCCTCGCTCCCACCAGATGTCTCACAATGCTCTTTCCAGTAATCGCATCTTGTTCCTTCTCGCTTGCCCCTCGGGGTTTCGAATTATCTGCAAGTTGATGATGATGATGATGATAGAAAGGAGACAAAAGAGGAAGAGAGAGAGAGAGAGAGAGAGAGAGAGTGGGATGAAGGGACATACCAGACATCTCTTTTTTTATTTTTTCATGCTCGAATAAAAGAAAATCGCTTTTTCTGATGCTGGTCGGAGGCAGTCAGTCATACATGGAGTCTTCCATCTCCTAATGAAAACTCTGGCAGGGACAAGTAGGGCTTGTGATCCATTTTTCTTCAGCAGGCATTCTGCTCGAGAGAGAGAGAGAGAGAGAGAGAGAGAGAGAGAGAGAGAGAGAGAGAGAGAGAGAAAACCGATTTAATTTCATGGATAGAAATTTTTTGCAGTATCCCGTCATCTCTTCTAATGGTCCAGTGCAAATTTTGATTACGCTGATGATATATACTGGTAACAGTATTTATTAATATACTGTCCCTGTATACTTATCGCTATTTTTCCCATTTCATAAACCTAAACCAATGTCCAGAGTTTCTTACCTCGAATTTAACTCTTTCCCTCCATCTCTTATTTAACAAATTAAGAAACTTAAGGTTTATACTTTTATGCGAAGGCTGTCTCGTCTCGTTAGCAGAGCTACTTTAGGAATATTAATTTTCATTATTTTGTAAACTGATTCAGTGCTATGATTGCATAAACCAAATAGTTAATGGCACATTAATTTTGTTTCAACTGTCGAATAGTTGACTTTATATTATATTCTATATAATAATCTCTATATTATGACCTCTACGTATTAATCTTAAGATACAATTCACAGAGTGATGGTACATCAGATCTTCAGCTATATTCATTGTTCTCAATAATCATTCGTTGTATGTCTTCTTTTCCAGATGAGCGAGCCAACAGCGTTACTATATATATATCACTGAAGACTGATTTGCAAGTGCCTTCCAAATACCCTTGTACAAACAAGACTTCTTTAAAGGGAGAGTTTATTATTTTTTCCATATGAAACAGCAAATTTAAGAGTTGCTTTTTTCTTAAAGCCAACACTTTTGCAAGATCTTTCAGCCAGTAAGGATGAAAATTCGACTGTACATGGTGATATTTACTTCACTACCATCATCATTCAGAGGCGTTCCCAGTCGGCCCTCCTTCGGTCCATCTGGCTGACCTTTTGATTTGGCAGGTATTGCTATAACTATCTTTTAATCATTGTTAATCTCATTCCATAACTGTCTCTGAAAAAATATGTCTTTAATTCACTCTTGAATTTCGTAAGTTTTGACATAAATCTTAGGTCTTGGAGCAATTTATTCAGTACTGTGTTTGCCATATGCTTAAAAGCTCGTTTTTAGCATCTTGGTTGCAAAATGAGAACAAAAATGAAGGCCTGGCTCTAAGTTACCACTTTAGTGGCCGTCATAATAATACAGAAATCAAGACGAAAATATTATTCGCAAAACTCCCGGAGAGCCGACTGCTATCCCCTTCGGAGAGAAGCATAAAAAAACAATCATTGTCGAGGTTTTTGTTACTGTCATCGTTCCGTTCACTCGATGGCAATTTGGAGTGAATTTACCAGACAACCTTTCACATCACACGGTATGAATTCATCCGCGATCATTACAATAAGCAGGACAAATTGAGACTTACAAATGCGTGTGAAAGCCAGGGTGGGTTTCGGCGAGACCAGACCCATTTATTAAATAACACCGATTTATCGAACGAGTTCGCGCTAGGTGGTCTTCGAGAGGGACTCCTGACGCCGCGGGATTGGTGAGAGATGCCTCGTTTTCTTTTCTTTCTTTCTATCATTCTTTCTCCAACCTTCTCTATTTTTCCAAAGGTGTACGTTTGCCCTTGGTAATATATTATACCTCCCCCTTCATTTGTTTTCTTTCAATTTTTATCTATTTATTTATTTTTGTGACATGGCAGTTGTTCCCTTAAATTGCTTATTTATAGTTTATCTTATTTCTTTTTTCTTGCCTTTGGATATGGGGTCCTTTTTCCTCCTCATTTATTTACGTATCCACTTTTATTTCTCGCTCCTTACACGGCGGGAGGGAGGGTTCACCTCCCCGCAGGTGGACTTGTAACACCTGTCAGACTGCCTGTTCCATCTCTTACTCTGTGGTAATCGCTACTCATCTTAAGATCGGACGGTTCTGTGAGTGTCTCCTTCCTTCTACTACCAGACTTTGGACGTCTCCTTCTACTTCTGATTTTTCCAACTTGCAAAAGGCTACAGTTCTATCTCTTCCCTCATAGTTAAGCCTCTTTTTCGTCTTGTTTTCATCTACGAAAGTGCATCAGGTTCCCGGTGTCATTAGCCTTTGTTTTTAAAAAAAATTATCGTTGACAGATGCAGTGGAGACGCAATTACCACCGTTTGGAGAAGAGTAAATTTAGAGATATCGCTTTTAAGATGCCAATTAACGACGTTTTCAAGTAAAATATTAAAAAAATTATTCAATTTTTTTTAAATTGAATAGTATGTTATATCACTTTAGAATATCAATTACACAGGTGAAAAAATAATATATGGATACGCAATACGTCTTCTAAATTAGGATTCTTGCTTCACTGAAGCGCCTTCAAAAGTCAAGACGAATTTACTGCTGAATCAAAATGCCCGAGGTGTTGAATGCTTTTCCTCAGAGTATTTACGTAGACAGAACATCTGTCATACTCTGCACTTCCTGAACTTAAAATATATTTATTCCTCTTTCGGAGTTGTGAGATAAATGGATTTAAATACGATTATTTACCATTATAAATGACATCTGTCTCTTACCTTGTGTAACTGTTTATATTCACCTTTCATGTAGATAATAAGCCAAAATGTTATATTTATCGTTTGGTTTGTTGGATGCGTAATTATTTACGATAACTTGTATTACGAATGCTTTTAAAATTTGTATTCCGAAGGCTTGTAAAATTATCAAACGTTTACTAAAAAGACTTTATTTTCCAGATGTTACAACTATAGTTGTTGTTTTGGTTATAAAACAAACTTTTCGCGTACGATATTCTAACAAAAGGGAAATAAGACCCTTCAATCTGTTATGTTTGTTTTGTGTTCTATATATTTTACTTTGCTAAATTTGAGAGTGTTTTTATGCAATCTTAATAGTTATACTATTCGGTTCACTGATTTTATTTCTTCCCATTTTGAAATGCAGATGAACTCGAATACCAATTTCATCTTGCCGGCAGCTGAGAATTTTTCAGGAAGCATACCCTACAAATGCTTCAAAATCCACTTTATATGCTAATGGTCCCGCATCAAGCAAAGCTTCTGTGCAATACGAGGCACATTAGATGGATCATCATTCGTAAATTCAAGTAACCAATGGCAGGGTGTGTCCCCAATATCAGGGCGAAGCTTGAATGTATTTATGGTTCTGCCGTGATCGGGAATAAGCAAATTTATGATTCCGCCACTTACAGACCAATTCCTCTTTCTTTCGCTTTCCAATATCGTAAATTTAAAGTAATTTCACTGTTACCAGTGAAGATAATGGGAAGTGTTACGCAAATTGCCCATATTATGAATTTATTAAGATTTGATAGATAAACCGTCTCCTCCTTACCAATGGCCACACCTGCGGTATCGCCATCATTCCTGTAGTATCTCCTCCTGGAGGCTACGATGGGGGTTCCATTTGCCCGTGTCTCTTTGTTAGATGAAGACTAATAGACGGATTTTGATGAAAACTCTCGAAAACGCTTACTGGGTAACTTTCCATAATGATTTCCCATCGTAGATGCTACTCCAAAATCTGCTGCACAGTCACCACTTAAGGGGGTCCCCGAAAGAATGTTCTGACCAAATTTTATAAAAAATTTTGTGCGTGCCTGTCTTTCTGTTATTCATTTTCCGATAAATCGGTGATTCATTCATCGCATACTTTGAATTTCTTGAAATTTATTTATGTCCTTTGATTTTTTGTGTGTATGTGGTTCGAAAATCGTGCTAAGCCCCCAGGAATTTATTGGTAACTAGATTTACATAAATACAATGGCCCTCAGATAAAGTGCAATCAACCTTAATTCATTGATTTTTTTTAACATTTCTCACTGAAAACCTAGAATCCGCATTAGGAAATGAAGAAACTTTGTTCGGGACAAGATTCAAATCTAGGTTAGGAGAAGCCGCAGTCCTGCGCTAAACCACAGAAATACCTGGAAACCAGGAGTTAATGGTTCATTTCACGCTGACTTCTAGAAACAGAAGAACGTTTCTTTCTCAGCTAACAGCGGCTAAAGTAGACTATTAAAAGTAATGAGGTAGGCCGAATTCGAAGTACAATCATTATGATGCTTAAGATAATCAAACGTAAAAGTATTAAAAAATTCTGTTAGGCGACGGAGATGTTCATATTTGTACTACAAATGAGCTACACAAAAATCGAATCGAAAATTACATATGTCAGAGAGAGAGAGAGAGAGAGAGAGAGAGAGAGAGAGAGAGAAGACGAGAGAGAGAGAGAGAGTGGGAACGAGAGAGAGAGAGAGAGAGAGAGAGAGAGAGAAATTAGATGATTATAGATGTTAGTTCTGTTCCTCCAGTAGTGGCAAATTACCTCGTCGAGGTCCTCCCCATAGAGAGAGAGAGAGAGAGAGAGAGAGAGGAATGGGAAATAAAACTGAATTGACCTTGGAAGGAGGCGGCAGCTTCCCTTCTCCCCCCGTCCCCACCTCCACCACCTACTCACCTCCCTCCTCCAAATTATGGCACCTGAAACCTCCAAAACACCGGGATCGGTGGTTTTGACCCATCGGGGTGAAAATTAGGGTGTTAATCTTAGTGATCTACATGGCAAAGTTGTCTTACAGTATGGCATCTGGCGAGGTGGGCGGCCTCAACCACCTAAAGTATGAGGCTGTCATTTATTATTTCTCGTTGTTGCTTCGTCTGGAAAGATCTCCTCCTCCTACTCCTTCTCCTACTGCTGCTAGGGACTATCTCCAATCCTATTCCTCCTCCTCCTCCTCCTCCTCCTCTCCTTTACAGCTTCTTGAAATGCTAAATCTATTTCACAAGGTTCCACGACAGAGAGAGAGAGAGAGAGAGAGAGAGAGAGAGAGAGAGAGCTTTTGCGGTATGGAGTTCACTTCCAGCAACCCACCACTAGCTCGTACTCCTCAACATTTTCAACTTCTTACAGCTACGGCTAAATAACTTCACTAGGCGCCACTTAAGGGAAGGGAAGGAAGAGAGGAGAGAGAGAGAGAGAGAGAGAGAGAGAGAGAGAGAGAGAGAGAGAGATGACACAACAAAGGTATTCAAGGGGTGAAGGTAACATGATCATTTTTTACTCGCCACCGCTACAGGGAGCGAATGACTGTTCACACGCACATTCATAATAATTTGTAGAAAAACTACTGTGTGTTCAACTCAGATATCTTAGTCTGGTAAATAATCATCTATATTTTTTTCAGGCAAAGCCTCAAAACTCCAAGAATTTCTTGTTCATTTCGTGCTCCAGGAAGACTTATATTCACGCTACCTGTGCCTTTT
>NC_061089.1:28591898-28634398 GCF_015104395.2 Macrobrachium nipponense
GGCCATCCCTCCCCTGGCGCGAGTATGCATCCACGAAGGAATATCTGTTTTTCTCGGTCTTCCCCGACCACATTTACGTCGTCCACCTTATCTTGGTCATATCACTCCTGGGAGGCAATCACCCCGTCTCTACATCACTCCAAACCGCCAATCAAAGCGACCTCTATGTAATCACCTCGGCGGTTGCCTCTAATCACTCAATTATGCCCCATTTTTATACTCGTTCCCCCACTTCGCCGGCGTTGGCCACACCACCTATCCCGTCATAATGGGGCATCAGAATAACCCCATCATTTCATTTGGTACCCACGCAGCAATGTTAATCTTCCATCACTGTTTACCGTCAGCAGAAGTTATTGGAGTCCGTAGAACTCGTCAGCACACGCATTTACCTTCATACACACGAAATGTTATTCAATCCGCGGGTTTTTCGTGTTCTTTTTGTGAACGTTTTTGAAAACACCGCAGGGGCGCCGAGGAACAGGCTTCTTAATGATCTCTCACCGTCTTGCCGGTTTTTAAATATATTTATTTGCATTATATTTTCGCTACGGCGAGATTTGAGATTAAATATCTGGTTGCAAAATAAATGACTGTTCATTATAATTTACAGTTGTAGATCATTTGTACCTTTATTTAAAGATAGAATTGGGAACAATATTCATGGTACGGAAAAGAAGGTGAATCTAAACCTTACTGAAAGTATGGTAGGTTTAAAATGACGAATGTTGAGTAAAATTACTCTGAGACCCGGTACAATATGTCCGGACTACACCAGATATAAAGATTCAACGGTAAAAACAAAACAGAGAAACAGAGAAAGAGTAGGTAAACATAAAAAAGTGTAAAAGAAATGAGATTTACCATTAATTTTATTTATTAAAACTGCTTCTGTTCTGAAGGCTACAAGGCAATTGATTTCATCGGGCAAGTAACAATTGCATGGTCACAATGTTCTCCCGAAACTTGTCCCTCATACAATGTGGAAACCACACAAGCTCATGGCTGGAATATATAAGGAACAGCGCAGCCCAGAATGAGGTAGTTTCCTAAAAGCTCAAGTGTATTGGATCAAAGTAGCTCTGGCCATATCTCGACAGAGATCCCAGATACAAAGTATGCTCTGAAACTTTTCAAGATTGAGGTGTCCCGAAGCCGTAACCAGTTTTTTTTTTTAACCTCGCATTAGGCGCCATCCGACCCGTGGATACTTTCCAGAAGTTGTGAATTTCGGGTCCATCAATCATTCTCAGTTCAAAGCTGGAGATCTGCCCTTTCCTCCAATTTTGCTAAATTCTTCTGATTATGAAGGATTAAATTTGCTAGATTGCTGAATTTTTCCTTTTTTTCCAGCCACTTCTTTGTTACAGTACGTGTCTTACTCGCCCCCTGCATGAAAAATACACAGAAATGTTGGAACGGAGGTCTTCCTATACAAAAAGTGCAAGCCAGAGGTGAGTGATACTGGGTATAGGTAAGCGTTGGGGTCGACGCCCAGTTTACTAGCCTTCAGGGGTGTAAGCTGAAGAAGGTTTCCTTCGGTTAATGTTGCGGAAGTTTTCTGCACGGTTGGTTTACCCACATATCAGAAAAAATTGGCTTGATTCATTTTTTGGAGCTTCAACGTTGAGCGTGGCACTGACTGCTGTTTTGTGTATTTATGGAACCATCCCTTACTAAACGAAATTACATATTGTAAGTACAATGTATACGTACGTTCTTACGTGTACCAATATTCAGGAAGTTTTTTTTTTTCTATTTTTTTTTTTTTCTTTACTGAGGTTCCCGGCTCTGTCCCTTTACATCCTGGCAACGATCTCCGACAATCCAGTGACTAAAAGGTGCCTCAATTTCTGTAATATATATATATATATATACTAGTATATATAGATATATATATATACTATATATATATATATATGATATGATATATATAATATATAATGTGGGTGTGTGTTTCTGTGTGCACACGCGCGTAAAATGGCTAAATCCGCAATGATCTAAGCGTTCTTTCAGTTTAAAAAAAACCAGAAAGATTTTCAGTTGAAGAAACTATTCAGCAAGAAGCGAAAACTCGTATTTCTACTCAATTCTTAAGGAACAAGAACACTCTGTGGGTTTAGCCTTTATAAATTTGGTACAACAGTGTACTTATCTTTATACATATATATATATATATATATATATATATATATATATATATATATATATATATATATATATATATATATATATATATATAAGTATATATATATATATATACATATAATGTTATATATATATATATATATATATAAACGCAAGGAATTCCCTATAGAAATATCCTTTGCTACGTCTACAAATATAATAATAATGATAATATGTCAACTGCAGCAATTTCATATTATGACCCCAATGGATATTATATACTTCCTTGTAAATATTAATTTTATTTTTTGTTTGCTAATACACTCTAAAGCTTTTCCATGCGATAGACACTACATGCTTTTAACTTTGAGTAATACACACCTACTGCCACCAATATCATCACATCCCACTATGAGAATAAATACTATAATTTCAGAAGATGCTGGAAAGTTTCAACATTAATTTTTCATGATGGTAACGCTAATGGCTAAGACTAAAACAGCCCCAATATTACTACTACGACTGCTTGTTGACTTGTAATTTCGTAAGTACTTAAAAAAAGGAAATCTAATATTACTACTGCTATTAAACAAGCTAACAAGACTGCCACGACTATGTCGTTGCCTTATAGTTAAATAAACATTCTGAACGTAATAAGAATTATAGGCTACTGTGAAATTGCAGCTTAAAATTTGTAGATAATTACGGTATTGGTCATCAGAGGCAAGGAGATGTTAATTTTATTATTATTTACCTAAGTATTAACTCTTATTTTTTAAATATATGTCTGCTAATAGAATGGTAAAGTATTCTTTATTCAAGACACGTTCCTACAAAGACTCAGCGTTAAATGTGATTATACATTATCTAGAAATTCGAAGCTGCAATTTCACAGTAGCCTATAATTCTTATTTTGTTCATTATGTTTATATGACTGAAAGGCAATGGTACAGCCGCGGCAGTCTTGTTTGCTAGTTTAGTAGAAGTAGTGGTATCAGACTTTCTAATTTTTGTTAAAAATTTCAAGTTCTTAAGAGATTAAAGTCAACAAGCATTCGTCGTAGTAGTAGTAGTAGCAGTAATGGAACTATTTTGGTACTGGCCATTGCGCATTTACCTAATACATATATATATATATATATATATATATATATATATATACATTGTATATATATGCACACATACTCGTATTATGTATATTACACTTTACAAGATATATACATAGTAGAAGTATTATTGGTGATAAGTTTGTAAGTTTTTGTAATTACATATTTTCTCTTTAGTTTTCAAATGCGAAAGGAAGGCTGGTGATCCGCCTTTGAAGTCAATTTATTTTATTTAGGAAAACAGTTAAAAACAGTAGTGGTGATAGGCTTTTGCAACAGCTCCCTGTTAACGATCTGCCCCATCACTTTCCATTAATTTGTGATACAGAGAAGAAGGCAACGAAGGAGGTTGCATATTCACCATATTCATAATAAACGTTCCAGAGTTTTTAGTTTCTAGTTACTAAGACAGAGAAACCTAGAAAGAAAAAGGAATGTTACTTAACTCTTGAGACGAAAGCATTCGGTTCCTCAGGGCAAACATTCTCTCTCTCTCTCTCTCTCTCTCTCTCTCTCTCTCTCTCTCTCTCTCTCTCTCTCTCTCTCTCTCTCTCTCTCTCTCTCTCTCTCTCTCTCTCTCTCTCATTCCAGCAGATGACGGGGGCCTATGATGGTCAAAACAAAAAATAATAACAATCGAGAGCAAGAGTACCCAGCAAGAAAAACCTCAAAAATCTTTTTCTTTATTTGACCAATGGTATGAGCAATATTCCCTACAGCCTTCCGATGTCTGCGAAGCTGTCATTTTCTCTTACTGCCGTACCTACCTCTTAATGAAGTACTGGGGGAGCAGTTCAGTAAGCCAGGTCTTAGTTCCAAATATTATCAGATGCAGAACCTTCCGTATCTCTCTCTCTCTCTCTCTCTCTCTTCTCTCTCTGTTACGTTTTGGTTTAAAAGCTTATGCACGGAATGATGATAAAGTAATCAAGAGAGAGAGAGAGAGAGAGAGAGAGGTAGCAGCACCTCATCGTCGTGTGCGGTCCGTAAAACGAAGCTGCCACCACCTCAGTTTCTCTCGTCATTACCGTATTCCTTTGAGTTTTCCCGGAACCCAAACTTCTCCTGACTCCTTTTGTCTTGCTCGGAGATTTACCAGTTGAGAAACTGGTGAGGAAATAGACGAACATTGTTAGAGGGTTATGGTAAGAGAAGTTGTGAAGGGGGTTAAATACGCTGTGTGGGGTCTCCGAGAGCGGCCATGTTGGCCGAGCCCAGTCTGGCCCACCGTGACCAATCAGACAGCCACAGCCCGGGAGAGAGGCAGAGTGGGCCACCGGAGAGCTCCGCCACAACACCACCAAACGTGGAATGTTGGAATTGGAGGGAGGAGGAGAGAGGAATTAAAGAGAGGGGGAAATGATGCAAGGGGGCTCGTTGTGGGAAGAGGAAGGAAAAAAAAAACTTGAGAAAAAACTAATGGCAGGCAGAATGATGAATCTGACAGGGCAATGTACAATGCATTGTCTGTTCCAGGGTAAGGAAGCTATTACAGGTACAATACAGAACACTGTACACAAAAACACGCGAGCCTGTGCGCACACACACAAATTATATATATATATATATATATATATATATATATATATATATATATATATATGAAAAATGGTTTACCTAGGAATCTAAAAAAAAAAGTAAGTGGATAAATTTTGATCTAATGACACCTGACATTTTGTAATAACGAATATTTTTGAAGTACCAAATACATAAGAAAATTATGTTTCACCTATATATCTTGAAACAACCTTTCTAAATTCCGTTGAGTTAAAATGGTATAAGCATTTAAGCTAGATCGTCTCTTAAAACAAACGTCATACGTATTCCTTATATTACATGTATAGGATATTAAAGTTCTCTTTTAAAAAAATTAAAGTTAATTTTTTAAAGAAATTTACTTTTTTTTTTTTTTTTTTTTTTTTTTGTAAGTATGCACCACCATTTCATTACTTGGCGTCATTTTCTCACCTTGCATAGACAGATTTCACGATTTCCGCACTCGGGCCCGACAGATCGATTATCAGCTTACATTGTGTCAATAGCTGCTTTTCTCAAGGACCCCCAGATACCGAAATCTCTCTTTTGCCCCCGAACCAAGGTTCTTGCTGCTGATTACCAGGTACCACCGAGCTTTCCAAACAAATTACAGGGTACTCAGGATTCTTTTCCAACTGCCTGCGGGAGGATATCGATGGCAAGCTGAGTTTGGGTCCCAAGAACGGAGAGACCCCCCTTCTGAAAAGTCCTTGTTATGGGGAGTATTTTCTCTCGAGGAGGTATGTAGTATTTTTCCTTCCATTGCGATTCACAACTGGCTAAAGTTTACGTATAAACAAGGAAACTCAGAAGACTGTATAATATCTTAAATTGTTTTCGAATCCCTCAAAAACAAATCTTTTAGTGCCTGTAACCTGTATATATTCAGATATTCTTTACGCAGCAGTTAAAAACAAAATCTTGCTACCTGAACATTGTTTATTGTTCTGCAGGCCTTCTGTATCTGCAAAAATGACGGCTATTATGTCCTTGAAAGTTTTTTTTTTTTAATATTAATGTTGGAGTAATGGTTTTTCTGTCGGGAGGCTTTATCGTTCTGATCTGAACATCCCAAGAAATGACAGTTATTGACAACGAAAAAAAAAAAAAAAAAAAAAAAAAAAAAACTCACAAAGGTATTTTTTTTCAATGATTATAACAGTTGAGCATTCGTAATGATCCGCTTTGGTATTTCCATAAGATGAATTTCAGTAAGAAACTTTACCATCATCAGTTGTGGGTCTTGAATGAATGCAAGCTACTAGTTGAGATAGTGTATATTACTTGCTGATTTAGTACTCGTTACTCACTGAGGTAGTTGTTGCTACTAATTGAGTTACTGAATATTACTATTCGAGTCAGCACATGCTACTGGTTTTGGTAATGAATGCTACTCGTTGAGTTAGTGCACAATACTCGTTCCATTATTTTGGTAACGTTATATGTTACAACACGCACCAGATCAGAAGTCTGTCCTACGTTGTAAGCATTATGATGTCTCTTTATAATAAAATGGTAATTTTATACATATGCTATTTTTTTCTGTTTGTAACAACGCTACAGACTTCTACGTTTAGACTTGTCACCGTCTAGCTTGGGTCCGGTCTTTCTTACCGCTGCCCCATTTTCAAGTATGCCTAGATTAAGGGACGTACATACATAACGGATCTTGCCATGTCAGCTCCGTTATATTACTGTCAGGTTTGACGATACTGACGCACTAGCCGTGCATTACATTAAAGAGGTTTGCTGTACTTTTTCCATGTGCATCTCCAGTCTCGCTTCATTTTCTTCTGTATGCTGCTTCCTCCAAAAGAAACGATTCCGAGACATTATGTGCTGACGCAGCCGAATTAAAAGGAAACTCTCGAATAATCTTGCATCTAGTTTTACTAATGACTGGGCATTCATCGAGCGAACCTTGTCAGTTGCTCAGTGCTCCGACTGGTAACCAGATGATTGCATTCCACTGGCAGGCAGACGTCTATCATGTGTGAACTATTTATCTCCAAAGGGTACTCGTGGTCTTGTATGACCAGATGAGGGCAAATGGCATCGGGGTCTGATCAGTATCATTTCTTCGTCGGAAGTTCGGGGGCCGCGGGTGGAGGATTCTGTTTTCTCATATAAAGGAACATCAGGTTTTTATTTTTTATTTTTGTCTAAATATGTCATGTTCAGAAGCTTCACAGACGTTTTGTAATAAATAAGAATCAAATGCAATGGCTCGTCATCAACCCCACTATTAAGAGCCCTTGTCATCTACGCACCTGTAAGCTTATGAATAACTTGCCAAGTTGTAAAGTAAATCTTTGGCAGGAAAGATATTTGATACATAATTTAAGTAGTAATCATAAACCAGTTTTATAGATAAGTTTTACTTTTTGTGATATCCTGTATATGTATTAAATTATAATGAATGCAAAACATTTTGTGGATATGTAAAGGAATTTCCTGTTACTGTTTACCAAAAAATAATATTCTTTAAATTCACCTTGCTAAGGATAGGTATATTTTTTTACTGATATATGCAGCGTAAAAAGTTATAAAATATATCGTGTATTTATACGTAACCGTATAAAAAATGCCAACAAGGTTTAGGACCTCGGGAAATTCGAAGTCACACGAAACTAAATTAGATTGAAGTCTCTTGTCTCTGAGATTTTCCTCTGTAACCTTGTGGAAGTGTCTCAACCTGCTTTTGCAGTCTTGAAAAAAAAGTGCTAAGAAGAGAGGCACGTGTTACTCCTTAGGCTTTGCCATTATTATTATTATTATTATTATTATTATTATTATTATTATTATTATTATTATTATTATTATTATTATTATTATTATTATTATTATTATTATTATTATTATTATTTAGGCTTCAAATTGACCTGCAAAGATTATTTTATCAGCTCGGAATGTAGGAGTCACTTACACATCTTGCAAAAAGAACCTCCTGTAGGGATTTGCGTTTGCATTGTGTCTTGTGCGACGAGGAAGGGTTGGGTAAGAAGAAAAAAAAAAAAAAAAAAAAAAAAAAAAAAAAACTCCATGAGGTAAGAAGCCTCACAAATATATTTGCGTTTCTTTTAACATTTGCTCTCCCTAGGTTTTCAGGGCGATTGGTCTAACTACCTGCTCATCTATATGAATAAATCACGCCATCACAAGGGAGTTTCTGTCATTTTGGAA
The DNA here is from genome assembly GCF_015104395.2 of Macrobrachium nipponense. Lineage (NCBI taxonomy): Eukaryota > Metazoa > Arthropoda > Malacostraca > Decapoda > Palaemonidae > Macrobrachium > Macrobrachium nipponense. The sequence continues at coordinate 28,599,851 of NC_061089.1, forward strand.
GCCAATTTTTCTTTTAAGTATCATTATTTAAGAAAATATTGTTTTAGGAAAATTATATTGCTGGTTTTGAGACTTTGGGAATATTAGACCCCTGTTTTCGATGCATTTGATTTCGGTTACTTTTTCTGATGCGCATTGAGACCGCTATTAATGATTCAGAGAGGGACTCCAGGGTTAAAGACCCAGTGGTCTGTAGAGGCCTAGTGGTGGGCTTTTCATCCTCTTTGGAAAAAAGGAAAAAAGATAAAACTTTGCGGATATTGCTGGTGTGTTCTGATATGCAGATTCGTCAGGAAATCGAAAAAAGTCCTTGCTGCCCGGATGGCCACACGTATAAGACAACTTGCTTACAATTTTACTGTAAAGATGGAGATACCTTATTGCTTCCGTTGAATGGACGGGAAAGATTGGATGAATGCTTTCATGAAAAGAAAGCTATACAGTAGACTGATAACGGTTTTGATCTTTCTCCTGACTTCCTATATCAAAGCATACCGCCAAATTCTATGAGAGAATAAATATGGATTAAATAATCTTTGGAATATAGCTCAAACTGCTATCACAAAATTTAGATAATTATTCTTAAGGGGACAAAAAAAAGTCAAAATGACTGAGCGTACTACTATTGGTGAAGGAGGCCATACAACATCAATTTTACATGCAATACAAGCAAGGAGAACATTCATTACTGAAATGTCCATATTTTTTATTTCTCAAAAAAGGACGTCACAGCCCAGTGCCCAGCCCGTGGACTGATGATGTGACTATTTCTCGAGTGGCTCCACAACTTTGTGTCACATTAAAGACTTCGAGGCAGGGCATACACGTTAAAATTGAGTTGAACACCACGGTCACTATACACTAGCTGCTATCGATGTTTCATGAGAGCATGGCATCAATATAACAACTTTTCCTCCAGAAGGTTCGTGTAAAATGAAACTGAATGTTTTTTTTATTTCAAATCCATGAAAGCTGCCTACGCTAGAGAAACAAATGCATGGATGGTTATAAATACAGTAAGGGGGAACAGCCAAAATGGTATTGTAGCGATATTAATAACTGGATCCAGCAACACAACCTCTATTGAAAAGGGGGTATTTTCCTGGCGACAATGTCTCATCAGTAGATGAACTGCCAGAGGCCGGAGAGGATACTCTTGTACTTAATAATAATTTCCACACAGTCTGCGCGGAATATTTTGGCAGGAAAAATGCCTCCTCCCGGAATCTCTAGTCTTTTTATTTATTCGAGTGGCACACCAACATCCACGAATGATACAGATACGAAATTGCTTCGAAGTTCAAGAGCAAACCGATTTCAGAACTCCATCACATGCGATGCAAGGCGAGGTTTTCCTTGAGAGGGTTGGTTACTCCATTCTCCCCCTACAGGCGCTTTGTACTATACCCACCCAGCAATCCCACTCCTTCAACTTTTCCGAGCACAGTTTCCACCTCTCACTGAAGAACAAATCCTTCGGATGAGCAGCATCTCTGGAAACGAGACTCGGTAGATTGGAGAAACTACTTCGCAACAAAAAAAATATTAATAATAATAATAAAGCGTCAATTCACCTAGCTATCAGATCGTACAGGTATATAAGATCTTTCCACGCGCGAGGCGATGATAAATCTGATCTATAGATAATGCAATTGGGTATTTTTTTTTTTCTTGAACGAGACCTTCACATAAATCACCTAATTTCGGCGAGTGTGATCATTGTTAGCTAAGGAGGCGGTTCATCATCGCAAAAGGGGAATCCGGTTTTGATGGATGCTCCATAATTATATTTCGACGATCCATCTGTTTCGCGATCGGAACACTTATAATATTTAAACGTAAATCATGAGTTCATAAAAAAGGCAATATTACAGCCATGATGGATCTGCTGTAATTGCAGGCAAGTGCATGTGCCAAAAGCGCACTTTTATTATGATAAATGAGGCATTGCGCCTTCAGGAGGGCAACATCAACACAGCCACTGACTCCGCCCGCCGGAGGTGGTGTTAAAAGCCCCGTCCCGCGGCTGAAGTCCTGAGTAGTCGGTCAATATATTGCATCAAATGACGATCGCTGATTAATATTTTCATTAGAGGTAATTACACCCGGAGCGGCCTCGTATCTTTTCTCGCAGGGCGGCGTCGGATGAAATTGATCACCGGCTGCAAAATAAATAATTGTTAAACTTCCCGTCGGACGACTGACTGTCCTCTCTTGCCGCGCTTTGCTCTCTCAGCAACCTCTTGCCTCGGTCATTAGTGCGATCTTTGCTTCCCGTCTCGGTTTCGCGTTACTCTGAAAAATACTTTTAAGGGGATGCTTGTCACGGAAAGATGCCCTCGTCAAGCTGTCAGTCGTTTTCCTTAGCTTTCTGGCGTCCTTAGTACCCAAGTGCGACCATTGTCACGAGCATTCCCAGGTTTTCAGGGGGTTAGTGGGCAGATCCTCTTGATTAATTTGGTTGTGTGGTAACCAGTACAGTCATTTTCATTACTGTTATTGTCTTCTTTTTACTTAGTTTTTTTTGTGTTCATTAATATAATTCTACCATATATTCTTATTACACAGAACTTCGTTCTTGGATAAACAATAAGTTAAGGTTAATGTTTACCCTGACAGAGGCGCAATTCGAAAAATGTGGTAAAGACGCATTTTACATATTTTGGATTTTCGAAAAAGTGATAAAAAATCCCCCAGAATGTAGAAAGGTGTTCCAAAACCGCAAGTTTTAAAGCATAAAAATGACGAATCAGGTCAAGATAAAATTCACAGATTGTCTGAGTGATAAAATTCTCATATCATTAAATCATACTCAGTAAATATATACAATTATACAGAAGCTATGCATATGTTACTGAGTTTCATTCCTACTCATGAGCACCATAAATAATATTTCCATGTAAGAGTCATTATTACGCATGAAATCTATGCCCTTCTGTTTTCAAATATAGTTTCTTGCTTAGCTTTTTGTATGACAGCAGCCTTTTATTTAGAGCTGTACCCAAGTGCCCAGCTCTGAAAGCGCATGCGCGTCCTCCAGGCGTTGCGAAGTAATTTGCCATTTATCATCATATATCAAAAGGAACTTGGACTCGGTCTGTCCTGAGGAGCACTGAAATTAATGGTGACAGGACCAGAAATTGATAGCAATCTGGGTGGTGAGACAAAGTCGCTTAATTTCCCTTCGAAGAAAATGAAAAATAAATTCGCATTTAAGATATACCGAGCAGCTTTGGTACGATTATCAACATGTCTTGAACAGAGTATATTTTGTTCTCATTACTTCTGTTTTTCTCAAATATCTTTTGAGTCCCATTTCTCTGAATGCACCATGTATTCTATTAAGAGAGCTTTGAAGGTCCTGTGTTGTTGAGCCGATTAAAACAGCATCATCTGTTTATTCGAAGTCTGTCAATCATGAGTCAATCTAAAATCTCTTATATCTCGGACCACTTTCTTCACTGTAAAACCTCGATGAAGGGCAAAAAAAAAAAAAAAATATATATATATATATATATATAAATAAAAAATAAAAAAGATAAAAATAAAAATAAATAAATAATTAAAATAATTCAATGAAATAAAAAATAAGAAAAAATAACATACATTGCATATCATCGTGAACAATAAATGTGCACTGGAGTTGAGAGAGAGAGAGAGAGAGAGAGAGAGAGAGAGAGAGAGAGAGAGAGAGAGGCGGCCAAATTAATGTTTGGCAATTCAGCAAATTCTCAATTCTCTTCATAGTTCATTATACAACTGAAAATCGCGAGGCGTATTGCATTGCATTGCTATTCCCAATTTCAGATTTCGTTTCCTTTGTGAATATCAATAACATTTGAAAATTTTGTAAGAGGAAAGATTTCATCTAGTTTGCCAGCAGATAACATTGTTGAAATGCACGATTTTTACAGACATTTCCATGATGTATCCTACCCGTATCTTGTTGACAATCTGAAGTCATTTTGTCAAAGATTCCTCTACAGTCAAACCCATAATCTAAATATGACTTTATTGTCTAGTGTTAGTTAAACTATAGATTCCATGTTTTTGGTGAAACAATCGTCGTTGAAACACGTCTGAAACGGGAAACACAGAGAAGAATTTATCGTGTGTAGAACTCCTCCAAACATCTCTCCCAGTCTCAGTCGCTCACGTGAGGAAACGCGAATTGGCCCACTCTGCCGCTCATTGCTCCGCTACCTGCCCGTCTATCCCTCCCCCACTCCCAAGCTAATATCTCTCAATTCCTCCCTTCTCCCTCGACAACCCTCCCCCATCTCTCTCTCTCTCTCTCTCTCTCTCTCTCTCTCTCTCTCTCTCTCTCTCTCTCCTGTAATGTTGAATAGCCCTCTACTTCCTCTGCCCACACACATTTCCACATATATTAGGGTGGAGTTTACGGGTGGGGGAAATGTGGGGAGAGGGGGATGTTGCTAGTTATTTGAAGTGAGACTAGTTGAAGAAGTGGAGGTTAAATGCCTCGAGTTGAGAGCGTTCTTTTAATTCAAACTTTCATTTCCAGCTGTTATGTTCTCATTATGAGACCTTTACACTTGAACAATAATGGCAGGGAAAACAGCTTTGTCACTCTTTGATAACAAAATCAGAAGTAATTAGTTACATGAAAAGCGGGAAGAAATTACTTTATCTTTTCATGTTCGCTTCGGGCCTGGGCTAGTGAAGAGCATTTGGTTGTCCCTCTATTTAGTCTTTGAAAAAAATGAACGATAAAATTTGATACAAAACTCCATTTATCTTGTGTTGCACAGAATCTAAAGCTCTGAGAGGATCAAAACAAAATTCCCAAACCCCGGAAAAACCGACGGTTTCATTTCTATCTACCTAAGAGGATTTATGCACATCAATCACACACTTCTTAGACAGAGCAATTTTTTCACGGCCAATGTTGAAATCAAGACAGGGACTTAAAGAGTGCACTAAGTTACTAAATATTAGAACTCAAATATCCCCTTTTGCATCGCCAATTAACATAATTGGTTTCAGTGAGCAACTCGGTATTAGCTCTCATAGATACTTCTTTTGTTTGGTCTATGTTGAGAAAAGGGATTGCTGTAAGCCTCATATATATTAGCCTCATATATACTCGTTTTTACACGGTCAATGTTGATATGAAGATATGAATAGAGTGTTCTATAGGTTACTAGAAATTGGACCCATAGACACTCGCATTTACATGATCCATGTTGATAAAAGAGATTGCATTAGGTAGCTAGAAACTAGACAGCTTAGATTGCTTGTATGGTGTTTTTACGTTGCATGGAACCAGTGGTTATTCAGAAACGGGACCAACGGCTTTACGTGACTTCTGAACCACGTCGAGAGTGAACTTCTATCGCCAGAAATACACATCTCTGACCCCTCTTTTATGGTCAATACTGATATCATTATAGAAAAAAAAGGTGTATGTGATATTACATCTCACATATACCGGTAGGTACTTACATGACGAATATTGATAAAAGAGATTAAATAAGGCACTACTTATTAGACCTCAAAGCTAGTGGTTTTTTCAAGGTCACTTCAAATATTAAGGTGGGGGTAAATGAAGTACAATCGGTAACTATATAATAGCCATCACATATACCAGTTTTTACTTGGATCGTGTTGATATTAACATGGAAAAAGAGTGAATGAAATAACTATATGCCATAGTTCAGGGATGCCTGCATTACTTGGGCAATGTTGATAAAAGGAATTGCGTTAAGCAATTAGGCATCAAATCTCGTTGACACTGTCTTTACGATCATTGTTGATATTAAGGTAGGAAAGATAGTGAATAAGGAAAGAAGATGTTTAAATGGGAAAAGAATGTACATTACTTAACAACATAGTAGACCTCAAAGATACCCGTTTTTATTCGGTATTAGACCTCACAGATACCCAGTTTTTCATAGTCTATATTGACATTAAGATGGGAAAAGAGACCTAAGATGAAACACGACAATAAGACGAATTGAGAAGAAATTAACATTTCCTCTCAGAATAATTAAGAAATTCTTCAAAAGAGAACTTAGAGAAAGTAAAGGAAAATGAATCTTTATTGTAAACCTAAAACCCTTGGGAAACAGAGCAACTAAAATCTTGGGAAGCACTTATGTAAGGTAAAATATACCCAGCATGATAATAAACAAGTTAAAAATGCGGTGAATTTCTTCGGTGCAATCGAGTTTTCTGTATAGCGTATAATGCTGTATGAAACTCTCGATATGCTGCAGTATGAAACCCTCAGCCACGACCGACGTTCAGGTGCTCCCCCGATGCGGTCAAATGAAGATGTATCGGCGGCGTGCTCTAGCACGATCTATGGCTAACCTTAACCTTAAATAAAATAAAAACTACTGAGGCTAGAGGGCTGCAATTTGGTATGTTTGATGATTGGAGGGTCGATGATCAACGTACTAATTTGCAGCCCTCTAGCCTCTTTAGTATTTAAGATCTGAAGTCGGACAGACAAAGCCATCTCAGTAGTTTTCTTTTATAGGAACCGAAAAAGGAGCGTTGCTAAATTGATGCAAATGAATTATCAAAGTGAATTTAACGCTCGAAAACAAAAGGCTAACAGCGAAACCTTGAGAAGTCATTAGTTAAACGAACACTTTCCCCTCAAAACACTGGAGAAACTTATACAGAGAAGCCCTTGAAGAGGTTTGAAGTCCTGCCTCTCCACCAAACATGCTCCTTGAAGACGATACTCGTCTGAAGTTGAAGAAGAAGTTGAAGGCGCAGAGGGACAGCAAACCTGAAGGGGGAAACCGCAGACTGGTGTCGTGTTATAGCCTCGGTTATAAAGCCATTATTATGCCTGAGTGGTTCCCGCCACGAAAGGTGGACGGACGATGGAGGGTCCTGGTGATGGGTCAGTGATAGCGAGAGGAGAGTGGGACTTTCGGAACTGATTTCCCTTTTTGTTGTGTGTCTGTGTCTGCTGACCATGCTGTGTGTGTGTGTGTGTGAGAGAGAGAGAGAGAGAGAGAGAGAGAGAGAGAGAGAGAAAATGGGCGTTTTTCGAAGTGCTCGATTTTATTGACTCGTGGTGAAACAGAAAGAAGCATGTAACAGACACTTCTTTTTTTAATGTATTTGACTTCAACATAGGAACCCAACCCTAAAAATACATTAGTTGCTGCAGGACAACCAACTGCGCTGAGAGAGAGAGAGAGAGAGAGAGAGAGAGAGAGAGAGAGAGAGAGGTGTTTAGAATATCCTGATTTAACAGTTGATAAAGTCGTCCTATCTGTTATTTATAAACTGAAAGATTACACAGATTTGTTAAGAATTATATGTCCTGTAATGAAGCATATCCTATGCGAAGATTGTTCTTTTGCTTGTATCACTTTTGGATATAAATGTGGCCTAGATGTTTTTTTTATCTTAATGAGTAAATAAATAAATAAACAAACAGAAACATACAAAAATAAATAAATAAATAGGATATGTATGCGTATCCACACAATACACACACATGTATATAGGCTATAAATTATGTGTATATATATATATATATATATATATATATATATATATATATATATCTATATATATACATATATATATATATATATATATATATATATATATATATGTATATCTATACATACATTTATATATTTCGATGTACAACAAAAATCTAAACCGGGTTGATAAATTATGTCACTATAGGGAAAAGCAGTTACATTTCCTCTAAACGACTGATATTAATTTGCAAATGTATCATAAGACTTTCGCGTTACATGAAAAAGCAGTCCTTATCATAGTGGAAAATGTCAACCGACAGAAACTATAGCTAAATTGTTGTGCCAAATCCAAATTTAAACAAAGCCCATACTGAATGTCCCCTGGCGCAAAAGCACATGACATCTTAAAAATAAGTGAACATGGATAAAGCCAGATTTAACTCTGATGAAAAAATGGCGCTTTCAGCTTTAATCACAGTTGATACATGATGCCATTTCGGGAAAATCCAAAATGACATCTCCTCACAACGAATGTAAACCCTTCGTCTTCCTCTATGACATAACGACGAAGGAAACATATGGGTATCCGGGTTCCTGAAGGCAAACCGGCGGTCGACAAGGTGCCAAGGTGGAGGGGAACTGTTGGAGAAGAGGAGGAAGGTTGTAGGGGGAGGGGTTGGTGGGGGAGGGGATTAGACGTGCCTGACTTTTTGGAACTGCAGTAATTGCCAAAGATCTAAACAGTTTATACGAAGGATGTGTCCCAGAGACTATCTAATAAACAAAGACGATTTCCTCTTGCAGAAACTCGTATACAATATTATTCCCGGAATATGATTGCATGAACAACTTTTTCCTTTTTTGTCATGTTTCTATTTTGTTTATCCTATCATTCTAGAAGGCCATAATGTTCTTCTGAGCAAAAGATCTTATGAGCTCTTCTGTTCTTCGTTCTGTCAGCCTAGAATGACGTAATGGTCTTTGCAATAATATATTCTGGGAGATGTCAGAGGTACATAATTCAAACTCATGTTTTTATGATTATCCGATTTATGCACTAGTACTTACCTCAGATCTTCTTTCTTTATTTTCTTGTTCAGACGGCCTCAAAAGTCTAAAAGTTCTTCATTCAATTACAAGATCGCAATAGGTCTCAGAGATACTGAATTTATGACTAAAAGTCAATGCCTGCCTTTTTATTTTTAGAAGTTAGTAACCTCACTATGAAATGCAAGTTTCAGATCAACGGCATATTGTCAATTCAAGAGGTCAGGTCCTTCAACTTACAGATGAAGTGTAACGTAAATATACATTTTGAAAGACGCGTTGATCACCTATGATGTTATGTAGCAATGCATAGCCTAAGCTATGAAAGTGAGCTTAAGTTGTGGATGACAGAAATGGGCGAATACGGAAAAAAAGGTGAACTTTGGTGTATATCAGTTGCATGACAGCACACTCGGACAAAAAGTGCCTCAGTGGCGTGGTCGGTTTGGTTTTGGCCTCCCACCTCGGTGGTCGCGAGTTCAGTTCTCGGGCATTCCATTGAGGGGTCAGAGATGTGTATTTCTGGTGATAGAAGTTCACTCTCGACGTGGTTCGGAAGTCACGTAGAGCCGTTGGTCCAGTTGCTGAATAACCACTGGTTCCATGCAACGTAAAAACACCATACAAAGAAACTCAGGTTAGGTGGGATTAAGCTTATCTTACCGTTAAAGATGGAGGTAGTTTGACTTCAGAAGGTATCTTTATGTGGATTTGCAAAATTCCTGGATTTTTCGAAAATTTCTTTGAGAAAGTTGACCTTAGTATCAACAACAAGCTAAGAACTTTCGCATGGGGAGAAAGTTTAAATATAAAGAAAACATACTTAGGAACACAAGATATCATGGCACAGACCGCTGACTGTTCCATCTCCACGTAAGCAAAAATATCAAGAGGCTCAAGCTCCTTCAAATGTAAAACAAGGCTTGATCCGACCTCCAGGTTACTTTGAATGCATGCAAGATTTTCCCCTCATGCATAAGTTGTAAACATTACATGCCTAAATTTTTACGTAAATTAAAACGTGCTAAAATCTACGGTCCAATAGAGCCTCATTTCACCAAAAAAAAATTAAAATAGTAAATATACTTTATCTATTTAGAAAGGATTTTTCTGTACCGTTTAACATGCATATTATTCATTTTTTACATTTTCATTCTATTACATACATCATAAATATATACATCGTAAATACTCCTGCATCTTTAACTCAACGCGAAACACCCTTTTCGGAAATTTTCAGGCTTTTCTATAGGACTTTCCTGACCGCCCCCCCCCCCAACCAACAACAACAACATAGTTTGTAGGCTTACTCCCCGAGTAAGTGATAAGATGATTAGCTGCTAGTACGAACATTAATGCTCCATATTTAAAATTTCTTCCTATCTTAGGACGTGGTTATGAAAAGAGAGAGAGAGAGAGAGGAACGAGGAGAGAGAGAGAGAGAGAGAGAGAGAGAGAGAGAGAGAGAGAGAGAGAGAGACGTCTGTTATCTATTGAATCGTCACCTCCTCTGGTTCCCTTCAAGCTGATTCCAGAAAACGGCGCATTCCTCGCCCTTCATCCCATCCCGTATGGCAAACTGTTGACTGACGAGTTTAATCCAAGATGACCACATTTCTCTCATTACTTTCTGAAAGAAATATCTTAATCCTCCTCACCTCTCCCAGCGGTTATGACGCCTACTTGAAAAGAAGCAGGGACTAGGTCAGATTCTTGATCATCACGGAATGATAAGGAATCTTCCGTTCAAATACTGGTAGTCATGTTCCAGGTGAATTGCAACGAAGTATTCCATACTGATATACTTTGACAACCAAGTCTTCTCAGTGGATACACACACACACACACACACACACACACACACACACACACATATATATATATATATATATATATATATATAGATATATATATACCCTAGCTGACCAAAGCGGCGCTGCCTAGGAAAACTGAATGACAACCAATAAACTCGCTATTCTCTCTCTCCTCCTAGACCGCCTCTGTCCTCTCTCTCACTTCCTTTCCCTCTTACTCTCTTTCTCACTCTCTCCATTCCCTGTTAAGGTTGTTGCTTCAGTTACATTGTCCAGCATTTTTGACATTTTTTATTTCACAACTTCTCACCCCCCCTTCCTATTGGGCTGAACTTGGGAGTTGATCGGCATCAGGAGTGTCTCTATTCATCCACTAATATCTACATTTTTGACATTTTATTCTTTACCACTAACTCTCCCTTCCTATTGGGGCTGAACTTGAACTCGAGGACATCAGGAGTGTCACTTTCAGCGACCTCAGAAACTATGGATTAAACACTAAAATCTGTAGTTTTCACTTATTTTTACATATCACCCCCTTCCCACCTCCCCCCATCCTATCAGGGCTGAGCTTAGAATTAAAGGGCATCGGGAGTGTCAATATTCATTTCAGCGACCTTGAAAACTATGAATTAAACGCTAATATCTGTTGTTTTTGGATAATTTGACATCATATCCCCCTTCCTATTGGGGATGAACTTAAACTTAAAGGGCATTGAGTGTCACTATTCATCTCAGCTACCTCAAAAACTATGGATTAGAAATTAATATCTGTAGTTTTCGGTTATTTTTACATATTGCCCCCTTCCCACCTCCCCCAATCTTATTGGGGCTGAACTTTGAATTAAAAGACATCTTATTACATGTTATCCCCCTTCCTATTGGGAATGAACTTGAACTTAAAGGGCATCAAGATTCACACTATTCATCTCAGCTACCTCGAAAACTTTGGATTAGACACTATCTGTAGTTCTCGGTTATATTTACATATCGCCCCGTAACCTGTTGGGGCTGAACTTAGAATTAAAGGACTTCGGAAGAGCCACTGTTCATTTCAGAGACCTTGAAAACTATGCATTAGACGTTTTTAATGATATTTGAATCCCTTTCATTATACAGACGAATTTGTCATATCAACTACCATTGAGGCAATCTTATGTTGTGTTTTTCAGGAACATCCTTTCAAATCTCTACTCCTAGTACTAGAAGGTTTTTGGCTGTGCAGAATTTCCACATCATGAAACTATGTGGGGGAACAAAATAGTATTCTTATTAATCAAGCAACTCCATGTAAACACCATCATTTTATTTAATGCTTATAGTTGGCAGTGACATCGTAATTGAAAGAAGTTGTGAGTATGGAAAGGGTTAAATGTCAACTGTGGAAGTTAAGAATAACGAAAGGGTTTAATCTGTCAACTAAGGAAGTTTAGAATAATAAGGAAAACATTAATCTGTCGACTACGGAAAGGCTTTAATCTGTCAGCTTCGAAAGTTGAGAATAATAAGGTAAGAGTTTAATCTGTCAACCACGGAAGCGAGAATAATAGAGAAAGGATTTAAACCTGACGACTTTGGGAGCTGAACATAACAAGGAAAGGGTCTGATCTGTCAACTATGGAAGTCAACAATCATAGGACAAGGATGACAGGGGAGTTTGTTTTCTGTAATCTGGCGTTGTAAAGGCTTCGGTCATGAATGCTGAGTTTATCTGGGCATTAAATTTACTTAAAAGATAGGTGTTGTGTAAAATTTTAGATTGAGAGAGAGAGAGAGAGAGAGAGAGAGAGAGAGAGAGAGAGAGCTCCATTTCTCAACCGGAGAAGTATAAGCTTTAAGAGACGTGTTTACAAGAGGAAGGCAATAAAACAGAGGCGTCAGGTCTCTTTAACGACATGTTTACTTAACAAAACGAACTTTTGTTACTACCAGATCTCCTCGTCTTGATGGACGCTGTCATTCACAGTTTCTTGCAGTGACTTTCATTCGTCTTTCCTAAGCCCCTAAACTTTACCTTTTCAACTATTATTGTTTCTGTTGGATGAAATCAACGATTTCGAATAGCTTCGCATTGTTTGATTTACTAGGCAAACTTAATGGACGTTCAGGTCATTTTTGGATGCATAAAATGGATGGAAATTGTGTGGTCAGATGCCTAAAAATAGAAAGGAAACATACAGAACTTATTCAGGTTCTCTCTCTCCCTATTCTTCTGTCTGCATCAGCCTATGTCATTACTATTCTTAAGATATGTTATTAATTTTTTATCTCGATAGCGTATATGTTCAGAAATAAGACTTCTGTTACCAGGCTGACCACTTTTGGCCACATGCATATTCCGTATTTGCTTCGTAAAAAAATATTCTTGCCTTTTCTTAATCATAAAATGTCCTGGGAAGTTATCGAATGGGCCCTGGAAAAGTGTACCTTTAATACTATTCATATGAGTCGTTTAATCAAATCAATCTCTATATTTGATAAGCAAGCCCTGACATATTTCAGACAGGCCCTTAGAAGCTAAAAGTCAATAAGACTTCATAAGCTACTTCTGGCGACGCCAGATCACATAAAACCTATTTAAAGAATTCCGGACCCGATACGAAATAAAGATAGAATAATTACCAGACGTGAAACGTCTCTGCATCGTCCAACCCAACATAATGAGACCGCGATAGGAGGTTTTCGCGCTTTATCGTCCACACCATCCACGCCATCGGACCCATTAATTCCCCTCGCTATCTCTCCCGAGGAGGACTACAGTCCTTCGTAGGTGTGCTTAAGGTTATTCCGAAGTGACTCCGCCCCGCAGTTAAAACTGAGTGCGCGCATTTTATTCAGTCTTTCAAAAGGACGACGGCTATTAGCGACATCTTTTCCCCTTTTTTCAGAATGACACCGGTCTTTGATGAGCTATTGTGTAGATTAGTTTAGATTATATGCCATTTTTATTTTATTTTAAAGGGTACTCATTTAACCCAGATATTTGATAAAACTATAGTGCTAGAGATATAATGACGTGAATGACTTTGCGAGAAAAAAAAAACTTGAAATACATGAACAACTGGCTTAATACTTAGAATAAAATCTCGGCAGATTTAACAGTTAACTACGCGCACCTAAGATAACATAGAATATCCCCACGTTTGTAGCATGATTCCCAACAATGAAATAAGTAGCCATAAGGACAACAATAATAAAAGCAGAAAACAAACAGGTTAAAGAAAGAGGCACTATTGGATGAAACTTCAACACAAACAAGAGAAAAATAAATAACAGACAAAACACAATCGCAAAAAAATAAGACGACTGACGCATGAAAACCACGAAATACAAAGCGAAGAGCTTAATGACGTATCCTTTGCATTAATGAAGTAGGAGAAATGCAACACCAATTAAGAGTGAAAACGAGACTGATGGAAGAAACCGCAGAGCTGGTTGGTCTCTTGCAAGCTGTTAGTGCTATCTTCTTTGCAAGTCGAAAATTGCTCATTTTTAGTTTTATGTAGCTACACAAAAATAAAAATATTATTATCATTATTATTATTAGTAGTAGTAGTAGTAGCCGTAGTAGTAACCCAACCCAAACCGTCAAAAACGACAGAAAAGCATGAGTCGAGACGGCAAGTCACGAAGCTAATGATGCAGTCCGTAGTTCGGACTGAAGGGTTTTCATTTTACGTTTGAATTTGGAGTTCATCTATTGGATATTATTGTTGAGCATAAATGACATATACATGTATGTAAACACATACTGCCTTTTATGATTATTATCATTATTGTTATAGATAGTTGTAGTTTGCTTCCATGACTCATGTTTCCTTAATTAAGCTTTTGCAGAAAGTGACAAAAAGCTGTAAACCATGTACATAACTACAATAAAGGACTGCAACACCTTAACCGGATTTCCCTGAAAAACTGCCATGCAGAGAATTCAAAATCCCCTTTACAGGATGTGCAAGAAAACTATGGAAAAGTATTCGACACAATCACAGTCGTAAAAAAAATAAAACAAGCGACGAAGTTTCTTTGGCGCAACCGAGTTTTCTTTACAGTGTATAATTGCTGTATGAAACTCTCAGCAGCGACCCATAAAACCCTCAGCTCCAACCCATGAAACTTTCAGCCATATCGCGGTGGGGCCTGTGTTGTTGCCAGACGCAAGATCATAGCTAAATTTAACCTTAAATGGAATAAAAACTATCGAGGTTAGAAGGCTGCCATTTGGCCTGTTTGATGATTGGAGGATGGATGATCAACATACCATTTTGGAGCCCTCTAGCCTCAGCAGTTTTTAAGATCTGAGGGCGGAGAGAAAAAGCCTGGCCGGCAGACAAATAACCACCTCAATAGCTTCCTTTTACAGAAAACTAAAAAATCAAAGTTCTCGTTTGGAACAGGAGTGTTAGTAGCTAAGGACAAGTCTTCGGTCAAGGGCTCTTCAGGAAGGATGCAATTAGCCTTCCGTCTGAGAGGACCCCCTATTTAGAAGCCAAATGTAAGTCAATAACGTCGCTTTACAAGCTTAGATAAGCCTGCTCCTTTGAAATACGCAACAACACTATCGGCGCTACATACTATATAAAAAAACACACACACACAGCTTAAGTAACCCAATTCAAAACATTACCACGTAACATTATCAAGCATTACCAAAGAAATTATCTGTCAAGTAAAGAAAGTCGGTCAATTCTAATCGCAATAAGGCGACTTTTGAATTAGTAGAGCTATATGACTCTTGAAATAACAAAAAAAAAAAAAAAAAAACCCTATCTGTAAGAGAAAGAAGAGGAAGAAGAAACACCTCTTAAGGAACGGTGAGTCGCGGTCGTATTTTGCAACAGAGTACAAGTGCAGATTAATAAGCGAAGAGGGTACGACAATGTATATTTGATTTGCTGTCGCTCGCGAAGCTTCATTTAATCCTGAATAATGCCCTAAGAATGCATTCATCTTGTCCTTGAAATATGAGAGCTGAGAGAGAGAGAGAGAGAGAGAGAGAGAGAGAGAGAGAGAGAGAGAGAGAGAGAGGCTCCTCCTTCCTAATATGCCTTCCTCCTGGGCTGGGTGGTACTCGCCATCCTCTCTCCTGTTACGTCTTTTTGCTTAACATTCAAAATATTATCTTAAGCATCGCGATGAAAGCTTCTAATATCAGGCACACCCTCCTGATGTTCTGCGAGAGTAAAGATTTATTTAATACGTTCCTTTTTTTTTTTTATCTCGCTTTAATCTGGAAGAGGATCTTTATTGTCTGGCCGCACATTTGTGATAATCTTGACGAATGTCTTCATTAAATGGTTTGCTGATATTTCTCTCTCTCTCTCTCACTATGTGTGTGTGTGTGTTCTTATAGTGTGCATATACATATATATATATATATATATATATACATATATATATATATATATATGTGTGTGTATATATAATATATATATATATATATAATATATATATATATATATAGATATAGAGAGAGAGAGATATCGAGAGAGAGAGAGAGAGAGAGAGAGAGGAGAGTATACATAGTGGTACATATATATATATATATATTATATATCTTTATATATATATATATAATATATATAATATATATATAATATATATATATATATATATATATATATATATTATTATATATTTATATTATATATATATATATATATCTATATATATATATATATAGTATGAAATCTAGAACGATAATACTCTCTTTATTAACGATATGATAATTGATGAAGGGAATTCATAAATAATGGGAAGTTGCGTATTTATACCTCTCACATTAGGAAGGCTTCTAATTTTTCCTCACCTCTGACGTATCCTTCTCGAGTTCTATCCGATGATTAATTAAAAGCTTACCAAAAATTTCGTCTAATCGTCGTGAGAGAATTTGTGAACAAATAAACACTGGTTTCAGTGGTTGCATTTTTACCGTTGCGATGGAACTTTGTTTTCAACACCACAGGTTATGGCATACACATACACACGCAGAGAGAGAGAGAGAGAGAGAGAGAGAGAGAGAGAGAGAGAGAGAGAGAGAGAGAGGAGAGAATTTTCGTGATTCTTTTTTATTCTTGTGTCTGCTGATTTGAGCAACTGCTGAATCTTTTTATTGTATACGCACCGAATTTATCTTCAATTCTGCACTAGACTCTTATATAATATTTTATAGTCAATGCATCATATTCTACTGTATGGAAATTTTCAAAGATGTTATTGCGACTCATTTTAAAAACAACGCATTTGTATAACGGAAAAAATATCAACAAAATGTAAATGGAATTACAGATTAAGACTGACATGCATCATTCGTCCCGTCATTTTTTGCGGATTTTGTTGTTGTCTTTACGTCAGATTAAGCTGTTCTTGCGCCAGCACGGGCTCTTGCTCTTTAGAGCAGCTCGTGAGTAAATGTCTGATTTCAGTTTTGAGGATGATGGACATTTTGGAGAAGAAAAAAAAAGAAAAACTCAGACAATCTCTGGAACGACGACGATGCTTACTAAACTAGATTATCTCAGTCTCTAAGATTCTTTTAAATCGAGGAAAAATAAAATGCAAAATTATTCACCCAGAGTGAGGCAATCCTTTCAAAAACTCAACAAAAATTCCAGGAACGACTTTGGCTCAGATCAGGAATCGCAGATATATCTAATCTTTCGCAGAGGTCAAGGGCCAACTAATAAAAATATCATCTGAAATTCTCCCTCTCTCTCTCTCTCTCTCTCTCTCTCTCTCTCTCTCTCTCTCTCTCCTGGAGGTGAAATTCCCGGCCCTCATCCTCACCCCTCCTCCTCTGCCAGTGTTCTTCTACCCCTCCTACCTCCCTCCCCCGCCGTACTAGTAATTTTCATTACTGTCATAACTTATAATTTGTACAAAACAGGGTTGGCAGCAAACGCTCCTTCCAAGTAGTAAAGAGGGCCGAGCCCTCCGTGTGAATGAGAAAAACCTCGTCCGTGATGTCAGGCTAAATCGAATATACGAGGCTCTTAGCGCTGATCTTCCATGAAGAGATTCGGGTCTCTCTCTCTCTCTCTCTCTCTCTCTCTCTCCTCTCTCTCTCTCTCTATCCAGGGTTAGATACAGTTTAATTCAACCGAACCAAGTAATATATAATTGAATAGGACGCTACGTGTAGATACGGTGTTATAGGGGAGTGAAGGAGGAAAAATGTGATAATTTTCATTATTTTGATGATGGAGATGCAAATATTCAATTTAAGAAAGTTCACAGCAAAGATCCCGCTCTGGCAATGATTAAATTTTGGCGCGAATTGGTAAAAGAATTTTATAGGTATTCTTGACTCGTTCTCTGTGGAATCTGTGATGGCGCGTTTTTATGTATAATCACAAGGGACTCTCTCGTAAACGTAATTACTTACTTGGCAAAAATAAAATCTATTAGTTAATCTCTTTCCTGACTCATTTTGATTAAACTAATTATATTTCTTTATGTTTTCAGGTTAACATGGGAGTAAGTGGATCATCTCGGAATATTATTCTCCTGACAATTTTAGCAAAATGACTACCCAAGATGCAATTTGTTATCTTGCTTTCGTTACAGCTCCCTGTTTATACAATGCTTTGTATTTTTCCCGCAACGTCTTTTCTTTTCATCATTCTTCTCTCACATCTGCCTGACTGTTTGGTCTTTCATGGGAGAAAACTCACGATAAAATTCGTTTTTTAAAGACTCCTCTGTGTGTGTGTGTGTGTGTGTGTGTGTGTGTGTGTGTGTGTGTGTGGTATATATATATATATATATATATATATATATATATATATATATATATATATTATATATATATATATATATATATATATATCTCGAAATCTCTAGAAGACAAAAAAGAATTGGATAAATTGGCATCTACCTCAAGCATCGTAAGGATCCTTTAAAAGTAAATCTACTCTACAGTATTACAGGGAAAAGACCTCTTTGCTTTCACTTTTTTCCTAACTTTCCTAACAAATAAAAATAAAAATTTCTAGCAGCAACTGTTGTTTATAAAGCAAGCTTTCTGTGTTACGGCATTAAGTACTCTACTTTGCCTACTTCGTAACAAACATGGATAATTTAAGAAGCATCCAAACTGGCGACAAGATGCAATGGAAACGTACTTCGAAGTAAATGCTGTCTGACACGCTACCATTTTCTCTCAAGAGATGAGTTCTTGATCCCTTCATGCTAGCTAGCTAGATTCCTTGTCTGCCCTCTAAGAATCAGTAAGCGCGAGTCACTGCTCTGATGAAACTGTTTAATCTACAACATAAATATTTGTAGTTTTCTACTTGGAGATAATCCTGACAACTTCAAAGAATCTATGCAGCAGATGAAGGAAAGTAAAAAAAAAAAAATGGTATTAGTATAAAATCTGTTTATAAACCGCCTACTGTATCGGATAACTCCACCAGTGTTTCATAGGTTTTCTTACCAGTGTAACCACTGGTAAGAAAACCTATGAAGTCTGACTAAATATAAAAAAAGATAAAAAAACATTAAAATTCATATTTGCTTTAGACAAGATAGGCTTAGTCCGTCATTCCAAGGGCCTGCATGAATAAAAGGGATCAAACTGTGCAAAATACTTAAAATTTAAAAGACTTACATTAAGGTTGATCTGAAATCCCCCTCAGTACTAGGTGAGAAACTTCGAGGTCGCCAGGTAACGCTCTGCAAAGAGAAGGAGTTAGATGAAATACCTAATAAAGAAAGTCGTGATAGAAAATGGATTTCTTTTTTAATAAGTTAGACACATACAGACTAGCAAAGTCAGGCATCGAAATAGTAAGTTTTTTTTTTTTCTTTTCTAACATTTTTTGGTACAATAATTTTTGTTAAATATCTGTAATAGAAAAGATTGTTCTTCGGGTGAGTCAATTAGTTATTTCCAAGATCACCTGAAGTAAATACTTTATATTCCTTTCAAGATAAGAATTTTATTTTATCTATGATAATTATTATCTTTCATATTTTTTTCGTTTTTGCTAAAATTAATTTCATTTATAAATTTCTTTGAAAGAAAAGCAGAGTAAACGAAGAACGGCACGTACAAAGCTAGTGACACCCGCAGCTATATTTTCGAATCCAGGCAAGAACCCTGACGGTGATTCATAAACTTCGCGAGAGTTCTTGCAGATGATTAGCACAACCAAAGCTGGCCTTCGGTATGAAGCATCATAAACGGAGACCCACCGCAGCTATTTACAAACGATGGTCTAAAATTTCTAAAACTGCTTGATGAACCGAGGATCAACAGAAACGTTATAAATGCAGTGCCTGGCAAGAATGAGTTCATCTCGATCGTTATCAGCTGGACACTGAAGTGATGTGGATCTACATGACATCACCTTCCTCTTCATCCGTGGTCGATTAGAAATACCTAAGTTTGCACCACAAATAGCTACGATTAATACTGGATACAATTATAAATTTCAAATAATTTTAGAAGCGCTTATTTAACCTGAATGGATTCATTCGTGTTTTAAAGTATGCATGTGTCATTTAAGAGAAATGATTTTACCATCATACTAATCCTATCCAAGATTCTATATACAACTTGTGGTCTAGATATATTTCTTAAAGGACCCGTCTGTGACGTACACGTGCAATGACGTACATGTGTAAATCTCGGAAAACAGCGACGGGCGTTTACATTCGGGTATGCGGAGACCTCAGGCGAGAGTTGTTTGTTATTTCAGACCGTTGTCACTGCTCTTCATAATACTTGTAATAAAACTGGGAGAATAATTCAACGCTGGAGGTCCTTGTCAATTTGTTTTTTCTGAGTGGGAGGATGATATGCAAGAAGATTGTCTCATGTCAAGAGATGATTTGGTATCAAAAGATTTGGTAGAAGTTTCTGACTTAAGAGGAACTTATCTGTTAATGAAACTGAAACTCCGATAAATTTAGAGGTTTTCTTATAATTAGGAACGATATTAAGTGACTATTCGCTTCGATTATGTATTTAAACATGGGTAATCACAAGCCTTTGCATATAGCAGTTATAGCGTAAGTGCAACTATTTGGGCCTGTTACCCTGAGAGACAGTTCATACATAGTACGTGGATATTTATTTCGCATTCAAAAGTGTGAGGTTCTGTAAAAGAAAACTATTGAGATGGCTTTGTATGTCCGTCCGCACTTTTTCTCTCCGCCCTCAGATCTTAAAAAGTACTAAGGCTAGAGGGCCGCAAATTGTTATATTGATCATTCACCCTCCAAACATCAAACATACTGAATTGAAACTCTCTAGCCTCAGTAGTTTTCATTCTATTCAAGGTTAAACTTAGCCATGATCGTGCATCTGGCAACGCTATAGGAAAGGCCACCACCGGGCTGTGGCTGAAAGTTTAATGGGTCGCGGCGTATTCATTATTATATGCTGTACAGAAAACTCGATTGCGGTGAAGAAACTCGGCTCATTTTTTACTTGTTTATTGGTGCTGTTATTTATGGCTGTTGTTCCAGCTTCTTACACAGTATTGAAATTTTCTAGTCTTGGTTAGAAGTTTCCTTGCTTAAAAATATATTTAAAAGTATTTATGGATATATTCAAAAGTATTTAGTTGTTTTTGCTTTTTTATTTATTTATTTATTCATATACTCAATTATGTACTATGTACCATGTGTATAATAATTGTAATCTACGTTCATGTAATATAATAATAATAATAATAATAATAATAATAATAATAATAATAATAATAATAATAATAATAATGTTTCGCGTATAAGGCGATATTGATAATCATCCAAGAGTAAAACTGACAAGATGTCATAAACCACATAATGTTGCCAGCTATCTGAGAGAAGTAAGACGAATCAGAAGAAAAATACAAATGCACCAGCCAGATCTCATGAAGACCTCCTTTGTTGTAATACACAGTACAAGGCACTGTATGACCGTTTGATCATTATTCTCAACTTCAACAGATGCTACGTATTCAATAAAAGACCAAGGAACCCACACGAAGCTCCATTATTGTCTTTAACTGTTGTTGTTTCTCAACGTCCAGCTGAGCATTCTCACTTAGTCAGACTAGAGTGTCTACAAGTATTTGCTGTCTCGGGTTCCATCTCAATCATTCTTCGACTCGTATCTGCTTGATCAAGCACTTGACCAAAAGTCTTCTGTTGCTGGTCGCGTTGTTCGCAAGACACCTGGGAAGAAAAGTTCCCTTGTATTCCCTACCTTTTTGTACACGCAGCTAGTCCAGATTTCAACGCGTAAACAGAGAGGCAGTCACTCATTCACAACTAAGTTTTCCTCATAACGTCGACCTGATGGCCTGTTTTTGATGCAGATAATAGGAGGATCGAAAGGATCGCTCGGGCAGGCGTCGTCTGAGCGAGCAATTGAAGGATGAACATTCTTCATCAATGGCGTTCTTTACTCAGCGTCACACAGAAAACATGATGTAACTAACGTTTTACTGTTTATTCACTAGATTTCTGTCTGCTCATCTAGTGACAACGTTAGTGGGTTTCATTTGACTTATGATATAATGGTATACTTGAGTTTACGAAATGTCTTATACCCAGCAGCATACTTCAGTATATCCAACGTCACCGACCATAGGTGTTTCAGCGCCAGTAAAAAGAAATCGGTCAGTCAACTGATAAAAAAACAATTATTACAAAAATCCAACAGAGGTGACTTAATTTTTTAATTTTGGACTACGTCTAGGTCCTCAGAGCAATATTATACCCATGGAAGGGGAATCATAGCAGCTATACATCCTTTAGACTGAGTCATTGCCTTGAGAATCGAAATATGTATTCAAACGTTAAAGTTGACTTATTTGCTTGACTGTTTATTATCAGATTATTTTTTTTTAATGACGCAAGACAAGGGAAAGGAAAGGAGAAAATATAAAATATTGATTAAATGTATAGAGGAATCTTTTTAGAATATGTCTTATTTACTGGGTCAAAAGTATGTTTGAAGACATTGCTAGGAAATAAGTACTAATTGTTAATGAGGTACATGACATCACATCCATTTTCTCGAAATTGTATTTTCTTTAAACAATATTCTATACGGATTTTATTGTTAACAGTATATTCCATAAAGTGTCACAGTTATTACTGCTGATCCATAGATACTAAGCACTGGGAACTTTATGGTGACAAACTGACAACCGAATTTACGGATGACCTTCTAACTTTATTTTTTTTTCTATGATCTTGATGCTAAAGTTAGAATCAGAGAAGTCAGCCTTGATTTATCCTGGATCAGATGTCACCCCGATAACATGCTAGATTTTTTGCAGTTCTCTGTAGAAGGATGAACCAACATAGCACAGAATATTTGATTATACGAGGTGTATCCGAATCGTGCTGCATTTTTCAGTATTGTAAAATGCTTTTAATTTATCAATTAAAAGTTTTCAAAATTTGTAATATATTTTTGAAATACTAAGGATAATGATAACAGCAATAGCTATCATTATTCGTTGTCGTCACTATTATCATTATTACTATTTTGTCGTTAGTATTTGAAATAGCGAGGTTCAATAGCGAGTTCCCTCTTCAGTGAAATGGAAAATGTTTTCATACACTAATTAAAAATGTAATATATATATATATATATTAAATATTAAATATATATAATATAATGTTAATATATTATATGATATATTATTATATATATATATTGTGTGTGTGTGTGTGTATGTAGTATGTAATATCTATATATATATATATTAATACACACACATACATACATATATAATACTTTTATATATATATATATATATATATATATACACACACATACAACATTATATATATATATATATCATATATTATATATATATATATTATATATATATATATATTTATATATTATATATATATATATAATAATTATACATAAAACAATGATTCGTGATGTATGTTTGAGGAATGGAAATGAAATGCTGATTATATTTAGTCCTCTGAATATTTTAGATCAAAAGACAAATCGATAATGGTTTACATACACTGATTAATTTTCTTTGTGGTATATAATATGTAAGTATATATGTATATATATATATATATACGTATATATATATATATAATATATATATACGTATATACATATATATATAATATATGCCATATATATTATATACTATATATATATATATATATATCTAATATATATATATATATCTATATATATATATATATATATATATATATATATTTTATATATATATATATATATATATAATGATATATATGATATATATATATATATATATATATATATATATATATATATATATATCTATATATATATATATATATATATATATATACTATATATATATATATATAGTATATATTTTTATATATATTTACTTTATATCATAAAGGTTATGCCACGGAGGGAAAAATGAAGGCGAGAGAGTCAAGAACTTTCAGTCTAGCTAGACCCTTTACTCAGGCACAACTGATCATACAAAACAAAAACATAGTAAAAGTAAGCTTAATATCCAAACTGACATTACAAGATTAGCAATAAGGTCGATTTCACTCTACAGAAACGAGGAAACGCCTGAGGGCAAGATTAGCGATTTTAAGCAGCCACACCTTGGAGGAGCACACACAAGTGTCAACAGATGATTCATCCAGAAAGCAATACATTTTGAAAAAACAAGGAGGCATATACGACTTACTACCATGAAATTTACAATTGTTCCCAAAAAATGAGTGAAAAGACGAAAATAGGATAGAAATATATCGAGCAAGAGAGAGAGAGAGAGAGAGAGAGAGAGAGAGAGAGAGAGAGAGAGAATAACTATATACATGTGGGACTAATTAATTAGTAGTTCATTTATTTTAAGGTCTTTCATAAACATTTTACAAATATATGGATCCAAATGGAACAATCCCAGACTAAGATTTAGGTTGTTTTTATTAGTGATTTGTATAATTGCAGATTCCAGTAGATTTCTTGAAACATAATCATTAGACCTAGCAATTACAGAGGTATCGCCCCAATTTATAAAATGAGATTTTTCACTCAGATGGATAAACAGTGCATTTGAAGTCTGGGCTGTTCTAACTTAATTCATATGCTGCTTAATACGTACACATAAATTTTTACTTTACTGACCGACGTAAAAAGATGGGCAATCCTTACATGGAATTTTGTAAATGATGTTATTTGTTACGGGACTATTCTTAATTAGCATATCTTTCATGGTATTGTTATAAGAGAACACTACATTAACATTAAACGATTTAAATATTGATTTTATTGTTTCAAATCCACGAAAGTAAGGCAAACTAAGTACATTTTTAGGGGTTTCTTTTTCATTACTAGCAACACTGTAAAACTTGTTGTGAGTTTTTTGATAACATAAATCACTATAAGTGCGTTTACTTTTCTAAGATCGCTAGGGTGGGGCCAGGTAGAAAAGGCAGAGTTGTCATATCTACAGGTATGTAAGTCCCATTAAATGCTTCCCGCAGATATAATCCTTCTTAGGAGGATTCGCTTTAGACCTTGGGAGTCGAGGGAAAGGGTTTGCTTCTTCCCTGTTAACTTTTTTTTTTTTCTCATTCCCGATTCTACTTAGCTATTCCTTCTTTCTCTTTCTATAATTATAGATGCACTGAGTGGCCTGTTGGCTCCGGTGTTTGGAAAAGACAACCACTCATTTCTTCTCTGCATAACATTTTTATCAAAATCATCCAAGTCAGTCACAGGACTCACTTTCTCTTTCCTTTTTTGAAACACGAGATTCCACTAAATTTCCCGCCTCTCTTGCTTCTTAAGTCTACGAATAGTCATTTCTAACACTTTTGTTGCTTCAGATGTTCTCTGGATAGCCTTCGAAACATCAGTTACAGGACCTTCAAGATGTTTTTATAAAATGAAGTATTTCAGGAAGTTATAGACTATTTCCTTGGCCTCAGGTGGTGGGTGAAGACGTTTACGGAAGTCACTTGGGCTGGGCTGTCCATACTTTTCACAGTGGGTGATATTGACCATGACCTTTTAAATCCTCTTAAAAACCTAGGTCCCCTGAACTCATATCTGGCATCGCCGCGGAAAAATATGCCATATCTTCATTTTAATTATTGAAACTGAGGTTTTAACGAAGAATGTACGAAATAAGATATATTCAAAATATCTGATGCAAACAAAGAATCACATTTCAAGAAATAAAAACTACTCCATGAAGCTAATATGATTACCATAACATGAAAATTGGCGGCAACGTATGATATCTGTACAAGCCACTCCACAGTGATCTTAGAAAAGTAAACGCACTATAGTATGAGGTGGGTAGTAGAGATCGTTTCCTATCTTTTTTATGTATTCTATTTCTTGGTCAAGATATTGTGGACTCGTGATGCGCAAAGCACGTAAGAACATAGAAGAAAAATTGAAATTTTAATATTAAGATGGTGGCCAGAATAAAAATGTACATATGTTAAATTATTTGTGGGTTTTCTATAAATACTGAATTTACATTGGAAAGGTTCTCTATGTATTAATACATCTAGGAAAGGGATGACATTGTTATTTTCAAGTTCAACAGTGAATTTTATGGATGGCACTAAATTATTCAATTTGGACAATAAATCATTTACATCGATACCAACAGGTAAGACTACTAAGATGTCATCTACATATTTGTACCATTTTATATACTTCGTGATCAAGTTATCCCACACACACATATATATATATATATATATATATATATATATATATATATATATATATATATATATATATAATATATATATATATATATATATATATATATATAATATATATATATATATATAATATATATATATATTGTATATGTATTTAGAAAACTAAATATACAAAAAGGAACAAAATTCTTAACATGCAACCCTATATTTCTTCTGGGTTGCCGTTATAAAGAAGCATTCGTAGCACCGCTCAAAGCACATAGCTCACGCCATCGCAGATGAAGATGTACGCGATCCTTAAAGCAGAGAAATCTCGAGAATTCGAGAAGAAAGAAGATTTGGCTCCACTCAGACAAATACATTTATATTCATACCAATGGCTGAAGTCGGACAACCGACTCCTGGATGCTCTGTTACGTAAGATTTCGTGTTTGTGTCGTTTTAGCAATTGATTTATGGGGGACGGTGTAAATGGGTCCAAAAGTTCATGCTCAGAATAATGCCAAATAGCATACTATCTTAGAAAAGGGTGCCATTTTATACAGCAACTGGCACAAAAGGAATCAAATTCTCTGGGGCATACTGCGATCACCTTTACCTTTCTCCCCCATCCCCCTCCCTTTTTTTTGAACAGCGCAAATGCCTCAAAGAAAATAGGATTTTCTTAAGAACTGGAAGAGATGCTGCGCACCAAAGTTTACCAAAAAGGGGGCAGCTACTTGCATAGTAAACAGTGTTCCAATGAAAACCTTTCCTTTGTTCAGCAATCAACTACAGTTCTTCTGATGCCCACTGCAGACCATTTGCTAAGATTACAACTAAGTACTTATTAATAAAGTACGGCACATGAAGAATGAAAAGGTATAATTAATTTTAGCACGATGCTTCTATTATTCGGCTGCTCTACTTTATAGGCTCTTTAGCGGATTCATTCATAAGCATGACAATTTATTGACGATGTACCGAGGGTAAATTCAGACTCAGACGCCCACTTCTAAAACGGCAAACCATAAAAAAAAAAATGTACTCGTGGGTTTCAATGACTCGGATTTTGATTTA
This sequence comes from Macrobrachium nipponense, assembly GCF_015104395.2. Taxonomy (NCBI): domain Eukaryota; kingdom Metazoa; phylum Arthropoda; class Malacostraca; order Decapoda; family Palaemonidae; genus Macrobrachium; species Macrobrachium nipponense. The sequence continues at coordinate 28,626,924 of NC_061089.1, forward strand.
AGAAAACTAGACCAACCAGGTGGAAATGCAGACGTTAGTCTCTACCACATATACCGTAAAATCAATATGGAAAATCGGCTAACAATTGAACGGAGGGAAACTTGTCTGCTTGGTTTATGGAATTTAGTCTGCCAAGCTAACCACTGGGCACTTTCGGGCACTGAAGATACTGACGACAACGAAAAGGTGGGCTGGAGTGGTTGGAAAGCAAGATAAGTATTAGGATCTATAGGTGGAACCGAAAGAAAAATCCACAGTTGCACTTGGAAGTAATAGTCAGAGAGGCTGGACAGAAAGATTGACGAAAGGAAGTGGGAATGAACGTGAAGTAAATGGCTAAAAAGTGAGTGCAGCTAGAGGCTAAAAGGACGCTAGAAACAGCTTCTTTTGACAATGCCTACAGTGTACCACGCACGGTGCACTGACTGTACTAACACCCTACGGTAAATATTTTCTGTTTATTTTACTCCATTCATCCCTGACTCCAGCAAGCAAGCTAATGACTACCCATTCGAGAAGAGACGAGCAAGCACACACACGTTGCATTGTTTTGTTCGAACTTGACCTTCAGGATGCTGTGATGCTATCTCGCAGAGTGTTTATCAGTTTGCTTACAAAAGTTAGCCCACGTTGTGCTGGGTTTATTGGTTTGACATGGTTGCACAACCACCTGTGATTACATGCGCCCTTTATATAAAAAGTCTTCTCTACTTATTCGTTCGAACGTTGGGACAGACGTCATAGATATTTTAAAAAATGTAGCCACAACTTCAATTTCCCAAGAATCTTTCAGAGTCAGAACTCTAACGTCAACCGTAGAATGTTGGTGAGGAAATTTGTCGTTATGTTTTCGTGAAATCTTTTTCCTTGCCCTTGTTTATTCTCTGCTTCCTTATTGCACTAAAATATTTGATCTTGTTATTGTCTTCCATGATAAGAGATGATTGTTTTTATACTGAAGAGGGGAAATTCCAATGACGAAGCTAAAACAATACCGCTGAGAGGCAAATGGCTGCTGAACTCACATATTAGTGGTACAGAGGATTTAAAGCTTTCTGAATACATATCTTAACTTTACAATACAAATGAAATAGTTTCTTATATTAATTTAGAAATGATTACCCTAAATATACATAAATATTGTTTAAACATATCAGTCATCGACAACTATTAGTAAAAACATATGATTAAGATTTCAATGTGAATATATCAAACGTTTTAAGTAACAATGAGAAGTACAGCAAAAATTAAAGATTTTCTCTTAATTTCATCAAAAAAGAAAAATCAAATCAAATCAAATCAAATCTGTGACGTGTAATATGCTTTTCTACGCACAGACACATACACACAGACAGATACAATATATATATATATATATATATATATATGTGTGTGTGTGTATGTATGTAGTATGTATGTATGTATGTATGTATGTGTTACAAATTTTTGGTTATCACCGTGATTCATATACATGCATTAAGCTACAAATTCCCTTTAATTTCCAATTCGATCTACCTTGGAATTCATATATTTTCATATATGTTAACCGAAGAGGAAGTTTTTAGTTTATAATAATTTCGTCCTATCGTGGATTCGAACCAGGACTTCAGTGACGTTATGTAGTATGTATATGTATAATGTATATGTATATGTATATGTATATGTATATGTATAAATAAATATATATAATATATATATATATATATATATATATATATATATATATATTAGCACGCCACAAGTTTTTGTTTTTTTTTAATGAAATAAAAAATATTTAATTTTCTAAATATGCAGGTTCGTTACGTATGATGTTATATAATCACACTGAAATTTTAAATATATAACTTTAAAATCTTTTCTAAAATCATGATAAAACGAAAATGTAGTATGCGTAGATTAGTTGTCAGTGGCAAACGGACCATTTATACTTCAAATTCTATATATATTGTTCCTCATTTTTCAATGTTTTTAAAAAAGAAAATAAACGTAAACATACATATGATATGTTATAAAAGCAGTTCAATTGAAAACGAGTTATTTTCATGAATATTTGTTTATGGTAAATGAATATCTGTCACCTGCACTGCATTTTAGAATAATGTAACGCTTCTGAGAAGAAATGAACAAAAAAAAAAATTTAAAGCCGAGGAAGGTGTGTGTGTATATATATATATATATATATATATATCTATATATATATATATATATATAATATTATATATATACCTTCCTCGGCTTAAAATTTTTTTTTTTCATTTCTTCTCAGATGCGTTACATTATTCTAAAATTAGATTTTAAGGGGCATTTGTAGTTCGATATATGTATATGAATCACGGTAATGTGATAGACTTATATACAGTACCAGTCATAATACTTTGCGTGGTAGGGAAGATGGAAGAAGTAAAAGAGTACAATAAACTAAAAATATTCAGGAAAAATCAATTATCAAAGCAATCATTATAAAATTTGGAATGAATAATCACCAACTCCTGCCCTAGTACTTGATAGGCATGCCACAACGTTTACGGACTTTCTGGAGTGTCCAGGGCATTGAATCTGAAAACTGCTGCAGGAGGGACTCGTCCAGATCGTCCCAAGCGCGTTTCAAACTTTGCGCTGCAAGACGTGTCCTCATTCAGTAACTTTCTTTTTATGATTGCTTAATGATTGAAATGGCTGGGGAATTCCCTGTCTAGTCGTGGATATATTCAATTCCACAATCTCTAAGCCACAAAGTATTCTGTTTGGCGGTATGATCCCCATTGCACGAATCTTCATCTAATGCCATTGAAAATCAGCCATTGAAACGAAAAAAAATTCAGCTGAGTCAAATTGACTAATTGGGAACTTAACTAGAGCTACTGGCTCACTCACAGAAAGTGTAACTCTGTGTAAGAGCTCTTCAGTAACCTGTTGGATGTTGTGACAGTTGGATGTCGAATTCTTTTCTCGTGCTCTGCCATAGCCGCTGTTAGCATTATTTTGTGTGGTTGAGTGAGTGTGGTTGTATTATCAATGTCTAAACCGTATACTTCCATTGAGATATTGTGTGAGAGTGATACAACTTTACGAGGAAGGCCTTAAAACTGGTGTAATTAGCCAAATAATTGGCGTGAAACAACGGACTTTCCAGAACATTCTGAAAACTTTTCGTGAGTCGGGAGGGAAGGAAGTACCCAAGGCTAGGACCAGCACTGGGAGGCCCCATATTATTAGTAAGAAGGGGGGGTTAAGAGTTTTCGCCAGGAGCATTGAGGTCTCAATGTTCATGGCGAGAACTCTTAACCCCCTATTACTAATAATAGGGGGCCTCCCAGTGCTGGTCCTAGCCTTGGGTACTTCTTTCCCTCTCGATTCACGAAAAGTTTTCAGAATGTTTTGGACAGTCCGTTGTTTCACGCCAATTTTTTTGGCTAACTATTACACCAGTTTTAAGGCCTTCCTCGTAAAGTTGTATCACTCTCAAACGATATCTCAATGGAAGTATACGGTTTAGACATTGTTAATACACCACACTCACTCAACCACACAAAATAATGTTAGCAACGGCTATGGCAGAGCACGAGAAAAGAATTCGAAATCCAACTGTCACAACATCCAACAGGTTACTGAAGAGCTCTTACACAGAGTTATACTTTCTGTGAGTGAGCCAGTAGCTCTAGTTAAGTTCCCAATTAGTCAATTTCACTCAGCCGAATTTTTTTTCGTTTCAATGGCTGATTTTCAATGGCATTAGATGAAGATTCGTGCAATGGGGATCATACCGCCAAACAGAATACTTTGTGGCTTAGAGATTGTGGAATTGAATATATCCATGACTAGCCAGGGAATTCCCCAGCCATTTCAATCATTAAGCAATCATAAAAAGAAAGTTACTGAATGTGGACACGTCTTGCAGCGCAAAGTTTGAAACGCGCTTGGGATGATCTGGATGAGTCCCTCCTGCAGTAGTTTTCAGATTCAATGCCCAGGACACTCCAGAAAGTCCGTAAACGTTGTGGCATGCCTAAAAAGTACTAGGGCAGGAGTTGGTGATTATTCATTCCAAATTTTATGATGGTTGCTTTAATAATTGATTTTTCCTGAATATTTTTAATTTCTTGTACTCTTTTTCTTCTTCCATCTTCCCTACCACGCAAAGTATTATGACTGGTACTGTATATATATATATAATATATATTATTATCTATTTATTTATATATATATATATATTATAATATATATATATAAGTATTTATATATATATATATATATTATATGTATATATATATATTATATATATATATTAAAGTATATTATATATTAATAATATATTATATATATATTAAGTAATATATATATATAAATATATAATATATATATAGATATTATTGATCTATGATATATATATCTATAATATATTTATAATATATATATATGTAATATTATATAAATATATATAGATTAGATTATAAAATTTTTGGCACATAGCCAAGCGCCGGAGCCGAGGGGCCATTCAGCGCATATATATCTTAAGAATAAAAAAAAGTCACTGACCCACAAACAAACATACACAAAACCAGTCTAACATACAAATCATTCATTCATAAAAACCAAACAAGAAACCTAAAACAATTAAGAGAAAATTACAATTCATAAAAAAGACCAATATTTAGGTGAGCACCTTCACCTAAAATATCGGCAAGAGTCTTATTTGCCAGCAAACAAGCTCTACGGTTGGTTTCAAAATGAGGGCACTCCACCAAAATATGCACCACAGTCAAATCCACATGACAAGTGGAACAGCGAGGAACCTGCCTATCCGCTCCACTCATCATTAGATACCCGTGAGTATATTTAGTGTGGCCAATACGTAATCTAGCTAAAACTATCTCAGACCTTCTATCCATCCGGCTATGAGGCCAAGGATGAACAGAAGGCCTAATCGACTTTAATTTAAGATTATTATCTAAAGTAGACCAGTGGGCCTGCCACTGGTCTCTACAATAAAATCGAATGGTACTTTTAAATCAGATACAGGGACGCCCATGTTGGAAATGTGCCTAAGCCTAGTTGCAGCCTTAGCAGCAGCGTCGGCTCGCTCATTCCCAACAATTCCAACATGGGACGGAGCCCAACAAAACCTAACAGAAAATCCTCTTCTATTAATCAAAAGATAAAACCAATCTTGTACTTCTTGCACTAAAGGGTGGCAAGAGACTAGGCTTTTGAGAGAAGATAAAACACTCAAAGAGTCGGTAAAAAATGGGGTAAAAAAACCCTTGTTTGTTAGTACAAGAACTATAAAAAACATATTTAAGAGCAGTCAAAACTGCCAGCAGTTCAGCTGTAAAAACAGGGGAATTAGATGGAAGCTTCTTTTTAATTATATTATCACTAGTCACTACAGAGCAACCAACACCATCAGAACCCTTCGAGCCATCAGTATATATATGATGAGAATCACCATGTTCAGAAGCATGATCCAAGAAACTTGCCCTCAACTGATCACCAGAACTGTTGCTCCTGCTTTCCTAATTGGGCAGATTTCTATGCGAGGCCTATTTCCAAGGAGGAATCTTTGAGGGCGAAATTTCAGCTACTGCATGGGGGTAGTAATCCCACCTCCCTTGGGCAGAGCTGGGCTAGTCGAACAACTTCAAGCTGGCTTTGGCAGACTAGGTCTATTTGGGGCTCTATCAGATGGTTCTCTTAGTACTTATAGTTGGGGTTCAGCTTTGACGTAAGTACTCTTGATAGGACTCTCAAGCCCAATTCCTCCCTACGGATACATAATGGGGGAAAACCTGACTCAACATATAGGCTTTCTACTGGTGAAGTTCTATAGGCTCCCGTACAAATACGTAAAGCCCCCAATATTATGGACAACATCTAATTTCTGCAGTGTGTCTTGCACGCACAACCATAAACTTGGCAACCATAATCAATTTTGCTTAGGCATAAAACCTGATACATCCTCAAGAGGGTGATTCGATCTGCCCCCCAATTAAAATTAGACACGACTTTAAGAATATTAAGACGAAGCTTCACGTTACATACAACTTCATTAACATGTTGAGTAAAAGTTAATTTTTTATCAAATGTAACACCTAGATACTTAATGCTATCTTCATGAGGTAAAATCGAATCATTTAAAAACAGTGTAGGGATCTCTTCCACTCTTCTTAATCGACAAAATCTTATAGCTTTGGTTTTTTCTGCTGAAAATTTGAACCCTTTAGCACTGGCCCATGATGTTGAAGCATTAATAGCAGTCTGAATCATTTGACAAGCTTCGACAGCTGTAGACTTACTACAGATTATTGCATAATCATCAGCAAAGGCCAGACCATGCACCCCGACAGGAACTTGTTCTAGTAGGCCGTTGACAGCTACATTAAAGAGTGTTGGACTAAGGACGCTTCCCTGAGGTAACCCTTCTTCTTGAGGGTAGGCAGAAGAAATGTAAGAGCCCACTCTTACTTTCAGGTAACGTTCTGTCAAAAAATCTTTCAGACAATAGAACAAATTTACCCACACACCCCATCAACAAGTTGCATAAGGATACTTCTGCCAGGTAGTGTCGTAGGCTTTTTCTAGGTCAAAGAACACTGCAACAGTCTGGTTTTGCACAGCAAAAGCATTCTGTATCTCCCGAGTAAGGAAACATCAAGGGTCAGAAGTACTTCTATTTTTCCTAAAGCCAAACTGCCGATTAGATAAAAGATTCTTTGAATCCAAATGCCACACAATCGAGCATTGACCATCCTCTCATAAATCGTTGGCTAACACAACTGGTTAGAGCAATTGGCCTATAGTTTTCCTTAGGAAGGTGGAAGAAATCTTTTAAAAAGGTTTTAAAACCGGTATTTGCAATAATCTATATCTTCCAAGACTCTGGTGAAGTTCCTGAAAGCCAAAAACTGTTTAAAATGTCTAAAAGAAATTGTTTTGTTAGGCTTCTAGGTAGCGTAAAAATTTAAAAACATCATTGATAGTAGAGTAAATATCATCTTCCCCAGGAGATGTGGGGAGGATAACGAGATTGCATGATCTAATTCTTCATGGTGAAGGGAGATTTATACGACTCTGAATTTAAACTAACAGCAGGAACAACCGTGGTACCGTCCCTAATATTCCTGAGTGCAGGAGAGTAATGTAGGGCACTAGATATATTGGAGAAATGCCTACCAAAGGTCTGCAACTTCTCCAGAATCAGATATGAGGAAGCCATCAATTTTCAATATAGGCAAGGGAGGTGGGAGAAAATTTCCCTTGCAGCTGTTTGGATTCTGTTCCAGACTAATGACATCGGCGAATCATATTCTAATTCACTTATATATCTGATAAACGATTCCCTCTTTGCTTGCTTAAATGTTTTCTTTTGCTTAGCAAGAGCTCTTTTATAGATAATTTTATTTACCAAGTAAGGGTATCTACGATATCTCTTGTAGCAAGTTCTTGTTATCTTTCGGCTCAATGCGCATGCATCACAC
>NC_061089.1:28639398-28804398 GCF_015104395.2 Macrobrachium nipponense
AAAGTCTGTGTAGCACCAAAGATATTTTCGAAAATTTTAATACTACATTCATGTGGACGAGATTGTCGGTGCTTTTATCTTCTGAGTCATAGACATATATTCTGATTCTCTCTCTCTCTCTCTCTCTCTCTCTCTCTCTCTCTCTCTCTCTCTCTCGTCAGACTTGTCTACACAATAGTTTATTTACAGTACCAGTGCTAGTTTCGAATCTGTTAGTAAGTGCTACGTTTAAAACTTGTTCGCACTTAAAATGACAAGACTATAGTATATCTATTTTTATTTACGAGAGGCGAGTTTTTCTCAATGAATTTAGGTGTTACAAAGCCACAATAGGTCACCTGGTGAGGAACGGTCAAGTTATGTTGAACTGTGACGTATATAGTTAGTTGACATCCTTTGGATCCCTTTGCCTCTCAGACTAAGTTTATTATTTGGTATTCAACACCGCCCCCCACCCCAAAGAGGTGCTCTAGTGTCTTATACTCTGAGACATCAATAAAACAATTGGATTTGTTGCGAGAATTTCTTTCCGAGCTTCAGTAGACTTTGAAAGCAGTTTGACAGGTACAATGTCCCTGCTGCACACATGCTTATATATCTAGACACATATGACATATATGATATGATATAAATGATATATATGATATATATATGAGATATATATATATATATATATATATATATATATATATATATATATATATATATGTGGAAGTTTTCTAGGCAAGGACTTCATCCTAGAAAACTTCCACGATACTAACTGTTTCATAGTCATGCACAGAAGACCCCCAAGTAGCATAACAAGCACCCCAATACTCAATGAGTCAGTCAGCTCTCTCTCTCTCTCTGCTTCTAGATGTTAAGGCCTCTCCTTTCCATTACCTCTTTCACTCCAGCTATTTATCAATTTCTAGGTCTTTCTATTCTCCTTCCTCTCAACCCTCCCGATTGGCTTCTGTTTCACCAATTTTTTTTCACATGGCACATGAACAAACCATCTCAAAGCATTCTGATCCAACCTTTACCCCACGCTAATCCTTTACCGCTTCTTTCAAGTATCTTTAAATTTCTCACCCGTTAAATCTTCACGCATTACAAAAACCTCTCTTCCACTTAAACCAGTGTTGCCAACCGTGGGGTAAATACCCTATGCATAGGGTAATTCAGCCTCAAATCTAGGTCCGTAGGGCAACGGGGTAGTGTCACGAAATCTGAGCAAAACGTAGGGCAATTTCAAGATGGTTGTCTTGCATTTATTAAAAGGTAATCAATGAACAACAAATTTATTAATATTTAGTATATCTTAAGGCCGGGCGTAGGGTACTATAAAAGTGAAAGTAGGGTAATTTCAGTGCCTAGGTAGGGTAAGGAGCTCTTAGATGGTTGATAACACTGACTTGAACATCCACGCTACTTCCATAGATTAGAGTTGGTAAAACGTCCTCTTCATACATTCCAACATTAACTTTTATAGACACTTCACGTTTCCTCCCAGTCTTAATGCAAACATCCTGTTTCGTTTCGGCCTTCAACTACTCGTCTCTTCTCTCAGCCTGCTCGTCATCCTAAATATTAAGTCTTAAATATTTCCAAGAACCCACAGCTTCAGTGTTATCAATGTCTGTAATAACAATCACCGATTCGTCTTCTAGGTTCCCATTTACCCTCGAATCCTTACTCTGCTCCAGGTTACACTTTAATCTCTAGAGTCTGGCAAAGGCTTTAAAAACTCTTTCATTAATCTGTGCAGTACAAACGTCTCGTATACAAACCAACCACCAATTCACACTCATTTCATGACCCATTTTCTTCTGTAACAGCTTAGTATCTACACCCAATGTCCTTTCTCTGACTACTCCCAATCCTTAAAATATGAAACAACCACAAAAACATGACACACCCGTGCCTAGGCCATATTTTTGCACCAAACCAGCGACTGTCCCTCCTGCAAAACCTTACTCATGCTTCACTTCCGCCGTACAGACTTTCAGCCACTCGCACCAATTTACCCTCGACACCGAACATCTTCAGCACATTTTTTTTTATCTTTATATTTCTTTTTCATATTGGAGGGGTTGGTACCAGAAGTGCATAGTTTTATGGTCCCAAATCAAGAAAATCTGATGAAAAAAGGTACAGTGTTGCTAGATATCCATAAGTGACGCGAGGTAATCTTCATTCTCAGGGTGTCCTCCAAACAATAACGATAGAAGACGTATTTTCATTTTTATTTACAAAGCACAAGTTCCTTTAAAAACGCTATTATTTGCTAAATAGTATCTAGCATTTAGGAACTAACAGTTGTGACTTAATAAGGTCTTTGGTTTTTGCCTTAGCCCGGTCTTTTGTAGTTTCTTCTCGTCAGTGTGCAAAAGAAGCTTTTGGTTTTTTTCACTTTACCATGCTCTTTGGCAAATGGATTTCATACACTGATATATATAATTTATATATATATCTATATAAATATATATATATATATATTATATATATATATATATATATATATATATATATATATATATATATATATATATATATATACACACACACACACAAGAAAGAAGCAGAGTAAAGGGAAAATAATACATTAAAGTCATGTATTGCAGAGCTGAACCTGTGATATAGAGGCTCTTGCGCTTGACAATCCACACTATTATTTAAACCATTCGGCGACGAATCCTCCTTGTAAATTTGATCTTCGCGAGATAAACTTTACTGGGGTAAGACAGAGCCTCTTCCACGCCAGGGACTGGCCTTTGCCCCAATGACGTCATCTAAAACCGTAACTAGTTTTAACAGACTTTAAGAGTCCTTCTAAGAGCTGCATTTTTCCTTTAACACCAGGTTTTGCATATTATATACGTTATATGCATAAGATAATAAACACCAACACATACAGACACACATACATATATATTATAAATATTTATATAATATATACATATATGTATATATATATATATATATATATATATATATATATATATATATATATATATATATATGTGTTGTGTGTGTGTGTGTGTGTGTGTGTGTGTGTGTGTGTGAATAGTGCATGTATGTATAATGTATGCCTTTGGACATTTTCATAAAAAGCCAATTATGACTTAAACATTCATATTTCCTGTGTTGAATATATATATATATATATATATATATATATATATACATATATATATATATATATATATATATATATATATATATATATATATACACTGGAGACCAGTAGCAAATAAAATTTAATTTTCATCTTTTCTCCAAAAGAATTTTTTCTGACAGCAACGGCATCATCAAGGTGTTTCTGCTGTATAAACTATGTAGATACAAAGCAATAATAAATATCAAATATGCACTGACATTTATCTTCCATCCATTTTTAGGAGGAACTTTCTCTCTCTCTCTCTCTCTCTCTCTCTCCATAATAAAACAACAATCTGTGCAACTTGAATGAAGATTGTGCATACCTGAATGAAAACATGTACAGCGTATCCATGTCAAACATACACACACACACATATATATATATATATATTATATATATATATATATACGTATTATATATATATATATATATATATATATATATATATATAATATACATATAAATATATATTATACATAGGTAAATAAATCTTATTCCTAATCCCTTTTAGTTTCTCATTATTAGGAAATAAAAAACGGGGCCACCGAACTGCAGAAAAGTTGCGCACACCCACGCGCGCAAGCACGCGCACACTGCAGAAACAAATTTGATTTTTAAGATCTACAGTCAAACCTCATTAGCTATTTGAGTGAAGAGACCAGGGCACATATTACCGAAGCATGACTCGTTTTTTTGTGTGTGTTGTTTTTTATTTATTTATTTTTTCAAACCGTCACCTGCATCATTCGGACGCCCAGCAGACTGTAGGCTTTATTTGTTATTTCGAATTCTTGCCCAACAAACACTTGGTGTGTTTCTTTGTTTTCTTGACCGGGTTCTTACCTTAAGGAGTACTCATTTGTTTGTTTGCTTTTTTTCCTAGTCTAAACACTTTTGGATGTTTTTGCTTTAATGAGCTACATTCAGGTAAGGTGATGGATTGAAGTCGTATAGACTTCATTTCGTTTGTGAAAAGATGTGTGTAAATCCTTGCTTTTGAATTTTGCATTTTTAAGTCTTGGCAGAAAATCTTTTCTTTCATCTTTTTCTTAAGAATTTTGTTGAGAAATAGTTGAGAACACAACCATTATCAAATGCTGCACATATTTTTCTATTTGCTGTTTTGGCAACATTGTTTGCTTACCAACATTTCTTCTTAAACTTTTCGTTATTTAGTGACATATGGAAAATGCAAAATTTTTATGATTCACGTGATTGTTTCTTGACACTTTTGACAAATTTTTGTGTCTCATGCATTATTTAGAATTATTCATTCTTACTTGTTTTCACCACTTATGGTCTTATTTCCACTGCTCAGTTAGTTATACCCATTTTATCTAACGTTTATATAAGCACTGTACTTATTGGCTGATGCAGAACGTCTGCTCTTTCGTCTATTTGTCAGGTGGTTCGTAGGAACCCTTTTCTCTCTTTCTGTCATCCTCCTCTCCTCTTAAGAAATCTTCTTCATCTTACCTCATTCACGCTTCGCGTCGTTTCGACTTACCAAAATGAATTTTACCTTCACTGCTCACCCATCGTCTTTCATTCCTAATCAATAAATCTTAAAATTCGGTTTCTTGATCTACCATTCCTGATCTGAACAACACACAAGCATTGGGATACAAAATCTAGCTTTCACCTGCGCAGGTATTGTCAGTCCCTGTTTGTAATATTGCGTTTATAATAAGTTTCTTACTCTTCTAAAATAGGTTGTGTTCCATTTTGCTTGAAATCGCAAGAACATGTGATATACATATGCAGCTATACCTTGCGGAAAGGTGAACCAGTTAGCGTAAATTTTGGACGGTTTCGCCTTTAGTTATCTATGACTACAAGAGGACTGACTCATGGTGGTAGGATATATACAGTACATATGCTATCGTGACAGTATACACGAACATGCACAGTTGGAAAAAATATTCACACTTGAAAATGAAAGTTATTAAGGCTGTGAACGTGATTTCACAATATTTTGAAGAGCAGTTCCAAGTAAGATAAAAAAAAACTAATCTTGTCACATTTTAGAACGACAAGGACTAGAGAGGGAATTGTTTATTCACACGGGCGGAAATTCTGTTCTCTCAACGGCTGCTCTTGACATGAAAGTGCATCTGTCGACACGTGCGGTGGTCTTGTGCAAGCGACCTACGCAAAGTGAAATTTCAATGAAATGTGCCTTATCACTTGATCGTGATCCCAGAGTGGAAGCCTGTGTCGTTTTTTATGGACGCTTTTTACATCATTGTTTATTTTGCTTTTTTTGTTTCTCTCTATTTATATAATATTCGTCATACGTTAACGAGACGTGAATGTTAATAAGTTACGTTACTAACTGTTTCATGACGTCTGTAAGTTTCTAGCCTTTAAAAACTAAAATAAGAACTCTCTCTCTCTCTCTCTCTCTCTCTCTCTCATCATATATATATATATATATATATATATATATATATATATATATATATATATCAAAAGCCCATCAGAGTGTATCAAGAATACACGAATGTGCTTGGTACTGCTGCTTTCAATTTTTTCCTGCTGGCCCATGATATACAATCTTCACGTGTTACTTGTGATCGTATAATATATATATATATACTATATATATATATATATATATATATATATATATATATATATCGGCAGATAGATAGAAAATATGTGTGAGCAAAATACAAAAAACAAACAACAACAAAAATGCTCCTTACGCATATTCACATCAGATTATCCTATTTGCAGATTTTGTGAGCAATTGAGCTACTAGCATGAAATATCTTTTCTGGAGGAAACCTTAAAAATTTTGAAAATTCTGTTGGCAATGACGAAATGACAGCATGTAACGCCTTTCGGGATTCAGGAGTAAACAGAAAAATCCATTCGTAGAATAAATCGTGAAAAAAACTGTGTGAATAAGACATGCTCGAGAAAGCAAGTATATTTTGAAGAGTAAATATATTTTAAAAAATTTCAAGCACGTGCTCCTTTCTTCTTCTTCTTATCTCATACTCACGCACTGAACACAGGGAGACCCAAACCTATAGTGTATATATATATATATATATATATATATATATATAATATATATATATATATATATATATCATATATATATATATATATATATATATATATATATATATATATATATATATATATATGAACATATATATATATATATATATATATATATGAACATATATATATATATATATATATATATATATATATATATATATATATGTACATATATATACCGCCTTGTTATTTCCTAAAATTAGATTCCTTGCAAAGGAGAATGAACTTTCATTTACATAGAATTCCGACGTCTCGCCTACTTATCAGCCCGTCGTTGAATCCCAAGTTGCAACACACCTCCAAAACTTGTGTTTGCTTTTATGCTTCTGTCTTTTCGCTAACTTATTATCCTGTATATGTTCTGCTTCTTCTCTTCTATGTCTTACATCCCTCTTCGTACGTCGATCCCTTCTCCAGTGTATTCTTCCCTCCACGATATCACCCTTGCCTGTCTTCTGCCGTATGCAAAAACACCTGGTCTGGGCTGCTCTGACTATCAAATCCATCAAGGCCTCCTCATGGACCACGGATACTTCCCTCTCCTCAAGCTCCATCTCGGATACAGCCGCCGAGACACAACACTGCCATTCATGTGTCTGCACCGAAGCACGACGTGTTTTGCCAAGGGAAGCACAACCGCGATTTCACGTGACTGTTCCACCGGGCGTTCGCTTAAATGAGGTTGAACTTCGACTTCGACGACCGGCTCGCGGGTCGGGACAAGGGTACACCTGTGAGCCTCAGCGCCGGTCATAATATTTTCTCTATATCTTTTGTGGAAGTTTTATTTTATGGGATCCAGCGGGGGGCCAGGTGGTGTCCCTTGGTTCCGGGTCATGTGAAGGATTTTGATCATAATCCAGGCCATATTGTGCTACACCGATGTCTTCATTTCTACTGGCTCTCTCTCTCTCTCTCTCTCTCTCTCTCTCTCTCTCTCTCTCATTTGAATTTGTACTTGGTTGTTGGTTAACTGCAGTTTTTCGTAGCCTGGCAGGTAGTAGAAACGGTAGAGAGGGAAAAATAGCACGCTTACATATGTGAATGATTAGTATACCATTACGTAAATAAATGGGAGGTGCCTAGACGAGGAAATCCTCTCCCTGTCAAGCGAAACCATTCAGCAGACGCTCAGGCACATCGCTACTCTCTCTCTCTCTCTCTCTCTCTCTCTCTCTCTCTCTCTATGTTTTCACATCAATGACATGTTTCTGATATTATAATGTAAGCGAAACTGAGCTCATTATGGTTTTGTTTAACGGTTTATGTCAAGAGGTGGTGGACTGGTTTCGCATAAAATTTTTTGACCAAGTTCGAATTGTAATTTCCTTTAAATAACTCTCTCTCTCTCTCTCTCTCTCTCTCTCTCTCTCTCTCTCTCTCTCTCTCTCAGTTACTCGTTGGACGAGAGTTTACTTGCTCGCCTACCGATTCGGTAGTCGCGAGTTCGATTCTATGCTTTGCCAACGCGGAATCAGAGGAATTTAATCTGGTGATTAGAAATTCATTTCTCGATATAATGTGGGTCGGATACCAAAATAAGCAGAAGGTCCCGTTGCTAGGTAACCAATTAGTTCCTAGACACGTAAAAAACATCTAAACCTTCGGGCCAGCACTAGGAGATTATCTCAGTGCTCTGGTAAAACTGAGATAAACTTGACTCTCTCTCTCTCTCTCTCTCTCTCTCTAGAATACCTGTATATAATAAGAAAGAAATTAAAAGATTTTGGGTTATAATTTACTTTCAATAAATATCTCTGTCTGTCTGTCTCCAGAATCCCAATGTCTAATAAAATATAAATTCCAAGTTTTATGTTTATAAAAAATGTACGAAGGATACAGTGGAAAAACTATCAATAACTGACCAGTGAACCATGTTAAATATTTCAAAAATTTGATTATAGCCGACAAAATTTCTTGCAATTAAGAAGCAATGGGAAAAAAACCGCAATTTTAGATGGATACTCTTCGACAATACTCTTTAGTGGGCAAGGAACGATGTTATGAGGGCCCACAGGTGTTACGTGTTGTATTAAGTGGAAACTGTTGACATGATGTTTAACCCGTTTTCCCAAAACTTCTTGCCCCAAACAGTAATTCAAAAGAAAGTCTGAGAATGTATGAAGTGTCTTTCACTTAGTGTCATAATGGAAATGTTATTATTGTGGATGAAGAGGGTATCAAGATGAGGAATATTCAGAAACATTGCAAGTCGAAGACATTTTCTGTCATCCATCCAACCCCAAACCACCATAAAAAATTAATAATAATAATAATAATAATAATAATAATAATAATAATAATAATAATAATAATAATAATAATAATAATAAAAGAACACCAAGAAGGTTTCCTAAGATATTTTAATTCCAATGCAAAAAATTTCAAGAGTGCTTGTCAACGTGTAATGCAGGACATTTGTGCCCATACAAGAGCAACAAAATGAGATGAGCAGATTGTTTATCTAAGCAATGTTCTTTTGCCTTTCTTCCATGACTTATTGGGGACGTAACTCTAGTATATTTGTGTAGGATTTAGTACTGTTGGCTGGTGTATATTAGTTTGTTTGTACGTACTTGGGCGATACTAACAAGTGACGAATTACTTTTCTTCGGGCCTGTTTGATGTCATTGGTGTGTTCATTTGAACGTGTATGTGGTTACGTATCGGTAAAGAGAAAACATCCATCGCACTGATTCCCCCCCACCACTCTCCCACCCTCCTTCTGCGGTGATATATGACACCCACAGCCCGTCCTGTGGGTGCATCTAATACGGAACTTTCAAGATGACAGGCAGCTCAGCCATACTTGAAAAGGTCTCTTGAGAAATATGGCGCCACTACTTGCCCAGAAATAACAAGGATACAAGCACATTAGAAGAGTGAAAATGAATAATTATGATTTTTAAAAATTTACGGCTTTGTGATCCACTTACAAAAACTGGAAGAACATAAGGAAACTTAGAGCTATATTTAAAGAGGAGCATGAAACTGCAGAATACAGTGGTTAATGGAATGTTAATCAACTTTTCTAACATTTCATCCAGCTCTGTCTTCCACTTTAGAGATATTTTCACGTATGATGGATTAAATCTAAAGAGGTACAAAACAGAGCGTGCCTTTCCTTACGCCATCAGGCATGGTTTATTGTTTGGAAAAGGGGTCTTTACGACTGCATGCCCTTGTTGTCATCAGCCACAGTTATTGGCGGTGGGCCTAGCCTTTTACTAAAAAGTAAGGCTGCAAGGCAGCAGTTGTTCTTTTAGTCGCCTTTTTACGCCATGCAGGACCTACGGTGGTAGTATTCTTACACCCCTACCACAGGGTGGATAAAACAGCATAAATGATAGGGGGGAAAAGAGAGCTTTTCTGTTGGCTGTGTTCACACTTTCGGTGTATTACAAATATATGAACACAAAAAAGAATGTTAGTGAATTGGAAGATATAATGAGCAGGAGCATGAATATTACAGTGAAGTGATTTTTCCTCTTTGCTCTTGGTTACCAAGTAGTGTGTGCAGAATTTTATTATTATTATTTGAGTAAATGAAACCTATTCACATAGAAGAAGCACACAGGGACCACTGACTTGAAATTCAAGCTTCCAAACAATGTCGGTTTCAACTTCCACTGCAGACCCCAAAACTGCAGCAGTGACTGATCATGATACAGTGCTAGTGGTTTTTCATTGAGCCGGGGGAGACGCGAACCCTCGACATCAGAGTGGCATGACACGCTACTAACCACTAAACCAGCTGACCAGCACTAGGAGGAACATTAATAATATTTCAAGAAATATCAAGCGAACAGAAAAACATTTACAAAATATCCTCACCGGTTGCAACTTACAGATACGACGGAAAGAAAAATATCAATGGGGGTATCCTGCAATGTCGGCCTAATAACAAACCGCCTGGAGCGCCTTTTCTTGCATTATCATAAATTTTATATTCTTTCTTGCTTTTTCGTAGAAATCTTCATAAACATACATGAATCGAATATATTATATATTGTACAATATATATATATATATATATATATATATATATTTACACACACACACACACACACACACACACATATATATATATATATATATGGTATATATATATATATATATATATATATATATACACACACACACACACACACACACACACACACACACACACACACACACACTATATATATATATATATATATATATATAGTCTATATATATATATATATATATATTATATATATACCAGTAATTCAGATAGAGAGTATAATAAAGGAGTTTGTTGGTTCAAAGAATGGCAGCGAATTAAAAGTACTTCAAGATAAGTGCAAAATAGGTAAAGGAATATTCTCTATTTCTTTTTTGATGCTTTATATATATATATATATATATATATATATATATATATATATACGTATATATATATATATAAAGCATTAAAAGAGAAATAGAGAGTATTTCCTTTCCCTATTTTGCACTCATCTTGAATTGCTTTTAATTTTCAACCATTCTAAAACCAAACTCTTTCATTTTACTCTTCTATCTGAATTACTGGAGTCAAAATTACATTCACGACTCCTGAACATCATTCCTGTCTCAATTTCCATGTCGCTACTGCTGGCTGACACACAACCAATTATCTCCACTCACCGGTAACTGGGAAAAATGGCAAAGGCAATTTCCCAGCTAATTGGTCTTGACGGGGCAAGTCCCCTTAACTCAGACCCGTCTCATTCGCGTCTCGCGCTTAAAAGACCAATAAATCCCCGTCCATCTCTTTCTCTGGTTAAGCTAATCCGGACTTATGAAGAGCAGGTCTCTGTGACAACGCTTAACCCTGATACGTCGGTCGTTGTGTGTGCGCGCCCGTGTTTATGTGTGTATGTCAAAGGCACTTGAGAAAATAGCCGTGCTTTTACACGCATGCGTCAGTCACGGAGAAAGAAAGCACAACCGCTTTGTGGCTACACATTTACCGAAGGCAAGTGAAGATTACCATTGCGGGGTTGTAAAAATGCACATCAAAGGAAGCCGTCTAAGCCGAGAGGCGAATTTCATGGCGAGATGGATATGATCTTGGCAGACGTTTGACTCTCAGGAATCAACACAGACAGACTTCTTTTACTCCTCGCATTTTGCAAAGGCAGTCAACTTGCACGCCAAGATTTCTGTAGCCTTAGTATATTCGTCAAATGTTGCGGTAGCTTGACATGTCGTACTAGAGTTTACGAGTGGATGCACATTTTCTAGATTTTCTTCCATATGCCACTTACATGTCTCAGCAGTCATTTTCATTTCTCATAAATGTGCTTCTGGTAAGACTAACATTTTTCATGTTATTTTCTAAAGGTGCTTCAATATTTTTGCCGTCGCACCCTCAACTGGAAGTTGAAGACAAGTTCCAATATTTACAAGTGTCGGCATGATAGCAATCCTTAAAAAAAATCCAAATTGTTTTCACTAAAATGTTAAGTATTGTTAAACGCAAATTTCGCAATATATTGTGGTTTAAAATTAAATTCAAGATTAAAAAGGCGTTGAACACATTTCCCCTTCGATTCTGAATTTTCGTCGCTTTCTCTCTCACCTCCGTGACCTTCATTGCCCTTTTCTGACATAACTGGCACTTTTCTTTCGCCCTCAACAAGCTCGATTTTATCGGGGTTTCCATTAAATATACTTGTAATAATGTGCTTCAGAAAGTGTTCCACAGCTTTTCCTTTTATGAATTGAATCCTCTACCTATATCATGAAGAGTTTAACTGGTGGAGCGCTCAGCAGAAAATATCCTGACCAGCTAAAAACAGAACATTGGGAAAGGTACAAAATTTAGCGTTTAATAGGAAGAGTACAAAATGTAGCAAGGATCAGGACGTGTGCTTTATTAAATTGGAAAGTGTAAAGTTCGGTACAGCAGCGCTTTTAACTTAGTTATATAATTTACACTACACTTTTTTTTTTTCCACGCACTAAGATAACCAGTTATTCGTAAGTGTTCTGAATGGATACTACGTTGGGAAATGTACTTTGCAATACCAAAAATAGTGCAAAGAAAAAAAATAATTGCAGATGTGAAACTTGGTTATAAAGATTAATGACTCAATTTCAGTTTGTTGAATAACATAAAAACCATAAATCGAAGGGTTATCCATTAAGGTGCTTTCACTTTCTTATGATTTACTGGGTTAACAAATTTGAACATATAAAATCACACTGGGTATGTTGACAGTCAGTGGATTCCCAAGAAGGGAGATAAATGAAATAGATTTTATCATTGATGAGAGTAAAACATATGCTAGTAAAACTTGGTAGAGGAAAAATGAGCCAGATACTTCTCTAAAATATATAGAAAGCAATACCCTATAGAAATAGAAAGATCGAAAGGACTTACAGTAAACAAGAAGAAACCTTTTCTTTTTCTTCCTTTTCGTAACTGATAATTAATTGGTTATGGGGTTCACTTTCATTAATATGACGTCGAGAATGCAAAGACTGGGCCTTGTTCCAAATGGCCTTCCTCCCCGTCGTAGAATTACCTTACAGACTTACCTTACAGACCTTACATCTTGTTCGGGTTGCCCCAGGTCCCTCAGTGTGAGGCACCTCTAATGTCTACCAGAGAGTTGCTAGTACATCTTCCGGTATATTTTGCATCTTCCAATCTTGGATGGTCCTGGGATGCAGTTTAGATATTTGTCGAGGCTTATTCTTAAACACATCTACGCTCACTCCTGATATATTCCTCAGTGAGCTGGCAACGCATTTGAATAGACCTGCATTATCGATGCTGGTGGCGTAGTGGATTAATCCTGTGTGCTTTCCTTATTTTTTTCCTGGTATAGTTTTTGGGCACTATTAATCTACCTCTGCTTGCTCTTTCTGATATTTTTTGTTCCATGATATTTTGGCTGCTATTCCTTCTATCTGTTTCCATGCTGAATTATCATGTAGCGTTCTCTCTCCTTTCTAGACTATATAATTTTTAAGAATTGTAGTCTTTCCCAGTAGTCTAGGTCCCTTAACTTCTTTCTATTCTAGCTGTAAAGGACCTTTGTCACTCTCATTTGTGCAATATCCTTTTTGATAGTGTGGGTACCATATCATATTGCAATATTCAAGTGGACTACGAACATAGGTTTTATAAAGCAATATCATGTGTTCAGCTTTTCTTGTTTTGAAGTGCCGTAACAACATTCCCATTTTTGCTTTACATTTTGCCAACAGAGTTGCTATTTGATCATTGCATAACATGTTCCTATTCATCATCACACCAAGGTCTTTAACTGCTTCCTTATTTGTGATGGTCTCATTATTAGGTCCCATTATATGCATATAGCTTTCTTTCTCTGTCTCCATAAATTTTTATTGTTCAAATTTTATCAGAGTTAAATACCATCCTATTTACCTCTGCCCAATCATATACTTTGTTAAGGTCTCTTTGTAGAGCGTTCCTATCTTCTCACAAGTATTTCTCTACTTATTCTTGTGTCATCTGCGATTTAAACTACTCACTACCGAATCCTTAACATTATGGTCTATGTCTTCAATCATAATAACAAACAGTATTGCAGCTAACACCGTACCTTGGGCGGCACACCGATATTGGACTCAATAGAGATGGTCTGTAAATAAGCAAATGCGGTAACATGACAGAACTGAATTTTACGCTAACAATAACAAGATAAAAAGTTTTTTTTTGTAGCATGGCCGAAAAGGATTTTATGTTAACAATAAAATGCTACGAGAAATATATATATGCAGCATGACCTCATCATAGGCGTGTCTACAAGTCTTGCAATGCAAATTGCGGAGCGGCGCGTCCTCTGGATCATCTGAATTCGTTTTTGGGGTAAACGATTGATCATAAATCCTGCAGAGGACCCTCGATAAATTTGTCGACAGTTTATGATACGGGAGACCTAAATAAGATGGAGAACTTCTTCATTCCTGACGTATACGTAGTCTGGCTATGGGGATAATTGAGTGCCCTTTTCATCATTCAAATGAGTCATCGCTTAAAGATCAACAACAAACAACACAGACAAGTAAATACGAAACAAACCAGTAAATATGTGAACGAACAGACAGATACATAAGACAATTATCAAGGCCACATCGTCGGGTTCTGTCACTCCTTTCAAGATGTTTCCTTTCTGTTTTCTATTTATGAACATTTTCCTTGATCGCATAAAAGGTTTTCAATAAAAGAAAATTCCTCAGATGTGCTACAAGTCACATTCGTTTAAGTAATATATCACTTTAAAAGCCAAGATCAAATGTTAGATTGGGCGCTCTATTCAAATAAGTTACCTGACAAGTCCGAAGAGGTCACACTTTTGCCAGCCCAGTAGTCGAATGATCGGAGATATTTTTTGGGCTGTATCTTTTTCGTATAAATACCGTTCAATCTTGCTCGTCCTTCACCTTGCATGCAACAGGAATATTGATCCGGCGGGGCAGCCAAAAAGCACTCGAGAGCACTCAATGCAGACCCATCGGGGGATCAGCATCGCCTTCGGAAGGCGCGCCGGGCAGCCATTCAAATCCGTGTCATCACTCTTGTAACGGCCTGTCGCTCGCTCGACTTGCTTCCCCCGATAAAACGGGCGTAAGTTTGAATGATGAACGGAACACAAAAGCGCCGAGATGTCAGTCATGGCGTTCAACATGAAAGACCCTTTCTTTTTTTTTTTTTTCTTCTTCTTTTTTTTTTTTTACCGTCTATGACATATTTTTTTATGCTCTTGTTTATGACTTTTTGGGCTTTTGAAGTGTTTTCTAATTCCACGATAGTTGCATCGTTTCAAATGAATTCGGAGGAATTTAATTCTATCAAGGTTACTCTTATTCTTCTTCTTCTCTCTTCCTCTTTTTCCCAGCTTTATCCCTATTCGGGGTCGCCGTTTTTAATGAGTCTCTGTCCTGTGTCATTTCCTCCCGTACTCCCTTCTCCCTCATATCATCTCTAATGCAATCTCTCCACCTGGTCTTAGGTCTTCCTCTCCTTCGTGTTCCATCCACCTCCACGTCCATCACTTCTCTTGCCATGTGGTGCTCTTCTCTTCTCATCAGGTGGCCATACCATCTTAACCTTGCCTCTTGCACCTTCTTTGATGCTTCAGTGACCTTTGCTGTACCCCTAATATGTTCATTTCTAACCCTGTCCTTTTTGGTTACTCCGCTCATCCACCTAAGCATCCTCATCTCGATTACGTCCAACTGTCTGCCCTCTGTTTTTTTTCAAGGTTATTCTTATTTATTCAGTGATTAATTTTACCTGAAGTACTTGCATGTCGAGTACATTTTTAAAGGCGAAATTAACCTTTCTCCCGCTTCCGAAATTATTTTGAAGTAGCCTTCTCTCTCTGGATGACTACAGGTTCGAAGCCTTCAAAAAAAAGGTAAACATTCATCACAAACACTTACATAGTTCTTCCCTGAAATGAAGATTCGGAAATTGAAATGCGCGTCCAAAAGACAGTGTAAGCAAAATATTTTGCTACTAGAAACGCCTAATGCCATATTTGATAGCGAAATATCAGTTCAAATAAAAGCTTGGAAAGCGTTTTTCTTCCACAGTATTTAATGATTTACTTCACTACCATACTGAATAAATAAAAAAAAAATACATTCAATAAAGAAAATATGAAAGGATTTTGCGAGGAATTTTGTCCAGATCTAACGTAATGAATGCCATGAGCTGTAAAGAGTCGGTTTCGAAGTATAAACCTGTACGGTGTTTGGCACCTTCGAATTAAGCATTAAAAAGCCCAGATATCATTTTGTCTGATTTTCTTTAGGCTTTCAGACGGACTGGCTCCTAAGTGACGTCACACTCGCAAGCAGGTGACGCGGTGTTAACCATACTGTCACGTCCTCCCTCGCTGGGCTTCTTACATTTTTTTCTTTTCAACTTTATTTAATTTTAGATTTCTTTTCCAACTGAAGAGCAAAGACTAATGGGACGGGCAACCTAGTATCATTCTCCAATTCAGGAAATTTAGGATTATCAACACACTGCGTTAGTTACAACTAGGAAAAAATGTCGTAAGCCCTATAATGTCCTTCTTATTTGTTCCTTACAACAATGATGAGTCTCCCAATGATTTTTATTCGCGTATAGTATTTAAAAGATCAAATTAAACGCTGGACTAAAATAGAAAAGGTACGCGCTCAGTATAAA
This sequence comes from Macrobrachium nipponense, assembly GCF_015104395.2. Lineage (NCBI taxonomy): Eukaryota > Metazoa > Arthropoda > Malacostraca > Decapoda > Palaemonidae > Macrobrachium > Macrobrachium nipponense. The sequence goes on from NC_061089.1 coordinate 28,655,802, forward strand.
AAAAAAAATGCAGTTGATTTTCCCTTACCTGCGAAGGATTAGGTTCTACCTGATAAAAAAAATTCCTTAACAATCTAAATGTCTTTGTTCACTACCAAAAATGTATTAGAACTGTGTATTTACCAGATATGGCATGCTATTATACTCGACGAAAAATGCCTAGAAGAGGAATGTAACTAAGTATTAGACTTGGCATACTCCCAGTTCAGTTCTGCTAATTCAATTTGTCAAAATACTTTAAAGGCAACTCTGCCAAGAAAAGAAATGACAGTGCCAAACACTAGAAGTTATGTAACTCAAGTCATATGAGAAAATAAGGTACCATTTAGTTTCCCTTTCTAATCTTTGTACCCAGAGACATTCCTACGTTATCCTCTGAAGTGAGGTGTAAAACACAGACACTTTGTGCTAAAACATACATGAAGCTCGTATATAGCTAGCGACCCACCCACACACGTAAAGTATCTCTCTCTCTCTCTCTCTTTCTCTCTCTCTCTCTCTCTCTCCTTTTGCATTGGTTCTGATACAGATGATGATGGAAGAATGGCGACTCTTGACCGGGGTACATCACCCTAATTTTCTCTTAAACTTGTTTGAGACTCAGATTGATCAAACTAGATTATACCAAACTGTCATTACACATTGACTCGTTTCAAATACATTAGTCATACGTTAAACTCTTCTCAATTATGGTGTCGTCATCGTGTTGGAATTTTATCAAAGAAAAAAAACAAGGAAGAGGAATAAATAGGGCTATTGTTTAGCTGTTCAGTAGTGATGGTTTATAATGCACCACAGATAGTATCTGCGTTTTATTCCACCTGTCACCTATCGCTTCATTATTTATTACTCTCCGTGGTTAGTTTGAGGAATTCAAAATCTTTTTATTTTTATGGCTTCCTCTTTGGCACAACTTTTTGTGTTGGTGTCAAAGGCAACATTCCTCGGTTGCTGATAAGAGAGGGAGATATACATTTTTTTTGAGTGTCCGATGCTATCATGTAAATTCAGATGTAAATAATTTTCTAAAGTGTCTCAGATCTCCAATTATTTGAGGTTTGACAGCTACAAGAGCGAAACTGGCCTTAATGTTACTAACAATGATAACACTCCACTCGATTTGCTGATCCAACGATAACTTTTGTTGCAGAATTTCCTACGCAAAAAAAGGAGTAAGACTTATGATATTTATTATTGCACCAACTTATAATGCTATTCACGACTATGTTTTAATGAAACTGCAGTTATGTCTCATCTAACGGAACAAAACTTGAAAGTTTTTGTTAAAAATAAATTGAAGAATATCATCTCGAACTACTAATGATTAATTCAGGACTATAAAAGTTTTACTCTGTACTAGTTATGGTCTAACCGCTTGTTTGCATCGATACCTCTCCCGTAACGTGACTCAGTGCCATGCATTGCTAACTGAACTAGAATTTGAATACATGCAAATAAACAGTTCAATGTCTTCGATGTGTTGGCAAGACTCTCGGGTTAATTTTGTAGTCGCTGCGAAAAGCATAATGTAATGGTGAGTTGCATGTCTGTGCTTACCCGCTCTGGGCACCTAGTGAAGAAACCGAATTATTACGTTCAATACAAAAATCATTCAAAGCATTCTTTCTTTATTTCATTAAAGGATAAAGGTATAAAACTGTTTTTCATATCTCGGTTATTAATATGACAACTAGACACATGCAATTAATGTCTAGTTGCAGATAGTCATAAGATACTTGGGGGAATGCAATCAATTCTATGAAATGTTCAAGGGGTTAAAGATTAAATCTGATATATTCCTAGTTTACTAGTACAGTCAAAAACGACTGCAATATTAGAGTAATCTTGTAATGCCATCACACTTCTCACATATCATGTACATGACGTAGATCTGCATTTTCTTGTTTAATATTTTGCGAAGGTTAAACGAGGAGTCCTTTAACCGCAAATCCACTAATGCACATTACCTTTTATTTAACAGAAATTTCCTGCTGACAGCCGGATTTCATTCTTACTTAGGGATTCAAAAGCCCTGCGATATACTAAGGTGGGGTTTCCTGAAGCGTGGACTAAGGCTCCTTAACTAATTTCACCGCTATACTACATTTGGCATTCATCTTTATACTGTTCTCGTAATAATCATTGATCTTTCGCAGCAACGGCACAGACCCACTTCGGGCGACTGACTGTTCCTGAAAAGGAGAGAAATTAGAAAGAAAGACACAAGACTTGGAGCAGGTCACGACACTCGAGCGTCATCAGGACCTTCGCAGGATCTTAGCTGTGACGCAACGCCTTCCCCTTTTGCTTTGTTTCTTATACAGAGCTTCCAAAGTAGCCACCCCCTTTCTTTCATTTGCTTTAAGGGGAAGATGTCAATGTTTGGGAGAAGGATTACTACTATCACTAGCGTTCCAGAGAGCTGAAGAGGATATGCGTACACACTCATGAAAGCCAGGAACCTCAGATGTTTTTAAAGCCTGAGACTCACTTTTCCTCTTCCTCCTCATGTTCTTCTTGGCCTGGCCTTCGCTCCACGCATTGTTTTAAGTAAGCCTTAAATAGCAATGCCACAAGTCAAGTTTGATGACTTATCACCGACTACATTGGAACCCGCGCTTCGCGAGATATACGATACCGAAACCTGTTCCACCGAACATCCTCAGCAAACAACGGCCAAGCACACAGATTCGAATCTGCCGCTAATTCACGAAAACACATCAAAAGCACTGCAGCTGCTATTGGCGTGTTTGTTCTCATCTTTTATGGAGATGATTAAACTGCTGTTCCTGGAGGAGGCATATAAGGCCGGTTTTAAATAAACCGGTATTCTCTCTCTCCCTCTCCCTCTCTCTAAGGATACGAACCGAGAGCTAGATTTAAACTCGTTAGAAAAAAAAAAAAGTCGATTTTCTAAATTTGCAGAAAGACTGTTGTATTACTTTTATCTTCGGAATTCAGCCTTTTATCTGAATTACCGGGATGACAGCATGTCACAAACCCCATTTAGAGCCGGTTTGTTTTCTGAAGGAATGATAATTGAACTTTATTCTCCTCGTTGTTTTTCCTAGATTCTGCCAAATTCATCATCATCATCATCATCATCACCTGCGAATAACTAACAAACAGAGAGTTGATCCAAAATGTTTTCTGTTATTATTATTATTACCACTCTTTGTTTGTATGACCCAGAATTGCGCTACGGGAAAGTGATGATGTCTTGTGTAGATTTTCACTCATCCCTAATTTAATGTGTCAAAAGCAGAGACCAACTCTTGAGGCTAATCATCACCTCACTAAAATCATCAATAGCTCACCCGGAAAGACTCGTGATAGTAAAGTTTCAAGTTTCATTACAAATCAATATATATATATCCAGTAAACATATACATATGCATACACACACACACAAACACACACACACATATGTATAGATATGCAGTTATAATGTATATGAACATGTGTATAAATATATATGTAAATATATATATGGATATATATATATACATATATATTTATACATACGAATTTGTTACTTGTACAGGCGTGAATTTTGATATTAACAGCTATGAAGCCGCAAATATCGTTTAGTATCGATTCACAATAACTTACGAAACAATCCTTAAAATGAATTAGAATTGATATGTTTTGACTTGGCCAGCCAGGATTAGAACTTGTGCCTTTACTTTAGAAACAATGAAAAACAGTATACAATAGAAAACAGTATAAAATGGGTCTCCACAGTTCTTGGAAGGATATAACTAGTAAGAAATGCAAGTTCAGTTGGCACATAAGTCCATGGAGCATCCTGAGTTAAAAGGCATAGGGGTAGCAACCACCTCCCAAAATCCGTGCGGCGTGACAGAAGCTACACTTTCTGGAGTACATCTCTACGAAAGAAAACAAATAATATATATAGTATATATATATATATATATTAAATAATATATAGTATATAAATAATTATCTATATATATTTATATATATATATATATATTATATATATAAACATTACGCGCGCTGCCGCACCACACACCTATATATCATATATATTATATATAATATATATATACATTTACGCGCGGCGCGCGCCACACACACATATATATCATATTATATAAGTTATAATTATAATATGTTACATTTCCTCCTCCCCTTGGTATCACGAACTACGTAATATAATTGAAGCATGAAAAAAAAACGGAAATTAAAAAAAGGAGACGGACAGTACAAACTAAAAACTGATGTTCTATGAACAGTAACACGCTATTACAAAGCGGTAACTGACTTATGAACATAGTAATGGATACCTAAGAGCAACATTATTTAACCAATTAAATTTCTAGATATATTGCGCAAAAAGAAAAAAAAACTAAAAATTAGTCAAATAAAGTTGTGTTTCTCTCAAATAATTCTGCCTGATTGCTGAACAGAGAATGGAGACTGTTATTTTCTCCTTTTTACATTTGAGTCGACGACCATTGTCTGAAGGAGTCTCCCATTGCCGACCTTATTTAGAAATTTATGTATTGCGACAGAGAGAGAGAGAGAGAGAGAGAGAGAGCGGTGTAGACCTACATGTATGTAAGCCTGTTTTTTTTTTTTTTTTTTTCTCAAACTACCAAAACAGAAACTGTGGTTATTTCCTGATCGTTCGTGACTCTGCTTGATAACTTCGGACGGGAGATTTATTTGACACACATTAAGTGGCAATGCAGGACGTGGGGTGTTGGGGGTGGGGGGGGGGGGTGTGGGTGGGGAGGGGGGTTGGATACACGAAGTAAGCGAGGTTGAAATATGTGAAGGGGATTTCAGATAAGAATTAGTGCCCAGTTGTAACGCGAATGAAGATATGTCACTCGAGGTGAGGCGAGGTGGCGAGTGGTTTGATATGGCAAGAGATTAGGACGGGGCACGTTGGCAAAGTTTGGCTACGAGTCGGGCAGGAGGATGACATGGGTCGGTGGTGAGGAGTATAGCAGGTATGGCTGGGGTTTATAGGGTTGGCCGAGGGTTGGCGGGTTGGGTTGCTTGTCGGGGCCCGTCTCTGGGAGGTGGTTGAGGATTGGGAGGATGTGGATGGCTACGAGATCGGTACTGGGTGGATGGCCCTCCTCTCCCTTCTATGCCTCCATCCCCCGTCAGCCATCCCCCTACCCTCCCTGCCAACCGATTAGAGTAGTATCTCGCCTCACGCAGTTGTTTCTGGCTCGCGTTCGCACGAGTCGCGTCTGGTCCATCTCTCCGAAGTCCGCATGTAGTCCCGGACGGATTAAGCCCTTCCCGGTCAAAATCATGAATGGTGAGTCGTTGAGCAAGTGCCACGAAGGTGTCCCGCGTGACCACGTCCCAACTCTCTGTTCGATCGCGCCGTGAGAAAGTGTCATTCCAGAGTGTGTTGAAAATCTGTGATAAACATGCACGTGCATGTGTTGGGCGAAGCTGATTGGCTAATGACTTGGCCAATAACTTATTCCGGCAACCAATGACAGAGCGATCCCTGCGCCCCCTGCGGTATTTGGCGGGAAACGGGAATTACTGTAAAAATAATTTCGAGCGACGATGGCTGACACTTCGGAAAGAGCTCTCGTTAAGAAGAGTTTGTCAAAGAAATACTTGTGAGCCTCAGCTCTTCATTTTTTTTTCTTTTACACTTTTTTCTCTGCTTTTGTAAGTGACAAAGATATACGTATATATAAAGGTGGTGAGAGGGAAGGGTAGTCAGTGCGATGGAAGGGGACGGCGAAAGAACACCTCCTTCGACTTTTATGGAAGTTGACCATAATCAAGATGATGGATTCTCGTCGAGTCTTAGCAGTTGCTCAGGTTCCATTCGCTCGTTTTAGCAAGTGTTGCTGCTATAACTCGAGATCTGAGCAATCATGTCCAAATAACGGGATCAATGTTGCTTCAAGTGCAATCTTTCAATTAAGGTTTAGTCAATGAATTTTTGGCTTTCGACATTTTCATCCTAGACTGCAAACGTGGAAACGAGAAGCACTGAGCGTGTTTCTTAGAAATGCAGAGGTAACAAACGAATCAAGAGACCTGAACCTTTCCGAGAAAACCAGAGACAGCGAAAGTATCTCATATTTTTTTTGACGTCCAATCCTCTGTCCTAACCAGGAACCTGATTTGTCCACTGACCACAATGGACACTGGGCTCACCTGAAACGTTTATTTAGAAGAAATAAGACTTGACTGGGCTTGACACTTCTTACAAAAAAGCCCCTTTGAAGAAAGTCTGCAGGGAGACTATGGCCCCGAAGTTTTTAATGTATTACCTGCTTCTGAGTCTTCTCTTCTGCGACCTCGTCAGCGCCTTCTGGTGGTGAGTTTACCGAGATTTTGTCCCTACTTTTTGCTCCGTTTGGAGTCTCCTTTTTATCGCTTATTGTTGCTTGCTTTCTCTTCCAACGTGAATTTATTAGGAATATCGAAAGAAGTCTTACCATTCAAGAAAAGATGAAATAAAGAAACTAAAGATATTTAATTATAATCTTGACTCGAGTTTCAATAAATGCACACATATACATACACATGTATACATGTATTTATATTAAAATCAGGAAGAAGTTCTCAAGATCTACCACCCTAAAAAGGCCATTATGCACTCGCACTTGGATCAGCTGAGTTCAACAGAAGAAGCGTTGAGAGCCTCTACATTAAACTGATAGCAACATATAACCTTTATTGTTATTATTTTGACCAGATGTTGTATTGGAGCATATGACATTTTTTTATATAAAGATTATTTTGCTATTTATTTCTGGGAAAACAAATATTGGAAAACGAAATGCAAACTTTTGGAAATGAATGATGAAATTTCGTTTAATTCGCCTCGAGAACTCCACCCACTACAAGATCTCTAAAATTATATATTTTAGCTGCGACGTTACCTGAGATAAGCGTCATTCCCTCAATTCATCCGAGCTGCCTCGTTTAGGAAATAAATTCTTTAATAACACTTTAAATTTTATTAGTAGAAATTTTACTTGTTCTCTGAATTCTGTTTAATTCATCAGTATTTTGACTTTATCCTAAAGGCAAATTCTCATGATTAAAGTACTATGGACATGTTTCATTTCTAAGAGTCTTTGTTATAAAGAAAGTGGGTTTAAAAATGGGGTTTTCAAGAGCAGTGATAAAAGTATACTAACACCGTCTCAGATTGTCTAACATTTTACTTTATAGTCTGTTAAACAATGAGAAAAAGTATATTAGCCCACTTGCGAAATATATAATAATTGGTTTTGTGGTTGATAAAGGAAATTTTTTGGCTAATAAAAGATGTAAAATAGAAGTAGATGTGCTTAAGCCCCTTTACTTTACAATTAATTAATCATCAATTGATCCATTAAATTAACGAGCTTCCTAACTTACTTTTAAAATGGTCTTTTGTCTCACAATAGAAAGAAGTAAAGAAAACCTTTGCTTTGCATTTGATTAATTATCAATTGAATCCTGCAATTAACGTCCACATTCACCATTACACAGTAAATAAGCACTTTTACTCTCCACATAATTAATGAGCAATAGTTTGCATCGATAAATGTTATGTAGCTTACATTTTCCAGTAAAGGGCACTTGAACCTTTACTCTGGATATCCGAGGTAAAACCAATCTGATTGACACTAGATATTATCGAGCCAGACAACGAAATAAAACACTTAATAGGGCATTAAGAAAGTTGCCCGAACTATTCTTGAATAGAATTTCATATTTTTTTTGCTTAAAAAAAATATTGCAAGTTTCATAAAAAAAAATCATCACTTTCCGCGGTTGCCACACTACAGAAACAATTAATTTTGATTAAAGAATAGAATAGGCAAGTTTAGCAATGACACGTAGATTGTTTTATCTTGCCTTATCCGACTCGATGACACCCGGTGTCATTCAGGTAGGCTTCACAGCACATCCCCCCCCCAAAAACAATTAATCTTTGGTACCAAACATATGCAACAACTAACACGCTACGCTCTGGTTCCCCGTGGAAAAAACGGACGATGCAGATAAAAGTATCGGAGCTCATCTTACTTAATGTCATTATCATTCTTGTAACACGCTGTCACTAACAAGTGTTGACATCTTCGTTTGCAGCGGGCGCTCATAAACAAGGCTTGAACGACCGGCACTTGTACTGTTCATTCACGCAGAGAGAAAACAAAATATTTTTATATATAAAGATACTTTTTTTTTTATTGCAATGACTTGTGCAACATTCAGCCATAAACGAACGAGCTAATAATCTTACTTGTAATACTTAACAAGGACAAACTCGGAATGGTGAAGAAAAGAAGATGAAGTAAGAAGGGAAGAATTGAGAGTAAGGAACATGCCAATAACCCCACTTTCAACCTCGATGAAGAAGAGGTGAAGGGGCAAACACGCCTCTTATATACTGCTTGCTTATCTGCCACTTGGGATGGAGGATAAGCGGAGAAAAAGGAAGAAAAAAAGGAAAAAATGTAGATAACAAAAAATAGGGAGAATTGTAAAGCAAAAGAAAGGAAGAAGAGAACGGAGAGTGAGAAAAACGGCGATGAAAGCAGAGAATGGGGAGAAAAAGAAGGGAGAAGCGAATAGGGATTAGAGAGAAAAGGAGAAAGAGAATCAAGAAGAAGAACTGAGAAGAGGAGGAAGAAGAAGCCAAGTAACAACGCCACTTCTACTTTCATTCCCCTCCTTGCCTTCGACGTCCCATTCCAAACACCTCCCCCCCCCACGACCTACCCACCAATCCCTTTCTCCTACCCCTCCCCCGCCTCCACACCCCCCTTCCCAACCTCATGGATGTACTTTAACCTCTAAATATAATTAAAACAAATAGGGACACCATCCCCCTTACAAGTCATTAGCGATGCATCCAGTCCCCCTCCCCCTCCTGGGGAACCGACCGTCAGCAGACCGCCGAAGGGAAATCGTGCAAGCGTATCCGTTTACATCCGAGACCCGATACGCGAGCGCGTATATAATGTCGGCAAATGGGTCCTTTGCAACACGATATGTGTCCCCCAATAAAGCAATAATGGAGCGGGAAACATGAGGCGGTGATGCATAGTAGCAGTGTGGGGAGTGAGGCAGGCAGATAGATAGATAGATAGAGAGATAGATAGGTAGGAGCAGGGTGGGGAATGAGGCAGATAGATAGATAGGAGCAGAGCGGGGAATGAGGCAGATAGATAGATAGATAGATACGTAAGAGCAGGGTGGGGAATGAGGCAGGCAGATAGATAGATAGATAGATAGGTAGGAGCAGAGTGGGGAAAGAGTAGGCAGATAGATAGATAGGTAGGAGCAGAATGTGGAATGAGGCAGGCAGATAGATAGATAGATAGGTAGGAGCAGAGTGGGGAATGAGGCAGATAGATAGATAGATAGATACGTAGGAGCAGGGGGGGGGGGGGGGGGGGGGGGGGAATGAGGCAGGCAGATAGATATGTAGATAGATAGGTAGGTAGGAGCAGAGTGGGGAATGAGGCAGATAGATAGATAGATATATAGGTTGGAGCAGAGTGGGGAAAGAGTAGGCAGATAGATAGATAGGTAGGAGCAGAGCGGGGAATAAGGCAGATAGATGGATAGATAGATACATAGGAGCAGGATGGGGAATGAGGAAGGCAGATAGATAGGTAGATAGACAGATAGGTAGGAGCAGAATGGCGAATGAGGCAAGTAGATAGATAAGTAGGAGCACAATGGGGAATGAGACAAGAGAATAAGATAAGGTAGGAGCACCAAGGGGAATGGAGCAGTAAGATAGGATAAGCAGGAAGGAACAATGGGGAATGAGGCAAGTAGGATAAGAAAGTTAAGGAGCAAATGGGGAATGAGGGAAAAGCAGGGAAGAGATAAGTAAGAGGAGCACAATGGGGGAATGAAGACAAAGCAGAAGATAAAGTAGGAGCACCAATTGGGGAATTGGAAAAAGCAGATAGATTAAGTAGGAGCACAATGGGGAATGAGGCAAGTAGATAGATAAGTAGGAGCACAATGGGGAATGAGAAAAGCAGAGAGATAAGTAGGAGCACAATGGGGAATGAGACAAGCAGATAGATAAGTAGGAGCACAATGGGGAATGAGAAAAGCAGATAGATAAGTAGGAGCACAATGGGGAATGAGACAAGCAGATAGATAAGTAGGAGCACAATGGGGAATGAGACAAGCAGATAGATAAGTAGGAGCACAATGGGGAATGAGACAAGCAGAGAGATAAGTAGGAGCACAATGGGGAATGAGACAAGCAGATAGATAAGTAGGAGCACAATGGGGAATGAGACAAGCAGAGAGATAAGTAGGAGCACAAGACGGAATGAGACAAGCAGATAGATAAGTAGGAGCACAATGGGAATGAGGCAAGTAGATAGATAGAGTAGAGCACAGGGGATGAGGATGAGAGCCAAGAGAGATAAGTAGGAGCACAATGGGGAATGAGACAAGCAGATAGATAAGTAGGAGCACAATGGGGAATGAGACAAGCAGATAGATAAGTAGGAGCACAATGGGGAATGAGACAAGCAGATAGATAAGTAGGTGCACATGGGGAATGACAGCAGATAGATAAGTAGGGAAGCACATGGGGAATGAGACAGCAGATAGATAATAGGTGCACAGTGGGGAATGATAAGAGCAGATAGATTAAGTAGGAGATCAAGTGGGAAATGAGACCAAGCAAGACTAAGATTAAAGGTAGGTGGCATAGTTGGGTGGGAAAATGAGATCAAGCAGATTAGATAACAGTAGGAGCAACAATGGCGGGGAGGAATCGCGAGCAAGCCAGGATAGACGTAAGTAGTGCCAGGACCAGAAGCAAACAATGGGGAAATGAGGACAAGCGAGAATTAGGATTAAGTAGGGAAAGCACCAATGGGGAATTGAAGACATCAATTGGCAGATAGATAAGATAAGTAGGGAAGCACCAGTGGGGAAATGATGAGACAAGCAGTGATTAGATAAGTAGGCAGACACAATGGGGAAGATGAGACAAGTAGCAGACAGGAAAGTAAGTAGGAGCACAACATGGGCGAATGAGAAACAGCAGATGAAAAAAGATAAGGTGGAGGCCCAAAAAAAAAAAGTGGGAGAATGAGACATAGCAAGAAGTAAGGTAGAGGTGCACAAAGTGGGAAATGGAGACAAGCTAGAGTTAGATAAGTAGGAACACAATTGGGGAATGAACAAGCAGAAGATTAGCGTAGGGGAACAACAGTGGGGAATCGTGACAAGCAAGATAAGATAGAATTAAGGAGGCAAAATGGGGAATCGGAAGCCAAGCCAAGATAGGGGGAATAAGGTTAGGAGCCAATGGGGAATGAGGAAAGCAAGATACGATAAGTAGGAGTGCCTAACAAAGTGGGGAATAGGAGACAAGACAGATAGATAAGTAAGCGGAGCACAATGGGGCGGCGAATGAGACAAGCAGATAGCATAAGTAGGGGCACAGTGGGGAATGGAGACAAGCAAGGGGAATGATAAAAGCGTTTTTCTTTTCCTTTCAACTCCTTGGGGTTTTTAATAGAAGTCAAGGCAGCACAGATAAGGGTAAAGGATGCGACAATGGGGCAATGAGGACCAAGCTAAGATAGATAAGTAGGCGACCAATGGGGAAAAATGAAGGAACAAGCAGATAGTATTAAGTAGGAGCACATATGGGGAAATGAGACAAGCAGGATAGATAAGTAGGCTGAAGCACCAGTGGGCGGGAAATGAGACAAGCAGATAGATAAGGTAGGAGCATCAATGGGGAATGAGACAAGCAGATAGCTAAGTAGGAGTTCAACAATGGGGAATGAGACAAGACAGATAGATAAGTAGGAGCACAATAGGGAAATGAGCCAAGCAGATAGATAAGTAGGAGCCACAGGGGAAATGAGACAAGCAGGATAGATAAGTTAGGTAGCACGTGGGAAAACTGAGACAAGAGATAGATAGGTAGGAGCACAATGGGGAATTGAGACATTTTAGCAGATAGATACAGTAGGAGCACAATGGGGAATGAGACAAGCAGAAGATAAGTGGGAGCACAATGGGGAATGAGACAAGCAGACAGGATAAAGTAGGAGGCACATTTATCGGGAGGGCGAAGAGACAAGCAGACATATAAGTGTAGCACAATTGAGAGGAATGAGACTATTAACAGAGCGAAGTAAGTAGGTTATGTCACAAGACGGAATGAGACACAGCATATAGATGATATGATAAGTAGGCGCAAGTGGGAAAATGAGACAAGCAGATAGATTAAATAGGAGCACAATGGGGAAGAGACAAGCAATATATAAGTAAGTAGGGCACAGGTGGGGGAATGAAGACAATAGCAGATAGATAAGTTACGGAGCACAAGTGGGGCGAATGAGACAAGCAGATAATAAGTAAGGAGTCTAGGTGAATGAGACAAGCAAGAGATAGGATAAGTAAGGAGCCACAATTGGGGGGGAAAAAATGAGCAAACATAGCAGATAGAATAAGTATGGAGCACAATGGGGAAATGAGACAAGCAGATAGATAAGTATGGAGCACAGTGGGGAATGAGACAAGCCAGATAGATAATGTAGGAGCACAGTGGGAAATGGGAATGGATGACAAGCAAGATAGATAAGGTAAGGAGCACAATGGGGAATAAGACAGCAAGACAGATAAGGGGTAAGGTGAGGCACAATGTGGGAATGAAGAAAAGCAGAAGATAAAGTAGGAGCACAAGTGGGGAAATGAATACAAGCAGAAGATAAGTAGGGCATAATTGGGGAATGATAGACAGCAAGATAGGGTATAAGTAGGCAGCACAATTTTTCAGAGACAAGCAGAATAAGATAAAGGTAGGGCACAAGTGGGTCGGAATGAGACAAGCAGATAGATAAGTAGGAGCACAATGGGGATGAAGAAAGCGACAGATTAAGTTAGTGAGACAAATGGGGTGGAATGAGACAAAGCAGATAGATAAGTAGGAGCAATAGACATGGGAAATGAGAGGCAAGCTAGATAATAAGATAAGGTAGGGCCACAGTGGGAAATGAGACAAGCAGATAGTAAGTAGGAGCACATGTGGGAAATGATAGGAGACAAAGCAAGATAGGGGAATAGGTAGGAGCACAATGGGAAGAGACAAGCAAGATAAGATAAGGTAGGTAGCACAATGGGGTGGAATGAGTAAAACAAGCAAGATAGATAAAGTAGGAGCACAATTGGGGAATGAGCAAAAGCAGGATCAGTATCAAGTAGGAAGCAACAATGGGGGAATGAGAAAACAAGCAGATAGATAAGTAGGCGAGCACAATGGGGAATAGACAACAGAAAAAGAGGATCAAGTATAGCACAAGTACGGAATGAGGACAAGCCCAGATAGGATAATAGGGCAACGTGGGAATAGACAAGCAGAATAGATAAGTCGGAGCACCAATGGGGAATGAGACAAGCAGATAGAATAATAGTAGGCCGGGCACAATGGGGAGGAATGAGAAAAGCAGAGAGATAAGTGAGGAGCACAATGGGGAATGAGGAAAAGTCAGATAGGAATAAGTCGGAGGCACAATGGGGAATGAGAACAGATTAGATATAGAGGAGCAACAATGGGGAATGGGGAATGAAAAGCAGATAGATAAGTAGGAGCACAATGGGAATGAGAAAAGCATAGATAAGTAGGGAGCACAAGGGGGATGAGCCAGCAAGATGATAAGTCGTAGAGCACAAGACTGAATGAGACAACAGGGAATAGATAAGTAGGAGCACAATGGGGAATGAGAAAAGCAGAGAGATAAGTAGGAGCACAATGGGGAATGAGACAAGCAGATAGATAAGTAGGAGCACAATGGGGAATGAGAAAAGCAGAGAGATAAGTAGGAGCAGCAGTGGGTAAATGGGGAGACAAGCAGATAGATAGTAGAGCACAATGGGGAAATGAGACAAGCAACACAGATAAGTAGGAGCAACAATACGGAGTGAGACAAGCCATATAGATAAGTAAAGGATCACAATGGGGATGAGACAAGCGATAGATAAGTTATAGCCCAAAGTGGGGAAATGAGACAAGCAGATGAGATAAATAGGGAGCACAATGGAGAATGAGACCAAGCGAATAGGGGATTAAGTAGGAGCCAACAGTGGGGAATGCAACAAGGCAGATAGGATAAGTAGGAGCACAAATTCGGGAATCGAGACAAGCAGATAGATAAAGTAGGTGAGCACAATGGGGAATTGACGACAAGCAGGACAGGATACGTAGGAGCACAGTGGGGAAAATGAGGACAAGCAAGGATAGGGGAATAAAGTAGGAAGCACAGTGGGGAATGAGACAAGCAGATAGATAAATAGGAGCACAATGGGGAATGAGACAAGCAGATAGATAAATAGGAGCACAATGGGGAATGAGACAAGCAGATAGATAAGTAGGAGCACAGTGGGAGGGAATAGACAAGCAGATAGTAATAGGCACAATGGGGTATTGAGACAGCAAGATAGATAAGTAGGAGCACAATGGGGAATCTAAGTCAGCAGTATATAAATAGGAGCACAATGGGGTGAGAACAAGCATATAGATAATAGGAGCGACAATGGTAATGAGGACAAGGGCGATAGATAAATGGAGCACAATGGGGGAATGAACAAGCAAATAGATAAAATAGGAGCACAATGGGTGGAATAACAACAGATGGGGATAAGTAGAGACATGGGGAATGAGACAAGCAGATAGATAAGTAGGAGCACAGTGGGGAATGAGACAAGCAAGGGCGATAAGTAGGAGCACAATGGAAATGAACAAGCAGACAGATACGTAGGGAAGCACGTGGGGGTGAGACAATCAGATAGTAAGTAGGAGGCACAGTGGGGAATGAGCAAGCGACAGATACGTAGGAGCATAGTGGGGAATGAGACGCCGCATAGATAAGTAGAGCACAGTGGTTAATGGAAGATAAGCAAGATAGATAATAGGGGCACATTGGGGATGAGACAAGGCAGATAGGTAAGTTAGGAAGCAACCGTGGGGAAATGAGACAAGCAGTTAGATAATTAAGGAAGCACCGTGGTGAATGAGACAAGCAGATAGATAAGTAGGATCGAACAAGTAGGGGAATGAGACAAGCAGATAGATAAGAGGGAGCACAGTGGGATGGAGCAAGCAAGATAGATAAAGTAAGGAGCAGTGGGGATGAGACAAGGCAGGATAGGGATAAGTAGGAGCACAGTAGGGGAATGAGACCAAGCAGATAAGATAAGTAGGAGGAACCGTGGGGAATGAGGACATGCAGATAGATAAAGTAGGAGCACAGTGGGGAATGCA
Source organism: Macrobrachium nipponense (assembly GCF_015104395.2). Classification (NCBI taxonomy): domain Eukaryota; kingdom Metazoa; phylum Arthropoda; class Malacostraca; order Decapoda; family Palaemonidae; genus Macrobrachium; species Macrobrachium nipponense. The sequence continues at coordinate 28,671,073 of NC_061089.1, forward strand.
AGACAAGAAAGACAGATACGTTAGGAGCAATAGTGGGGGAATGAAGCAGCAGATAAGATAAGTAGGAGCTCAGTGGGGAATGAGGCAGGCAGATAGATAGGAAGGAGCAGTGGGGAATGGGGCAGGCAGATAGATAGACAGATAGGTAGGAAGATAGATATATGCTGGGAAGGAATTAGGTAGATAGACATACGACCATTAACCATTAAACAAATATATAATGGATCAAGAAGAAAGTATCACTCATTGATATCGCAATACCTTGGGACACCACAGTAGATGAGAAGGAAAGAAGGAAAAATTGATAAGTATCAAGACCTGAAAATAGACATAAAAAGGATATTGATTATTCCAGTGGATACTGTACCTATAATCATAGGGAAGGCAAGATCCCATGATCCCTTAGAAGGCACCTGGAAAAATTAGATGCTGAAGTAGCTCCAGGACTCATGCAGAAGAGTGTGCTCCTGGAAACAGCGAGCATAGTAAGAAAAGTGATTGACCCCTAAGGAGGGAAAATGCAACCAGAACCCCACACTATAAAAATCACCCAGTCGAATAGGATGACTGTGATAAAACAAAAAAATATCAATAGTAATAGTCTTTATCATCAACATTAATTTTTTGTTAATAAAATTATTGGATTTGTGAAAAAATGTTTCAAAATAACACAAACCCTCAATAGAAATATAAAATCTCTAATTGTGCACTTGTAATACAGTACAACGATCAAAGTTAAAAAATTATACAGTTGGAAGCTTTTGTTGGCGGGGCGGGGTGATGCTGCTCAGATTAACAGATGAGTAAAAAAGGCAATTATAGATGAGTATAACTCGCAATATTAGCAAACAATTCCTGATTCAAGAATATCAGTGGTTGGCATGGAGTTCCTGATCGCGAAATATTGCCCGCGTGAAATTCCATATTCATTAGTACCATTTGTCAGAATGCAATTCCAATGCCTGAATACCAGCTGTCAGCAAGCACTTCCCGCAGCGTGAGTGTTAATTGTCTGTATGCGATATCCAATTCAGGAACATCATGTGTTAATTAACAGCTTCCGATCCATAAATATGAACTGTCAACTTGCAGTTCCAAATCCATAACTCCCAACAGTCAGTATGCAGAATGAATTCCAGTACATGATTAATAATTGTCAAAACTCCATTTCTAAACCAAAAAGATCATTTGTGAATATTCAATTCCCGATAATTAAATAGCAATAATCAGTATGCAGTCCCGATCCATATTTCCTAATTGTCAGTATGCAATCCTGGTCCAAGGATATCAATTGTCATTATGCAATTCCAGATACCAGAATACCAATGATCACAATGAAATTTCTGATCCATAAATTTAAATGATCACCATGTATTTCTCAATCAAAAACTCTAAATTATCAGAATGCAATTCCCAATCCATACATCCTAATTATCAACAATTCCTAGTCCATAAATTGCATATTTGTCAATGTGCAATATTTGTTACATTAATATCAATTGCCATATCAAATTCCCGACGCATGAAAACCTATGGTCAATATGCAATTCTAGGCCCTTAACCTCAAATGTCAACATGCAATTGTCAGGATGTAATTCCCTAGCCATGAATATTACCTCAACTTGCAAAATCCCCTAACTAAAATAATTATCGGTATGCAATTCCCTATCCAAAAGTAACTGTCAGCACGTAATCAGTGATCCATAGTTAAAAATTTTCAACGCTGCATGAAATTCCCGAGTCACAACTTTTACTTGTCACTAGTCGATATGCAAATCCCGGTATACAGCTCCTATTTGCCTGTAAAAAAAATTCCCGACCCATTACTCTCAGTTATTAGTAATTCTCTGTGTGCAAATCCTTGTGAATAAAACGAATCCCCCACACCAATCCAAACCCCCTTAAAAAAAAAAAAAAAAAAAAAAAGGGAGGAGTTCGTAAGAGCATGACAGACAGACAGACAGACAGACAGACACGCAGACAGACAGCAAGTCAAAGAGAGACAACAGCAAAAAGAAAACGAAGCAGGTCCGAGTGGTGACAAAGAAAGGTCTGAAAGAAGAATGACCTTAAACGAGTTTGGTGACTGGTGGAGGAGCGAAAGACGATATTAGGAAGTTTCGGAGCTATTTAAAACACCACCTTATGCCTTCTTCTCTCTCTATATCCTAAATGTTCCTTTGCCTTTACAGCAATGCGTTTGGAATTCTATTGCTGCTTTTCGTTTTCCCAGACTATTTTTACAACCTTTCTTCCATCGTGGCTAGAAAATGGTATAAGGCCTTTGGTTTTAGAAACGATTTCTAAATGACAGCACACCCAGTGACACTCCACTTTGAAAAATGAAACCTAATTTCATCATATGGCCTTTGTCCTTTTTCTTAATAATGTTATCAATAATGAATTTACTACTTGTTTTATTGCACGTTATAAATGTCCTTCGTTTACACGTACCATTGATGTAACACGCATTTATTTTCTCAGAATCAGTCCACCTGTTTTGTAATAACATTCTAGTTTTATTTTAAAAGGAAAATAATTTGCAAGATAACTTAAAGATAAACACACTATAAAATGTAAATAAGGGGTTATAAAATTGTTAAGACATTCATTATTATGAGCGTGTTTTGATAAAAAATGCAAGATATGAATTCACATGAAAAAGAAACTAGATAAGATTGAAAAATTGAAGCATTTGTTTATCTGTGTATTCCCAAAATGACACTAACACCAAAAGACAAGTAAGAATTTTGCTTGAGAATTCTACGAAAGGCCTCACGGATTCTTTATAGTCTTAGTTCTGGGAAGGTTTTGTTACAGATGAGTATTTTTTTTTTTTTTTTTTCTTTAAGAAGAGCTCGTTGGATCGGCTAAATTTATGCATATCTTGCTCGACTGTAAGTCGCTCTTGGGTTTATCGAACATATTTTAGCGTTTTTTCTGAGAACGTTCGATGTTATTTTTCCTCGTTGTACTTATTTATTCATTTATATTTTGTTGCTCCGTATTATTCAGCATCAAAAAGGTTTACTTAGGTATTTGTGTGACTTTTTCCCTCATGCAAAATTTGCCACTTCTTTTACAGAACAATTAACTTTAGTAACTGGAAACTGTATCCAGCAAAGTGACACGATGAGAGAGAGAGAGAGAGAGAGAGAGAGAGAGAGAGAGAGAGAGAGAGAGAGAGAGAGGGTTGGGGGAGGTTTCTGTTTTAAGTAACTGAAACTTCCCAATATCGTCTTTCGCTTAGACGCTGGCCACCAAACTTGGTTAAGGTCATGCAGCTCTCAAACTTTTCATCGTCACCACTCAACCCTTGCTCGTTTTTTTCCCGTCTGCCTATCTGCCTGCCTGTCTCTATCTCTCTTTCATTAAACTCGTTTCTTTTCCGTCCTTTCTGATATTCATTTCTTGCGACATGAAGTTCCCATGCTTATATTGTGGTTTTCTCAGGTGGCTCTGCAAATATCTTACTTTGTGCCGCTAATTATTATATATCTGTTGTACTGGAAAGGCAGTCTGATGCCTTATTTTTCCCAGACCGAAGTAAGCGAGGAAAAGGAAGAGGGTTAGTCTAACCACGAAAGAAGCGATATATACCTGCCTCTTTCATATGAAACCTCTCTCTCTCTCTCTCTCTCTCTCTCTCTCTCTCTCTCTCTCTCTCACGTAGGCTACATCCGTTCTCTTCTTCTCGTTCCGAGATGGATGCGTCTACAAACATATAAAACCCCAAGAGAGAACATTTATTGTCCGACCCCATCCTAATAAATGATTTAACCTCAACTCTCAAGCCATGAACTTATAAAAGAATCTCTTGTTTTCATGTCTTTTACCCTTTTTTTTCTATTCAAGGTCTGCAACCCATTAAGGTTAGCTTTTGGCTTGCCAATATGCATGGGCCTCTGAACATGTCAATAAATGAACTGCTGCGTGCGCTATCGAGGTGCCGTTGCACAGGTTCATTGTGCTTCTCACTCCCGTGATCTTTATATATGTCTCCATGTGAACTTCCAAAGAATCTTTCAGCCTAGTGAAAATTTTTCGTCTCTTCTGTGTCCTCATCACAGTTAACAAAACTACGACAATATCAATATTTTTTTTATTTAAATAATACTTGCCAAAGTTCCATCTGTAGGGGAATTTGATGTCTAATATTTCAAATTAATAATAGAATAGAAATAACACGTTCTTTTATGAAAACATAGAATTACCAAAGCCTCCTTGAATTCTGTTTAGAATTCTTCAATCCTTCTATCTGTTCCTCCCACACAGAAAATGAGAATGCTTAAGAAGGGCCTCTTCATTCTCCAAGCCCCAGAATTTTCATATGTCCAAGGGTCCAGCTGTAACAAACTGTATCTCTCATCCCTTAAGACATAAACGTGCTCAGTGCAAGAGGGGCACAAGGACTCGAAACCTCCCTTCCTTTCTGCAAAACATCGACTCTGTGGAATTTTAGCTAAAAGGAGGAAGTCTGGATGGGCTAAAAGAGCCCTGTTCCTCTACAGTTTTATCTTAATAGAAAAGCTGACCGTAGAAACGGCCAGCCATGAAACTTTAATGGCTGATTAAGTAAATTAGAAGTTCCTCTCATGTATAAGATGAGCCTTGTGTTGCTTGTTATCTTATTTTTTTTCAAACATGTAACCAAGATACAGTATTTAAGGGTTTTCATGCAAACGATAAAAATGATAATGAACGTGAAATTATTATCATTATCATTATTATCACCGAAGACTTATGTTAACGCTTATCCATGACGTCATCATTCCTTCGCAAATATCTGTCAAATTCGGACGCCTTTTCATCACTGTCGAAGTTAACCCTCCCTCACAATGAAGTAATATCAGACCTTTCTATTTCGTAGTCTGAAATGCCTCTAGTAAGTGTTGCAATAGCAGCAATGTTTGATTATACATGCAAAGGAGAAAAACTGGCGATCCTGTTACCTAGATAACACAAGAATAAAAGAATCAAGCAAAACAACGAGGGCCGTCCACCAAAAGGCTACCAAATATGTAGGAATTTAGACAGCACTTTCTACCAATGTCTGTATATCTTCAGAAATCTTTTTCGTCCGGACGTATAACTGATTGTTCGCTTATTTATAAAGACCCTGATTGATGTCTTCCCTACTTTATAGGCATCAAGATAAACGACAAATGCTACCCATGTACACTGAAGAAAAAAAAAGGGCATTCAATGACCTCATACCTCCGCCCATGGCTATTCTTAGGAAACGGGTAGGAATCTGATTGAAGAATTCTCATTTTGATGGGCAAAGTAACTTTGGGGCATGACCACAGGTTTATGTAGCATAAAAATAGTACACAATTAGCGGTTCGTTTTATGTGCCTAATTCAAAGCTCTTTAAAAAGTGTGACGCTGTAACTGCAAACAAACCCTGTGCCTGAGAAAAAAAATCCAAAAAAAGGTATAACTACAAGTTGCTCGCTGAATATATTTAGAGGTCTGTACCTTCGTCTGCTTAGTACCGGATACTGCCGTAACACAATTGGATCTCTGCCAAGGTTTTGATAATTTATTCAAGCAACCTGGCAATGTTGCGTGAAAGTTCACAACATTTAACAGCCAACAATTTCATATTAATCCTTGTATCCCTAAATCAAACAAAGATGGAAAACGTAATTTTGACGCAAACAAGATAATACGTCGGGTTCAAGATGTCATATTCATCATTTTCGGCGGAAATAACAGGTAATGAAGGTGACCACCAAAAGGCCAAGAGATGTCGCTTCAGCGTTATAATATACATCTTTTAAGGCTGAACTTTTTTAAAAAATGTTTTACGGATGCCTGTGTCACTTTTAGACACATAACACCGCCTTTAGTCACTTTTATGAGAATAATGTGGAATTTTGACCTCCAAGAAATTTTTTTCTGTATAATATTTTCTCTTTCTGGTGGAGCTATATTACACTTTACAAGAAACAGTAATTAAAAATCATAAATAGCATCTGCTATGTCTCCCAATCATGTAGCTCGAATAACCATAATCTACTGCAAGGGAGAATCTAAGGCCAAAGATATTGACCAACATGAAGACAATAATGTAAGCAATTCATCAAATAGGGCATTCTTGAACTAAGATTTCAGAGTACAGTGTGCAATATTCTATGGTTCTGAAAGAGCAAAGAGTAGCGTTAACTATAGCCGAAGCCAAAGAGGGAAGATTTTATCGTCATGGGCAGGCAATATACCCTTAATAAATCGGACACACTGTTGACCACTAGGAACCAGAGCTAGATATGGCAATTATTGTCGAAATCTTGAGGGCTCCCTTCTTCCAAAGTAGTATTAGCAATCGAGATGAATAACAGCCCCATAACTCATTCAGTGTGAATATATACAAATTTATGTGACTGTATATTAATACATACCAACACATATGATATATATTTATTCTAATGATAATTTGGTCCATGACTTACCATCGTGCAAACGCTGTTTACCTGGTTATATGAAATATCTAAAAATTAAAAAATTACCTGTGCATTATTTTCATTTTAAGAAAAAGTCTCTAACTGGCAAAGAAAGCAAAAGGTAAATTCACATAAAGAATCATAGAATTGATCCAAGATAGTCTGTATGATGTTAAGATTATGTTAGTTGTTTATTACTTCTTGATTTTCTTATCTGCATGCGGTGTGAGAGTATGTCGTCCGACATTCTCTCTCTCTCTCTCTCTCTCTCTCTCTCTCTCTCTCTCTCTCTCTTCTCTCATGAAAACGACTACTATTATTGGAAGAAAATACAATCGCCCGCATTCTCCAAAACACTGTATTATACAGTCATCGGATTTACGAGTTACAAAAGACGAAATTCAGTGAAAATCATTCTTTTAAAGGGATCACTCTCTCTCCCCCCGTCCCCCAACTTCAAAGAAGGTCTGATAGTCTGAATGATGAAAAATAGTGTAAAACTCAGTGAAAATCGTTCTCATAAAAAGCCACCCCTCCCCTGGCCCTCCTCTTTGTCAGTATGCAGATTTGAGCCAAAAACAAATATATTCTCGATTAATCCCAGATTACCCAGCTATCCATCACGGCGCGTCAGGGGATGTCATTCTGAGCCATAAATAGAGGTGGATCTAGCAAGCAGGCGTAGCTGAGGCTTCAATGATAGACTCGTGGTAAACTTCGTGGTAAAATTCACATGATCATCGTTCAAATGACTAGGATTTCCCCTCTTAGGGCGGGGTCTTTACTCTGCTCATTTTAGTATGGCGACTGAAGTTGGAATCATCCAGCGGTACTTTCTTTCTAAATAAATTCTAAAACCCTTCATGTTAAAAAAAAGTTTATTCCTCCTTATGCACGAACGACTGGACATCTTATAAGGCATAATCGCGTCATTCCTATATCTGATTGCTTGCTTCATATGCAAGTGCTCATAAGTAATACAAAAACTAAAGAAAATTTGTATATCTCGGCGGTTATTACTAATACTGCTATTATTTCAGCCCTTTGTTTGTTTGTACTTTAACAGCCAGTTTAATTTACTGATGCAATATTACCTTTAATGTCGTTTGGTCTTCATTTTTATACGGTATTTTGTTCTACTTTGGTCCTAGTGGAATACGTGTCTTATTTGTTAAACTGGGCGTTCAGTTCATCTCAAACTTGCACTGGCGATATGGGATACACCACCCTCAAACTATTGTATGTGGTCTGTCAACTGACGATTTTGTTTCATTGTCAACGCTCTTTTCTTCGTTACAAAAGACTAATATATTGGCTTCCGCCACCCATGACTGACATACCGCTCTCAAAACTGTGGTGTGTCCTTGTTTAAATTTATGCTACTGCCTTACTGTGGACCTAACAGCCTTCACCTTTTTTCTTCCTCGGGAGTCTGACCGTTAATTTCTTTTGGCTTTAAACTGCACTTGATTCTTCTCCCTTTATCTAAATGTAAAAAAGTAAGCGCATATGAGACGAACACCCTAATTCCCTATTCTAGCCCAGCCCAAAAGAAAACAAGAAACAAAAAATAGAGAAGGAAGCAGGGCGGGGATTAATCGTGGAAGGAGTGGAAGGACAGATTTTTCTACCTTTTTAAAAGAATCTACAGTAAGGCCTTAGAAATTTATAGTCACGTGATGAAGAAAAATCAGTTTCCTTAAATTAAAATCGACTGCTTCGTTCATGACACGCTGACCAACTGATTTTATTTTATTTTTTTAATTATTATTTTTTTAAGGTAATGTACAACTTCTTATTTTTACATTCACCAAGAAAAACAACTGGGTAGACTGTAACATGTGGCGTTTGAACTTACAAATCAAACAGGGGCCGTCGACGCCCGGCCTAATCGTCACTTTTAGAAGTAATGCGATTGCCTGTGCGTCTCCTCCTTCCTGGATCCCACTCCTCACTCAGCGGGGATGATTCAGTGTGTCTACTACAACCGTTCCTTAAAAAGGCGGCGGAAGAATCTTATGCAAAAGCCGTTTTATGGAGACTCTCAAGAAGACTTCGTCTCGGGCGTCCGCTATCTTATTGTTCATCTCGAATTTATCACTCATCGTCCGTCCGGTCCTCTGCGGAGTACCAGACGAACCATTTTAGGAAGACGAATTCGTCGAAGGTGTCGCTTTTTTTTTATTGCCATTTTTCTGATGGAAAAAAATTCATGTAGTGCTGAGATAGGCGTAATCACTCTCATCTCTAATTGCCGCCGCCATTTAAGGCACCCTGGGCCAAGTGTTACTAGAAGTTTTGCCGCTGCGTTACCGCTGTGGTCACCATGACTGGTTTGGTGTTACCAAGTTGTTATGCTGTTCTGGGCATTATTTTTTACATCCCTTCAGGCAAGGCGAATAGCATGTTCTCGCAGGAACTCGTAGGAATTGTCTATGTGTTATGTAATTAATTCATAATAATTCCTTTCGTTATAATCAATATGAACATTATATAACTCATTTACTCAAGAGTGGACGGTTATCGTGTTATGGGAGATATTTCATTTAATAATTTTGAAACCTTGGTAACTGCCCTTATTAGCGTGTAAAATATTTTACATATTTTACTTCAAGTTAGAAGATTTATGAAAATTATTGTATACGAAACTTATCGGGATATGATGATATTATATATCTAAACTAGAATGCTTTTTTTTCAATTATGTAGATTTCAATCTAATTATCAATGCTGAAACCTAAGTTTCTGAATATTGCCATCGTTGTGGTGTCGGGCATTTTATCTAAATAATAAACTCTGGATGTTTATGTAAGCCAAAATAAGTTGCCCAGTATTAAAGGCGAAAAAAATTATTCTGATTTCTTTTTTCACTTCATAATTACTCAAGAGACTGCTAACACCAATGTACAATTTGATTTTGATTTGATTTACATAGATTTTTGGCATTCTGCCAACCACTGGGACAACTAAGGCCATTCAACGCTGAAACGGAAATTCTCAGTAAAAGGTTTAAAAGGTGTCAGGAGGAAAACCTCGCAGTTGCACTATGAAACAACTGTTAAGAGAGGTGGACTAAGATGGAAGAAAGAGAATATGAACGGAGGTACAGTAAATGGAATGAAAGTAGTTGCAGCTAGGGGACGAAGGGATGCTGCAAAGAACCTTAAGTAATGCCTACATTGCACCGAATGAGGTGCACACTCATGTACAAGAGTGATGAAAGATTGCATGATATCTTATCTTCACTACGTAAAGTGTTGAAATCCCGATGAAGGACGAAAACCAAATTGACGAGATGAGAAAAAATCACATTACTGACAACGAGTGCAGTCAAGACGCTGCACATATCCGTCTGCATAAAGACCTCATTAGGAGAAAACAGATACGCAGAAACAAATAAGCTATTTTACATCATCCCTTTGTGTGGCCAGGTGTAAATTAACTCCTATTCATACATACATACATGCATTACATTACATACTTCTATAAATTAGAAATGACTGACCCAACACTAGTATAATTTACTTAGAAAATATGTAGGTCTGTAAATTTATATTAAGAATGTATGTATGTATGTATGTATATGCTAACCCATTTACATAGTATATACTACATGCATACAAACAAAATAAATGACTGACCTAAAAACTCATTTGTATGCTGCTCCACTCATGTTTATTGTTATCAGAAAAAATTAAACAATATACAATGGAAATATTTGAATATATATGTATACCTTAACCAAATCTAAAACCAGCTTCAGTATGTCTCATAATACTGACTGAATGACCAACAAGCAGAGGCCCCTCTCCCCCAACCTTTCTCCCTCATAACGCCCACGGCTTCCGTCCTTCCCCCTCTCCCCCATCCCAGCCCAACAACAAAAAATCTTACAGACCGAACTCACACTCGTACACATAACACTTAACAGAGACATCGCGCTCTTCAGAGAAAGGATTGAGATAGAATCTCTTAGTCAATGGGCCTTCAGAAGTTTATCTGGTTCTTCGCCAATTCCAAGAGTCAAATGTCAGCGGACAGATACAGACTGCCGTGTTCAACAGACACGTGGCTGAGATTTAGAATTCTGTATGTAAACATATCCAGAGAGAGAGAGAGAGAGAGAGAGAGAGAGAGAGAGAGAGAGCAGACGATGCTCGCAGTGTTGGGGAAAGAGAATAGGGATGCTGTTTGTGTGTGTGTGTGTGTGTGTGTGTGTGTGTGTGTTCGCGATGGATACGACTGAACAGGCAAAGAGCTTTTCTGTTGATTAAACTTCTACAACAGATTGTCGGAACAAGGATGTTAGATCCGTATCGAAATCAGATTAATACGGAATAGATAATAGACTATTCATTCAGTGATTGATCTTTGACACGATCTTACCATTTTACCTGGACTTTTGCTTTACATTGGACTTGCTATTATGAGATAATTATTAGGTTACGTGTACAGAATTTTGTTAACTGACTAACTGAACAATCCCATCAAGTAGCGCAGGGGAAAGTGTTTGCTGATATTTGTCAGATTTTATTTTGGTTCTCTCTTGTTATTTTTTTCATTTTATTTCCCCCTTTAAGTTTCAAATAACCTTCCATATCGGAGCTCACTACTGAAGTGTTTTTGACAATGCTATATAGTAAAAAATCGTGTCGCCTGAAGAGTGATTGTTAGCAAAACCATTCAAAATAGATATTTCAGTGAAAGAGAAATATACGCTTCTCCCCGATTGTCAAATTTAGCAATTTAACTCAATAACTTGTTCAATAAAATGAATGAGGTAAACATGTCTAATAATAGTGAGAGAGAGAGAGAGAGAGAGAGAGATAGAGAGAGAGAGAGAGGAGGAGAGAGAGAGAGAGAGAGAGAGAGAGAGAGAGAGAGAGAGAGAGTTTAGACGGAACATGACATTATTTGTGCAATATTTTGTTTATGTGACTGAATGTTTGAGTAAAAAATCTGTGTTTATATACACTTTAAACCCAACGGCTAGACAACTTTAGACCTTCTGAAGAGCCTGAGAATTTGAGCCTGATGGAAAGATCACGTGTATTTTGCGGATTTGTGTCTGAGTGCGAGTTTGCTCCCGAGCGTCTGGTCTTGGAAATCTGTGAGACTTATTTCTTTTGTTACTATTTTTGAGCAGCAGTGAAGAAAACCATCGTTAACATTAGAGTTACAAAAAATATAAAATCATTAGATGTCAATTATGCTCAAGAAAAGCAAGCAGGTAAAATTAAAAGAAGCAGAAGACACAAATAAAGAAAGATAAGGAAGGAAAAGATAGAGGAGAAGAAGAATAAGAGTGTATAGATACGCGTGAAGAAGGAGAAGAAGAAGAAGGAGAAGAAGAAGAAGGAGATATAGGAGAAGAAGAATAAGAGTGCAGATATAGATACAGGTAGAGAAGAAGAAGAAGAAGAAGACGTGAGGAAAAAAGAAGTGAGACGAGATTAATCTGGGTGATTCAGACGCTTGTCAGCCTTGAGCCAACTCCTGAGACTGATGTGACTTGCCAGTGTCGGAAGTCATTTCTCACGGGTTCAAACAACTGCCAAGAGCGATGCTATGAGAGGATTCCCTCTCGCGTGGATGCTGCTCCATCGACGATTCGCTCAATCTCGTCGATTCTTCATAGATATTGGTTATTCGGATACGATTTTTACATAACATTCTTTTCCGTTATTTAGTGACGACAGAAATGATTTTTTCAACGTCGTGTTGATGCAATTTCCTTGGAATTGATGTTTCCTTACTGTCTAAGAGCAAAGTGATTTGGGATTTTTGTCGTTTAATGTCCATGCTTTTTTTTTACGTAATACTTTAATACTTTTTCATCTCGCACGAATGCTATATAATCAATAAATCAACGAGTCTTAAGAGCTATTTTTTTTCGGTGCTGTCTTCGGGTATAATTCCGAATTGAATTTTTTTTCCACTGAATAATGATAGTCAAGATCCTAGTTTCATTTTAGCTGTATTCTTTCTTTTGTACGGATGTTATTTCAGAAATGAAACGTCAAATCTAATTCGGTTCTGTTCAATGGAATGTAGTTTTTTCAAAGTATTCTCTCTCTCTCTCTCTCTCTCTCTCTCTCTCTCTCTCTCTCTCTCTCAAAAAAAAAAAAAAAAAAAAATTACGTGTTTAATTGTTTTACTGACTAATACAGGGTAAGTGTGGCTGTTTTTGTTTATTTTTGAAAAGCTTTCACTTAGTTGAATTGAACTGCTCTTTAAGCTCATGGTAAAACAACGATGCTACTCAGTTCTGGACAAGAGTTAATAGAAAGCATTAGAAAGGAAAATTATAATTGAAGAATGGAAGGAGGAGAAAATAAATGAAAGACTAAACACGCTGCTGAGTACTGAGACGTAAACAAAACTAAACAGGTAAACGAGAGAGAGAGAGAGAGAGAGAGAGACACACCAAGACGCCGTGATAAAAAAGGGGGAGGGGGGGGGGTTGCCACCGAGGAACCATTCTCCCCTTTTCCCATTTTGTGCTACGTTGCGCTAGAATTATCTGGTTGTCAACGTAAAGAAGGGGAAAATGCTGTTGTTAATAGAGAGCGGGCATTAAGCTCTCCTGAACTATAATGCAACGCCGAGCTTACTTATCCAAGGAGACAAAAAACCTGTGAGAGGCGTCACAGTGATAAACCTTCCCGTGATCTACTTTGAAACCCGAGTCTTATCATTTTCGTGGCGCGCGGCGACGGTTTTGCAGCGTGTGTATGTGCGGTTAAGTGTGTGTGTGTGTGTCCGTGTTCTGTATGTTTATAAACAAAGGCTCTGGTTAAGCTCTAGTGTAACGCAACACGTTGTTCGCTGATGCCAACAATGGCTCGGGAGTTAAGGTAACGAAAACTTATGAAAATAGTGTAAACAATTACAGGAAAAGGGGAAATCAACAGGGAATTGTTTCAGCACTCCAGACTACGCCCTTTGTGAGGTCATCCAGAGGGGGATTTGTCATTGTAGTTCGCTTCCGGATCGGCATTTCGTCACCGGTGTTAACTTTTTGTTGCATGAATGAGACACTCATTTGTTAAACAGATTCGACATGATCATTTGAAAACGTAGCCAATTTGCACGATTACAATATTTGGGAGATAATGGAAAAAGTGATCCTTTCATTAAAAGAGAAACGAATTAGCACACATTATCAGTGGTCTAAGTTAGCCAGTGACTGAAACAGGAGGGTCGATGGAAAAAGTACTGAGCTACGAATTGTATGAAGTGCAATGACTTCTCAACTTCTTTAGGTACAGGAAGCCTCGAAATCCTTAAGGAAATATATGAAGAAAATCTCCTTTTGCAGGTAATCGAACCCAACTACCAAGAAAATGAACAGGACATTGTGGCCATTGCAATACACAGACATGTTACATACGGTCTGTACCCTATAAATTAAGGTAGCTATACTATAGCTACACATTATTCGATAGAAGAAAAAATTATCTATTGAGGAAAAACTAAGTTTATACCTAGAAATGTTGTCATCACATTAATCGATAGAACAAAAACTTATCTATTGAGGAAAAACTAAGTTTATACCTAGAAATGTCATCACAAGAGTTCAAGTAATCTGAACTGTCTCATTGGTACGAGGTTTTATAAAATAAACAGCTATCAGAATGACCAAGAAGAATTTCAGAATTTTAAAAATGTGGTTATTCCTGCAAAACTTGAAATTCAACATTTCGTGTAATATCCTTTTTATGTTCAGATCAGTTCTTTAAGCAACTCTACATATCGGTAAGGATATTAGGAGTCTCTCTAAAAAAAATGAAAAAAATAAAAAATGTAAAAAAATAAATCCAACCACCTCTTACGGTGAATATCCAAAGTCTCATTTTAAATCCTGGACAAACAACAGCTAATTGGCAGTCCTACCAGATTGTCAAGAGCAATTACATGATCAGATAGCGCAATACTCGAGCTCCTTTTTTGGCTGATCTACTCCGGTTGTCTCTACCTTAACTGTAAGTATTTGGGACATACTTACAACTCGGCGAGTATCTCCCGACTGATGACTTCCAAAAGGTGACGTTAGGTAACGTCCGAGAAACTGAGATGTGTAAAAAATAAATAAATAAAAAAAGGAATCGCGCTCTAGAGACTCGAGTACAAATAAATCCCTTTTGAGCAATTTAGATGCGAAAGCCTTTTTAGCCCGACCCACCGGAGAAAGACCAGACAGTTATGACTGATATTAAGTGATTTTGATCTTTGTCAAAGGTAGAAACTGAACGGGATTTTAATATATATGAAGTATGTTATTATAATACAAACACTGGCCAAATATTTTCCCCGCCTGTCCCCCGCCCCAAAAAGTGTCCTCCAACAAGAATATGATCGAATGAAATGATTTGGGAGTATTTAACTGTTTCCGTCACTGTATACCGGAGGTGACATTCACACAGCATCGGCACGTCCTAATGATATGCAAGGGCATGCGGCGCATTTATTTAAAGCTCCTTAAAGTCGCAAATGAGAGCCAGACGTCCCCGTTTTTTCCCCCCGTCGACGGAACAGGTAGAGCGAGGTGGGGTGGGGCTCTTCAGGGCCGGTTTTCTTCCTTTGCTGGTTATATACCCGGGACACCAGATGTCCCGGTTTATCTCAATAGATCAGAGATACGCGACTATCGCACCTGCCTCTCCCCGTTTATTATTAGCCGTGACAAAAGGCGAGAAACGATACTGCACGCAAGTCAAGTTTCCCGTGGAAGCCTTTGATGTATTGTTCTCTCGGGAACACACACACGCGCACACACACACACACACACACACACACACAGGCACCTACGTAAGCAACTTGCTTTATTTCATGTATATATAATATACTTACAGTTAATCGAATATAAATGTATTTGCAGTTGCGAATGTGAAGACATTGTTTAGAAATCTATCAAAAGATGACAACCCTTTCATTAAAATGCTGCAGTTACCCGCAGTCGTTAGTTAAAAATTTGTAATAATCATGTACACATAAAAACACACACATACATATATATGAAGTGTCATTGTCAGGGAACATTTTTATACGATAGTCTATGACTATTTAATTAGTTGAAAAACGGTTCATTACATTATTATAATGCCATAGTTAAGTGTCGTCAATCTTCAGTAATAGTAGTAATAGCAGCACCAGTATCATCATCAGGAGCTGTATTAGCACAGCACTCATATGCGTAATACTATTTTCGATCCTTCCGAAAAATAAAAAAATAAAAAGAGGCCGCTTGCAACAACGCGTCTTTTGATTTTTTTTCTACCTTATATAAGACTTCTCCATTGACTTATTCCCTAATAGCGCTCTATCACAAGAAAGCAACTTCCCTCTTTAGTGGTTAACTTTTCATTAGAAGAGAAAAATATATTCTTTTGTAATGCAAAGTCGGAATCCACTGTTAACCACTGAACGAAGCAAGTTGCTTTCTTTTGATAGAGCGCAATTGGGTAATAAGCCAATGAAGAAGTTAAATGTATAGGGAAATATCTGGCAAAATGATGAAAGTAAATATGAGGAAAGTTTTTTAGACAAAATTACACTTAAGAGTTTAAAGCAAATTCTAAGTAGACTTTCACTGACTTCCATTCTTATGGCGTCGTTTTTAGGTATAGGCGCGCTCTCTCTCTCTCTCTCTGTCTCTCCTCTTTCGACGATGACTCAGAAAACTTTTTTTTTCTTTCTTTTTTTCTTGGCTTCATTAGAAATCGGAATATATCACCCGTTCGTTGCTTCCCACTGTTTCACTCCCATCCCTTTTTTGTAGATTTATTTGCTGGTTCCATCCTATTGTAACCCAACTTCCAGCATTCCTGAAGTTGATAAACTCGTTATGGACCATTAGGGACGCTTTTTATCGCCCTATTTATAACCATTTGTCCCCCTAATTAATAGGTATGCATCACTCCATCTTTCGCTGGGCATCATCATCATCATTCAAGCCGTGACCTTGGGAATTCGTTGTGAGAAATGTAAACAGAGGTTCATTGGACTTTTTGGAATTTATCGACAGGTGATGAAAAGTAAGGTGTGAAATTGTCGATCACTGAAGATGGATTGATTTTTTTTAGCTTTCTGTAAAAGAAAACTATTGATAAGGCTTTGTCTGTCCGTCCGCTCAATTTGCTGTACGCCTTCAAATTTTAAAAAGTACTGAGGCTAGAGGGCTGCAATTTGGTATGTTGATCATCTACCCTCCAATCATCAAACATACCAAACTGCAGCCTTCTAGCCTCAGTAGTTTTTATTGCTTTTAAGGTTAAAGTTAGCCATCTGGCAAAGAAATAGGACAGGCCACCGCCGGGCCGTGGCTGAAAGCTGCATGGGTCGCGGCTCATACAGAAACCTCGATTGCACCGAAGAAACTTCTGACTTTGCCTCTACTGTTCCTGGATGCCGTAAGACCCTGAACCGGGAGTATGTACTACGTACACTGTTTGTTTATCTCTTATCTGTGATGAGAAAGCAAATAAAGAAAAACAAATATTTTTAGTTTCAAGTCATCTTTGGCTACAGAACAGTTCACAATAAAGTAGACATTGATTTCTTGAGGGGCGTTTTATTCCACTACGAAACTCCTACAGTTGATCCCAGCGGCGTGAAAAGGCTTAGGCACTTTTCCTGAATAATTCGGGATGCACCTCGACTTAAGTCCTGATTATGTACCTGGTCGGTTGACTGCGGTGGATCATAGCCTCGACGGTGAATTGAGTTGATCTGAACATAGAATTTAGGCCAAAGGCCAAGCACTGGGACCTGGGAGGTAATTCAGCGCTGAAACGGAAATGGACAGTAAAAGGTTTGGAAGGTTAACAGGAGGAAAACTTCGCAGTTGCACTATGAATCATTTGTTAGGAGAAGCTGGAAAGTAAGATGGAAGAAAGAGAATATGAAAGGAGGAACAGTAAAGGGAACGAAAGGGGTTGCAGCTACGGGCCGAAGGCACGCGGCAAAGAACCTTAAGTAATGCCTACAGACGGACGGCGCTACCCCTCTACGGGGGCCTCGATTGTGAAGGGATGAATCTAGAAAAATTACCCCAAAATGCAAGAGGAACACCGGAAGGTTAACATCCCCTGGAGTCAGTCCCTCTAGACCTCTAGAATGTAGTAAATTAGTTTGCAAACAAAAAAGTACCCAGGACTTACACTGATGCCTGTTTGCGCGCTGTCAAGAATGCGATGTTAAGCGAACCTCAGTTATTTGCCAAGTCAAAAGGCAAAATTTTGACCAGCATGACTCGACCAGCCATTCGTCTCTTCTTCTCAAATGCCTCGAGAGACACACCTGGGCTAAAGTGCGCCTAACGAGGAAATAATGCTTTCTTAGGCGCATGTGTGAGATATGTTACGACCCCGTCCAGAAAATAACCGGAGATTTAGGAATTTCCCAGAAGAAAACACGGCGATAAGAAAATATCTTTTACAGAACCTGTTTGTGATAAAGGATCTCGGTTTTTGTTCGCCTTGTATTTATTTGATTCCTTTCTTGTGTTCAACAGGTGTCCTTGGGTGGTGGCTCTAAATTGTTTGGTCACTGGACATCTTTTAAGAGTTGCTGATAGTAACAGCAAACACGGTAGTAGACCTAATAATAGTGACATAGGCCTACTGATAATGAAGATAGGCGCCGTAAAAGGCTAAGCAGTTGCTTCTAGTGTTCAAGCTGGAAAAAGGGATTCTTTTTTTTTTCTCTTGACATGGCGATTTGAGAAAATATTTTCCATTTTCAGTCAAATGGGTTTACTATGTTCGAATTAATTGTATAACGTACTAGCTGTTACTTTTATAGGAAACCAAGAACCACACTGAACACTGAAATATGTAATTATAATATTATATATAATATATTATATTATAATATAATATATATAATATATCTAATAAATATATATTATATATATATATTATATATATATTTTATAATTATAATATATAGTCATAATATTATATATATATATAATCTATTATAATATATAATCATAATATATATAATATTTATATATATCATTATAATATAATATCATATTTATATTATACATTATATAATATATTAATATATGTATAAATATGTTGTATATATATATATATAATATGTATGTTATGTAATGATGTATATTAATAATGTAATGCTTATGTATGATATATATATATATATATATAT
This sequence comes from Macrobrachium nipponense, assembly GCF_015104395.2. Lineage (NCBI taxonomy): Eukaryota > Metazoa > Arthropoda > Malacostraca > Decapoda > Palaemonidae > Macrobrachium > Macrobrachium nipponense. Next base: position 28,689,696 of record NC_061089.1, read on the forward strand.
ATATATATAATATATATATATATATATATGAATATAGTAAAATATTAATATATATATTATATATATATATATATATATAGTAAAATTTTACACACGTATGCGTAGTACATTTACTTGAAATCTCACACGCGTCAAGATACACACTCACGAACTCAGGTGAAATAAAGATAGCAGCACACTCGAAATAGCTAATTGGCCCCGAGTAGATAAGAAAGCAGTTAATCGTTCGGGATGGAAACGAAATTGAAGTTGATAATGGTCACAGACACATAGGAAGATTTGTAGCGATGTAAATGACCGAAACAAATCACTGAAACCGAACCAGAAGTGACTGAGAAGGAATTCGCTAACGTTGGCCAGCTGTCTCATTAGGGGAGAGAGAGAGAGAGAGAGAGAGAGAGAGAAGAGAGAGAGAGAGAGAAATTCCGAAATTGAAATGTAATGAGAAACAGGTCAATCTCTTCGTGGTTATTTTAATAGTTTCAGAGCATGTCCCAGTAGTCTAGATAAAAAAATAATAGTCAAGAGGAAAACGAAAATAAGTAAAATAAACAAACATGAAAGTCCAACTAAAGCAGTGTTTGGTTAAGGGGTTGACAGTTTAAGTTTATCTTGAGTATGATTTCTTCGTGCTTGCGCGTCATATGCAGGTACATTGTTCCGATTCGTGTGCGCTTCATCTGTTTATTTCAACGGGTCATATCTGCAGAGTTCCAGGCTCGGGGAGTTGAAGTTGATTCGAATATCAATAAACTTTGGGTAATTCACAAGTCCCAGTTTAGTTTTTATTTTCAATGTCATATGATGAAATGCGCTTCAACGATCAATTTAGATCGGTCTTATTTTGAACATCACTGTGAAGGCGTTAGGTTCATTTGCAGTCCAATCGAATTTTTAACTTTTTTTAAAATATTAATGTAGTCGTTTAAATACAAAATAAAAGGAGTTCAGCGAATTCTCTCTCCTTCCCCTCACCTCTCTCTCTCTCTCTCTCTCTCTCTCTCTCTCTCTCTCTCTCTCTCTCTCTCAGTAACATTGAGCACATGAGTGGTAACATACCGTTGTCTGAAATCCTGTTAGACGGTGATTGAAATTTGACCAAAGATGCAGCTGCGAGTTACTTTTCATATGGAAAACAAGAAACATCCTCATGTCATATAGTGCCTCGCAGCATGTAATTTTAGGGGCTGTTTAACGTTACATATCTACATATTATAACCCCACGATCTGTCCTTGGAATTGTGATATACTGGCGGGTAACTGGTTAGGCTAATCCCAGTTGTAACAACTAAAGCTGCCTTGTCTAAGTGGCAGGTTAGACCGCATTCATTTGCGGGAATTTATGCTAACCCATTATGAAGAATGATTGGGCTCTCCTCCTCAATAGAACAGGTTAGACTAATGTTCGCTGGAGGATTTTAAAGTTCTAACTACCCTCTCCCGGTATTAAGATTCGCCTTGCGATCGACGATTTACCAAGTTATATAATCTACACTACTCTCCTATTTTGTAAGACTAGAATATTCTAAGTCTCTTAGGGGATGAGGTAACAGGTGCTGTACTTGTGCTGACCTAGATTAGGGAGCGCCAGGTTAAGGTCAATTGCAAAGGCATTTTCTGAATGTTTCACAAAAGAATTTTTAATCTTATTAACACTTCACTAAAATAATGCCTCTGTATTTAGCATACTAAAAATTTTCGAATTAAGGAAGTAATTTGGACATGTTAGCAAAGTATTTTACCATATATTTTGCGAAAAGATTAACTGACTGACTTTTTCACGTAATCTGGGTCAAAACGGTTTTGGTCATTGATGCCTGCAATATATTTTGGCTGAATTAATTTGGATTAAAGGAGGAATGTAACTAAAATCCTAAAAATTAGAAAAAGGACATTCACTCAAGCTCCGCATTCTTTACAAACACCTGCACAGTTTACATTCATAAGATTACATACAAAAACTTTGAGACGTGATAATGCAGTAATTTGACCTTTGATGAAAGCCCGCTTCATAAACAAACGCAGCTATGCCAGCCAGTTGAATTCTATATAAACGTCCTCTCCCAAAAATGTTGGAAAGAAGGTAGTTACTCTCCTCATCTCGGCTCTTGAACACATGCAATATGACTGCTTTTCCCATTTGCTGTTCTAGGCGTTCAATTCATTCTTAGGGAAACATGTTTTGGAGTCTTTATTGCACAATCAATAGCAATTAATCTTTAGTATGGAGGCTCTTGCTGATGCTGTTCAGTCTGTATTCATTACTAATATAATGATTCAAAGGAAAACAAGTAAAGGAAACGATGCTTTACGAAAATAAAAGGAATTTGCAGAAAGAAAATAAAATTCATGAATTAAAAGACGTGGGTGATCTTTGGGGTAATAAAGCGAGGCAAGGCATGAAGCAAGTGACAAATGATGGAGACTTGGCAAGTCGTCTCTCTCTCTCTCTCTCTCTCTCTCTCTCTCTCTCTCTCTCTCTCTCTTGGCCAGCCTTTCCTATCCTGAAAACTGTCCTGTTTCTATTAATTATTTCTAAAATAATATTTTCGGAGAAAACTTATAATATCACTCTCTTCCTTAAACTGATTTTCCTAATGGTAAAAATTTATGAGCCAAAAGAAACTTTAGCATTTCCCCGACGTAAGATATTTATAAAAGATATTTCTTCAAGGAAGTTTTGAAGATAATGAAGACATCGACCACATCAGAAAATACCATCGGAAAAGCGACAGGTTGGTCAGCATTTTCTTCTCCGAGGTCAGCAAATGTGGCGCTTGAAAGAGGTCCTTTCTGAAGACATTTTATGGGACCCGTAATTTGAATTTTAACTCATTTATAGGATTTCAGTTTCTCTCTCATTACTGTAATTATCATTTTAATCTTTGTATTTCTTTTTAGAAGTGACTTGATGCCTTTACTAAAATATTTGTGATTCAGAAGATGATAACATTGCAGAGAAAACAGGCTCTTTAACTGAATCACGATTTCTGATAAAAAATTACGTTTAAAATTCTGAATTAATATCTGACTATTTAATCTCAAAACTAATTTCTACCTATTAAACGGAAACGTTTTGGTATCGACGAGTATAATAAAAAAAACTTTTCCGTTATCGCCAATTTGTATGGTTTGCATCTGGCTGACCTTGATTTATGAATAGATGTATCATCAAAGGTAGTACTGCTCCTCAGCTGCGGTGATCGGGGAAGGATATTACTCATTTTTCTTCGAAGGAAACAGAGCTAAAATTTTACTTAATAAAAGAAGAAACATATTGGCACGAGAGAACATTGCTCATTTAGATCTATACGAGGAGAGAGAGAGAGAGAGAGAGAGAGAGTCAAACGGGGGTAAAGACAATACTCAAACCATTATGACGGGTAAGAAAAAGCAGCAATCAAAATAATTAACTTGCAACCAGAGTTCTGTTTACTTCTTCGTTTGGTTTTTCTTCATCACTCAATTCCTCAGTTCATGCGTCTAGCCACGAAAACATTTGTATAAATATCATTAAACTCATTTTCTTCGAGTCGCAGAAAACGGAAAGTGAAAGGTGACGTGAATATTATGATGGAAAAAAAAAAAAAAAAAAAAAAAAAAAACATGCTTCGCTGTAGCTATTTTTACCAGTGCGCGGCGTGACTGGTTCTTTTTGAATGATTGCAGTTTTCATTTGAAAAAGAATTCTTGGATAAATACTTTATTCTAAAGGACGTGGGTTTATTTCAATGGATTCTTTGCTACCACCAAAATAAATGGTTTAAATTTTCAACAGTAGTCTTCCGGATGGATTGCACAAGGAAAAGTATATGTATGTATGTATGTATATATGTACAATACATATATATACATAATATATATATATATATATTATATATATATATATATATATATATATATTATATATATATATATATATATAGATATACATTTAGTCATTAAAAGTACTTTCACTAGAAGCCCCTTAGCCTAAAGCACAGTCAACTCATTTAACTCACAAAGGACAAAATGGCCTCCCCTAATCAGGTCAACCGTTCTAATTACTCAACTATGAAATCCTCTTCTTATGCTCTATCTTCCTGAATATTAGTAAATCTATACGTCTTTGGACCAGAGGTCAAAATTCCTCCTACGCCTCAGTGAGCCGTCCAAATTCATTGACTGTAAAATCTTCATCGTTAGAACAGGATCATCGTGACCCTTCCTTTTGGTTTGTCATCTCTCCTGTGAATATAAGAACCTAAGATTAGTCGTTTTTTTGGTTGTACAATCCTTTCTAAGAATATGCAAATCCAAGAACTCGTCACTCTGTTCTCTATTTTCAATAGACAGAGTAGGCACAAGAGGATTTAGATATTATCCCTCTCCCTCATACCTTCTGACATTATGCAAATGGCCCTCTTGCTCAGATGGGACACAATGTGTCAATTTGATACGCGGAAAATATGACGCCTATGTCGCGAGTGTTAACTTAAAGTGTCACTCTTATTTGACAGCTTTCAGTAAGGTGTCCAAGCAGGTCAATTTCTCATCAGTTTATGCTCAAATTGTGTCTATTCATGGCTGACATTTGCTAAGCCTTATATCATCTCGCTAAAGCAATGCTATTGTTCGTCAAGATATCTCCCCTCCGAGAATTGCATGATGGAATTGCATTTTATTTTAGGAAAGAGAATTTGCGAAATGTTCTATTGAAAGTACTTTTTTCTTATTAAGAATTTCTAACACGAAAGAGTATTAAAGTGCTTTATGAAAATCAGACATATTGTACACCGAGCAAAATTTCTATTTTAGGCGAGGTTTACTTACTCCCCAGAGAGTTTTTCTTTCTTAATGCTGAAAGATATTTCTTTTCTGCTTCTTCCTTACTCGCAGTCGAAGCTACAGATTTTGCATCAGTGATGAGGTCAGCAAATCTTTACTCTATAGACATCTGTTTCTGCATTTTGTCAAATAACTTACTATCGCCAAAGAGCAAGCAAATCGTTTAAAGAAACTCAAGTTAATTTACATTCTGAAAGTAAATCACAGTCATAACGAGAGAGAGAGAGAGAGAGAGAGAGAGAGAGAGAGAGAGAGAGAGAGAGAGAGAGAGAGAGAGAGGAAACAATTCATTCCACGACGGTGGAGATTATTCCGTCTAGGTCCTCTTGTTATGACGGTATACATTTTTTTTTCATAGATCAATGAACACTCACATCATGTGTTTTCTCTCTTCTTCAGTCTTTCTCTCCACCCCAGATGCAACCCACAACAGTCGACTAAAACTTGGACCCAATTCATAGCTTAGAATTAGATTAACAGAACAGGCATACTGTATTTTTGGGATCACAGCCAATCGGTCGTCATTTGTGAACTAGACGAACAGAGAGAGAGAGAGAGAGAGAGAGAGAGAGAGAGAGAGAGAGAGAGAGAGAGAAAATTTACCTGTAAATGGCTCCAACACTCACGGGTTAGATTGTTACATTACAGGGAATGAGAAAGCGAGTAGTGGGTCTGGATTACGGGAAAGTACGGGAAGGTGCTTTACAACTCTTCTGCTCACGGATTATTCAGATTTAAGTTCTTGGCGTCTAGGCAATGCGCCATAGCCTGACTGTGAAAACTTACAATATTCAGAACTGAGTGCCTAGGAGTGGCCGAAGTTACATGCATTTTTCCTGGTTTTATTTACCAAGTTAGGATCGTTACAAAAAATCATATCATATAATCTAGAAGCTTTGTTAAGATGGAGGAGAGGGGAACCTATTAAGTTCAGAATTGACGGGTGATCGAATTTTTAGAAAGAAGGGACTAAAACCCAGGAGGAAAACCTTGGTCATGCGAGACAGAGAACTCGGTATATATAAAAAGCATAGATAAGGACAGTGTGTTTTAGCTTTGAATTACGGTGAAAAATAAAACTGAAGGGCTCGGAAAGTATTTAGCTTTGAATTACAGTGAAAAATACAAAATTGAAGTACTCGGTGAGAGGTGATATGAAATGACGATATCATGACATGGCTTCAAAATCTTGTAGAAGTTTGCTTTCGATGAACGACATTCGGCCTTTTAAGGCAAAATGCCCAGTGGACTCATAATTCTTACTTAATTTTTCTCCATGTGGCAGCTTGTTTTAAGCATGCCGTTAAGATAAGCGTAAATATTAAAAAAGGATACTTCTGAGTTAATGTATTATGCACAGTTATTATAGCATTAACATTTTGCAGTTGCAAGGCCTTGGGTTGAGGTAAAGCATGATGTTATGCTTAAGAAGATGATGGCCGTATCATTAGAGAAATAAATTACTAGAAAAGTAGAAACTTTATTAACCACACACTGCTGGCGCACCAATAATTTTCTAACAAGCTTTGTTATTATTAGCATAAGCTAAAACAACAGTCCCATTGATATTTATGCTGGTGTCACTTCTACATATGGCATCATTTTTCCTGAAATAATTCTTATAAATAACGTAGTTCGTGCGATTTTTCCCATTTCGGCATATAATTTGTATTGTGCGGGTTTATCATGAGATAATTTGGAAGAAGGTACCTAGTTGTTACTTTTATCGTTATTATCATGATCAGGATCATTTTACTTACAGGGCATCAACTGACTTTCAACAAAGAACTCCAGCCATCGCGTTAACCAAACACATGTCCCGTGTTCCGCTGCCTCCACCATTAATCATCGTTGTAGTTAGATTACTTGCTGAACCTTCACCCCCTTCTTAAAAGATACACAAAACACCATTCTTGAAATACTCCCGTTGGCAGTAGTAAACAACCCTACGAAGAAATAGCCCTCGCCCTAGGCTATTACGAGCAATTACCTAACCTTGTATTCTTTGCCGTCTATTTTGGGGGAGTTTACTCATCTTTTTTCTGGTATTTTGTTTTTTTATTCCACGACTGGGTCAGGTGTGAAATTCCGCGAGAAACATGATGTAAGTCACCAAAGAGCAACTTTCTGTAGTCCCAAGAAGGCCTAAGAACTCCCTGCAACCTAGAAACGTGTCCCCTTAATATCAGTAACCACCGAAAATTCTGTAACCCAATGAACGAGCCCAGTCTAACGAGTAATTGCAGAGCATCTTTCTATCATCTTACAAACGCGCCCCGTAATGTAAGCAACCGAAAAGCATCCCAGTAACCTTGTTTAAGTAACACAATGTATGTAATCAAGGAGCATCTCCGTAAACCAATAAACGATGCTCCATAATGTACCTCTGAATGAAAACAGGACTTATAACGTCAGCAACGAGAGAATTATTGTAATTTTATGAACACACCCCACACTGTAACCAGAGTATCTCTGCAAACCGATGATCGCACCCGGCAATCTATGCAACTTAAGAGCATCTCGGTAACTAGTCCTTTTATCTTCCCTCTGCCTATTACAATTTTTCCCCAGCCCTCTCCCCTCTCTCCGTCTCCATCCTCTTCCGCATCCCTTATCTTCCATCACTGCTTGATGGAGGAATGGGCAAACATTATTGCCGGGAAGTTTTCAAACACGTATATGATAGCCTTTTGGGAGAGCCACTTGAGCCTAATAAAGTAACGGTGTGACTGGAGTGGTTCCGTTGGTGATGGATGGGGCCGGGCTAAGTTAAGCGTTTTGACTAAGGCCTCTCTCTCTCTCTCTCTCTCTCTCTCTCTCTCTCTCTCTCTCTCTTCTTTATTATATATATATATATATATATATATATATATATATATATATCCTCCTTTTTTCTTGCTTGCAGGTTTTTATTAAAGAATTCACGGTATTTTAAAAACAACGGTGACTCATTCAGCTAAAACTGAATGAATTAACATATAAGTAATGTAACTTTACAAGTGGCTAGAAACTATGAAATAAGAAACAATTATGTAACAATAGGGGCTACTATGACGCTGGACGGTTGATTAATTTAATGGCCATTTATATAATGATAAAAAGTACAGGGGTGCCGCATACAGGGACATGGCTGGTTCTATAACTTGTCATACTTGTGCTTTTGATCGAGATTTTAGAGCAAAATACAAACAAGCAAACTTGGCACAGCGTAATAACGGGTTTAGACGAACGTTCGCTACCGCTCGTCTTCCACTGACAGCGGCCTTCTAATTCAGTGCCTAAATCTTTCTCATTCCTCAGAGTCATCCTTTAACCCCAGAAAAAGTCCTTTGTCTCCTTCATTCCTAAAATATGGACTTCTTTGCCTTCGTCCCTGTTCTCCGGAGTCTCTCAATCTGTTTCGTTTTGAAACGGCAGTTCTGTCATAACAGGGAGGAATGGAGTCCTTCACAACCATCGTAAATATATTTTTCTACGTGAAGCTAAGTTTATTTTGACGTGCTTTACCGAGCTTGTTTTCCCCAACCAAATGAAAGGTCGTACTATTATACCTATGTTGGTTACTTCAATATCAGTAGGTTACAACACGCAGACGACTAGTCAGAACTTACATAATAGTTGGTAATGCTGCATGGCAGAATCAATACCTTCCTCTTTGGAAGTGTCAGGTATAAGAAACTAACTCACATAACAGTTAAAGATAAAATGACGTTAGTATAAGGTATGGGGAAAAAGATGGGGGTGGGGTTGAGGGGGGATGTTGGTATTATGGAAGACTTCCATGCGCTCTGAACATTCCATCGTCATTCTTGATATTAATTACTGCTAAAAAAACAAGCTATCTTTTTTCCTGCAGAATTTTCAGTGTCACAGCATCCATTATGAAGAACAGGTGTAAATACCAAGATGCAAGGAGTTACTTAAGGACTAATGGCATACATGATTTAGGCATCAATCCAAGTAAACGCTGAAGATCTGGTGAAGGAAATAATGGAAAGGCTTAATAAATCAACTGCGTCCGATAAAAACAGGCATTTTCTCTAATTATAGAACTTTTGTAATTTTGAGGCGTTTCTACAAAACTTCTAAATTTAACATAAACCTGAATGGATACGTTTTAAATAACTATTGCTGTCTTTCTTTCTAAAACTCTGTTGCGTAAAATTGTGGTTTTGCAGAATTTTGTACCACGTTTATATAATGAATGACTGCTGTGTTCAGATGTTTGTGTCTAAATTGGCTGTTTTTCTGCGTCGGTTTTAGTTTTTTTTTTTTGGGGACAAAGAAAACCAATAATTTCAACAACAGACTGCTTATGTTTGAAAGTGCATTCAGAATACCATTTTCGATCATTAGTTTTTATGAAATATCATTTCGTAAAGTATATCCACAAAAAGTCACTATATTCGCCCATACGAATTTCAAACTCAATCGTAAGATAACAAACATATTATGATACCCATTTGAGAATCTGACAGGTAACAGGAGGGTTTATAAAGATAAATTGTTCACGTCATGGCTTTTAAAAACACACGTGCACAAATACCCACAGACTCACACACGCACACTTACACGCGCGTACACAAGGTTAGTTTAGAAGTGCCAGTGACACCAAGTATTAATCAGCAGGCACTCGTTGTAAGCATACCACCTGACACTAACCACCGGTATCCCTTATTAATGGCAGCGGGATCAGACCATCACCATAGACCGCATACTTCATATTTCAAAGCTTACATTCGAGGTGTGGAAGGCGTCTCCCCCCCCCCCCCCCCCCCCCCCCCCCCCCCCCCCCCACCCCCCCCCCCCCCCACCCCCACGCCTTTTTATGAACGAAGACAAGAATATGTATCTCTTCTTTTCCCCTCACCCGTCCAAAAGCTCTTGATTTTATTATTTGATCAACAGCCGCCCAAAAAAGGATAAGTTATTGTTTACCGGTGACTTTCTTGAGAACAGCTTTCAACAAGTGACTCCCGTCCCAAAATTTGTTCTGTCTCTTTATTTATATGTACGTGTATGTATATATATGTGAATATATATATATATATATATATATATATATATATATATATATATATATATATATTTATATATACATAATATATATATTTATATATATGCATATGTATATACATACACACACGCAATATATAAATTTCAATTACCTTTCGGTACTATTTCCGAGGTAGAGCAAACTGGATATCAAACGACATTTGTAGCTTAACGGTGATGATAAAAATTCATACGCACAAACACACACACATATATACAATATTGCATGTGCAATACTCTGCAGTCGTCTTAGAATTACTCCTCCGTATTTGTCAATATGATAATGCTGGAGGTGTCACATATGTTTTATCATGAGAATTCCACGATAAGTCGAAGCGTACATATCTGTCTTTGTCATCCTGTGCATTTTTATTCAAATATATACATGAGCCGAGAATAATTTCTTAGCAAGTTTTTTTTTTATCAGTGAATGAATGAGTTATGAAGGATTTTCTCTCGGTTAAGTATTTCATGGAGAACTATTTTGCGTGTAATCAATTAATTACGTATCTGTTGTGCTTTTCTTTACCAATATACGAGTATATCAAATATTTTAAAAGAAACTCAAATCTTGCAGTAATACCTCTTCTCTTTAAAATCAAAATTTGATATGTAATCAATCAAGTGGGAACTTTTAACAAATCCCTATTCAATCTAAAAACTCACATATATTTTTAAAAAAATCAGTGATTTGCAATTAACTTATTTTTATATAGGAGTGAGCAATCCTCTGCAAGAAAAAGAAAATCAAATGATAGATAGTGCATCCCATATATATATATATATATATATATATATATATATATATATATATATATATATATATATATATATATATTTTAATATATATATATATACATACATATATTTATACATATATATACATATATATAATTATATATATATATATGATTATATATTTCTGCATAAAGAGTAAACAAAAAACATGAGAAATAGTTGCCTTTAACATTCCTCTGTTATGAGCATACTCAGTGAGATGTGACATACAACTGACATTTTCGTCTGAAGCGAGTCTAAGAAATAAGAGAATTGGCATACAAGTGTATATCTCATGCATATCTTGCAGTATTCTCGTGATTCATTTTTTAGATGAAAATATATATTTTTTCTAATCGGTTTATTTTTGATGACCCAAAATAAAATCGTCGGTAATTAAGCGAAGTTTCCATTTGCCCAGTCAAATTAACCATTAATCTTCTGGGAGGTGTTTACTTCGCGTAGGGAGAAGAGTATATTTGGTTATGTGACTCACATGGACGTCTTTATTTTAATTAATTTGTTTTCCTTGTTGAAGCTCAAAAGTGCTGAAATGAATGGGTTTATACCAATTTTTCCCACGTCACTGATTTTTTGGGTACATTGCATAAGTATGTTGAATGCATTAATAATGTCTTTACTTTGCTCGTGTTGAATTTTTTAAAATTATCTTCGTAGTGTTTCGAAGTGGTAAAAAAATACGTACTAATGAAACGCTGTGGCCATGTGGATGATTTTACGGCACATTGCATAGGTAGCTATATTTGGATGGATAAATCACTTTTGTATTAAGGGAATAAATACTTTAAGCGCACTAAATAACAACACACTAAATATGTTCTCTTTTTCACTTAGTAACACGTCTTATATGAAATAAAGCGTGGTTACAGCGAGTTGTTTCCACTCTCTGGATCTTTTGACTCCTTTCATAAGCCTGTTTTAAGCATAATCATCTTGAACATCAACGGAAAAAACTAAAAATTACATGTTTTCATATTATGGCGATCTCGGCTTTCATTGAAGAGTAAAATTTGTATCTGTCCTGAGACTTATCATATTCTTCACAGTCTGTTTTCCTCACTCATTCTTTTTATTTATATCATAAAACCCCACATTGATTTTAATATCATTTCACTCAGACTTAACGAGGCATGATGACTGAGAAGAGAAGAAGCCTGTGCTTACTTTCTGCAGGCGATAATCATCACAAAAATTCAAAATTCTGCACCAAACACAATTTACAGCTCAAGTTATCTTCAGTTTATGCCCAGGAATGCTGTTGAGTTGCTTGGGTATTCGTAAGGAATTGTCTTCAGAAGTAGAGTAGGGTTAATACTTGTACAGAATTCAGTTATGCGCTATGGACTTACTGTCCTCAAAGAAGATAAGATTTTTTTTTTCTCCAAATAAAATGAGGATGTAGTCGCCCATGTTTTGAGCTACTGGCTTCAGCTTCATCATTGCCAGGGACCGCAAATGTCGCAAAAACATTTGGTGAAAAAGCTGCTCTAAAGCAATAAAGGTGGAATAATAAATACTAGTGGTTGCGTATTATCCGAATCAAATTTTAAAGGCAAAAACAAATTAAACGTTTCCTCAAGTAATTGCGGTTTTTTCATAAATGCAAATTAATGTAAGTGTAAAGAATAATTACAAGAGATGAAAAATACACTTGAGCCGCGCATACAGATGCTGTACAAACAAACACTCAATGTGAAAGGGAGGAGAGACGAGAGCTGTGAGCGCTACTTGATATACAATGACGGGTATTCCATCTAAACAGCGTTAAGCTTTCTACTTAATGAACGAAGGACTTATTGCCTTTATTATCGTTGCTAATCTATCCCCGCGTCCATCAACAAACCTGAAGTTTAAGAGGTTCTGTGGAAAAGGTCGTAAAAATGAGGGAGCCGTCCTTTGTCGAGCCAAGCTCCCACAAGTGTGAGCGCGCTGCCTTGACTTGACATTCTGCCGTGAATAAATCGACCAGTTTTTGCAGTCATTTAGCAATCAACCGTAAAATTTACTGGCTACATACTGATTTTATGTGTAGTTCTGATATTCTTTACATATGTATATATCAGGGGGTAATATTTCTTGCTTGTTTACGCCGTTCTAAATTCGTTACGATGCGATTTTGTTCCTTGTATCGATATTCAGCGAGACGGTTTAATGCTGCAGTTTGAATCCTTTATAAGACGTTTGATAATCTTTGACGGTTTAATTTCTTGTTACTTTTTGTCTCTGAACCGAGGGTATGTAAGTGTTGGAAATTTACGCGCCTTTATTTGAAATTTCGCCCAGTTTTATGGGCAAAACTTTCCCAAATGAATTCATTCTCAAGCCATCTGCCGGGTGATGACATTTATAGATACCCTTCAGTTACACTCTTTCACTAGGAAGCCAACTTTTCCCCCTCTTGGCTCTTTCAATTTTTTTCAAACAGCTTCGTTCATGGTTTAGCCCACGCCTTTCTTTCCTTTCTCTTTTACTTGCAATTTTCAGGCCAGGGGTCGCTGGGGGCTTTAGGTCGCCCGTCCCTCTGGCCTCTGAACAAAAATCATTTGTTTCTTAAGTAGGTTTCCTTATGTACGACTGCATAGTTCATGTGAGAGGTACGATTTTAATCAAACCATCCAAGAACAAAACCTTACATATTCCCTAATTCCGCGTAGACAGAAGTATAATTCGGAAAACATAAACTACAGCTATACATCTTTAAAAAACAATGGTGATGAACAGCTGTGCTAAAAAAAACTTTTCAGTCTTGACAAACCAAATGGGAAAAATAAGTAATAAAAACATCTCATCACTGGAAAGAAGCCGAAAAAATTTTTGTTGGATGGACCAAAAATTTACATATACGGTATGTAAAATTTGTTTATAAGCAAGTAAAGGAACAGGCCTTATTTCTCTGCGGATAATTCACAGAGCGCACATACTACTTAGTTGGAACGAACATGAACATTTCTGATAAAGTATTTAAGAAATAGACAACTGATATACTCTCGCGTTGTAGAAACAAGATTAATTTAATTCTTCGTTATAAGAATGTGTTCCCATTCTTCTACGAGGATCTACATCGTATACTAAATTATAATCAAAAGTTACCTATCACTAAATTATTAAAGACACAACATTTAATGGCGCCCCTAAGCGTAGTCTTCCTTCTGACTTTCCCTTCAATAGTCATAGCACAATGTATTCACATTTTATCACTGAGGATTTACAAAGCACCTATGCATGGTTAAAAGGAACCAGAAACAATAAAGGATGTAAGTAGCAAAATTTAATGGTAACCATATTCGAAGTAAAAAATCTGTTAGATTCTCAGTGAATCTCTGGAGGATTTCCGTAGCACCGATTCATAGTTAAAACAATAATTACACTTTCAGTCATTCAAGAAGTAGATCTTAAAGGCACGCTCATCCTTAGACTTTTTTGTTTTAACATGGTACAACAAACCTTCTCAAAAGAATCTATCTAGGACTTACAAAAGATCCATTCATAATCAAAACCCAAACTATATTTCTAACAAAATATTTATTTAAGAAATAATATTCTTATGGTACCCTTATTCCCCATATTATTCAGAAAATTTTCTCTTAAAAGGCAGACACGGCAAGACTTTCCCCCATTTAATTCTGCAATTGCTCGAGAGATAAGAGAGATATAAATAGTCCTAAAAGGGGGACTTGTTTCTCTCCTGCCATTTCCGCCTTCTCACAGCTGGTGCCCTTTTCTGCCTTTTTGCGTTTTTCTTCATATTTTCGGTTTGCCTTTGTTTATCTCTGACAGTTTTATTTTGCTTCATAAAGCCTCTCTTCCCGTCGACATAATGAATTTTGTCCCCTTTGCATTCGGAAGCAATGAATCACTCGCCTGAACAATGCGGGGATATTGCAATGCAAGAAATAATTTGCCGAGAAATATTTGTGTTTACTGCTCCTTATTGAGATACAAGAATTTACAAAACGATTCCTCTCAAAGCAAGTGTCTTGGGTGCCGATTGTCGGCCCAACTGCAGAGATTTTGTCCTCTGAATAGGAAGGCAAAGAACTCTACAGAAGCGTGTGTCAAAGCCGTATATTCCAAGTTATAGACGCTGAGTTTGGAAGAATTTTTCGTCTTGATTTGACTCGACTCCCTTGCTACGGCTGAACAATGGCTCTTAAATCTATCGCAATGCAAAAAACAAATTAATTTAGCTAAAATAGCTTCCTAACTTCACTTCATAATCATTCCTGTTTGCTGAAGATAGTCACCCAAAGTGGAATATAGGAATTCTTGTCCTTCTGTACATAGGTTCGTCAGTCTCCTGTAGAGGTTCATGCTATTTTTAATGATCAGAAGATCTCATATGGGACTCGAACCTCCCTGTTTCTCCTAAAAAGGGAAGGCCATGTTGTTCGCTTTGAGCGTGATTTATACGATTACACTTTGTTCCTTTTGTTTAAAGTTAAGTTCGGATTTCTTGGTAGCCTACTAAATATACATTTCAAAAAGATCCGAAAGCGGCTTACTAGGCAAAAAAAAAAGCAAATATCTAACTTATACATTTATCTCTTTATCAATCATTGTCTGTATGTATGCATTATATATATATTATATATATTATATATATATATATATATATATATATATATATAATAATAATATGTGCTTTTGATGATGTATGCATTTTTTTTATATTTTCTATGATATATTCGTATATATATACATATACACATATATACATACTATATATATATATATATATGGAAACTATGGGAGGGAGTTTTAATAGGGGGGGGGTAGGTATATATTATTATATATATACATATATATATATATATATATATATATATATATATATATATATATATATATATATATATAATATATATATATAATATAATATATATATATATACACAAATACATATGAATGCGTGTGAATGTGGTGTTAATTTCTTGGAGGGATGGTGAGGAGGGGGGAGTGGGGATGGGGGAGGGGTGGTTAAAACGAGAATCGCTGAAGAAGGCAGTTATAATCTTGGCCGAACAGGCTTGACTGATAATGCGGCTGATTCTCATTAGCCAAATTACTTCTGTCTTGTAAGAGACATCAAAGTGAACCTAATTATCATAATTAGTTGAATTTGACGGCATTTCCTGAACTCTTATCGTCTAAATCCTTTTTCGTGTCTTCATACTCAAGCACAGTAAAGTTCGAAGGAGTAAATCGCCATTCTCTTTCAAGTAAAGGTCAGAATGTCTATCGCATGAACCAGCAATGATTAATGTTTCATGAGAAGTAATTAAGTTTTTTTTTTTTTTTTTTTTTTTTTTGAGGGGGGGCGGTTGTGGGTTCCAATGTTTTGTAATATAACCAGTGGTTTTTGAGCAATTATTTCCAATGTCTAATGAGACGACTTCCTGCTTTTCGAATCATAAAGTCTTATGTTTCATAAGAGGTTTTGAGAATTTATGTTTGATTACAGGACTGTAAGGTTTTGCAGCTATATCATCTTATGCTTCATAAGAAAACTTCGAGCCTTTTTGGGTCACTCCAACCATTGCTTATCCCTTAGAGATCCTCCAGGTCAGGACACCTTGTCGTTATTGTACGGATCTGAAGATAAATTTGCATGCCATTGTGTGTACAATGAAAACATCCTCTGCATAAAAAAAAAACTTTTTGAAAAGAGCATGTTCATAAAGTTCATCAGGCAGCAATTTCTGTAGTTTTCCAAGTTCCAGGGGTCCTTTACTCCTCAACCTGTTGGAGTGTGGAACAGAACAGGCTCCCTGAGGATATCGTGCAATTAAAACTTCTGAAGTTCAAAAGAAGTTGCAATGCGTTACTACCCTAATTCAATTCTTGTATCTTAATAGTTTACTTACATTTTATCTATTTTTTATTAACTTAATTAATTCTTTTTTAATGGGTGATATCTTCCTTCTGTATTTCATATTTGCTTCCATTAATTCTTTCTAATGAACACGAAGAAGGGGAAGACCTAAGACCAGGTAGAGAGCTGGCAATAGAGATGATATGAGACAGAAGGGAGTACGGGAGGAAATGACACAGCAGAGGTAGATGGAGCAGACATTAAAAACGGCGACCCCGAATAGGGATAAAGTTGGGAAGAAGAAGAAGAAGAAGAAGAATTCTTTCTGATGAACACCATATTCTTTAAAAGCTAGAATTTCAAGTCAATAGCCACTATGGGCATGCTCAATGTGAATAGGGTTCATCTTCTAAATAATAATAATAATAATAATAATAATAATAATAATAATAATAATAATAATAATAATAATAATAATAATAATAATAATAAATTTAGTTTAAAATCTACAAAAAACATGACCATTGCGCTGCGTTCATTAGCAAATTTTGTACAACTGTTAACCATACATAATAGCCAAGAAGGATATGAGATACCTAAAAATTGTCGGGTAACGATCGATAGAGCCACAAAGGCTTTTTAAAAACCGATTGTTCAAAATTTCTTCATTATTATCTAATAAAACAGGAAAAAATGCTCCATATACCTTTGTTCACTGAGAGTTGCTGTGAAGTTAACTGTTTTGCGCCAAGAACAATTATTGCCTCAATATATTGAGTAACAAAGCTCAAAAGGTGACACATGACAGATATCAAGCCTACATAAATTACCGGGATGTAATTTTTCAACCGCTTTTTTTTTATAACTGTTGAAGAAGCTCTAATTTTGACAGCTAAAGTGACTTCATAAAAAAAAGAGAAAAAAATATTATGCATTAAGGAAACTCCCTCTAGCCTTCGACCTTGGCAGTACATGAGGAAAGTATGTGTCCTTTGACCTTGTACGTCACTGCTAGGGCATGGACTGTGCAGGGATTAGCGAGCTTCTTCTTTGTACATTTTACCGTTCCTGTGTAATTACTTGTTTGGAGATTTGGTAGACAACATAATGTAACAAGAGCAGCTCATCAATTTCAGATTCTAAATTTCTCCTGCCTCCTTAGCTGCACTTTCCTGACAAAGGATATTCATCTGGTTCCTATTTACTAACTGATAAACCAAAACTGATTATGATCATGTTTATTATTCCTTAAATCCTTGTCTTTTCCTGTAGCCTTAGTTCAAGTAAATACTGCTTGTATTCTTATAGAGAATAATACTAATTCTAAATCCCGTTACAATGCAAGTCATTTTCCTAAAATTGTTTATTGATATCTTTCGCTATCAGCCAGACGCTCTCGTAACTATCTTAACAGCAGTGTCTGGGTTGTTTAGTATGGCTGGGTGTGCCAAACGCTTTGCAATTTCCTGTGTCCTCTTAGTCTGATATACAGAATTTTATCTTTATTATTTCCTTTATTACTAAACATTTCGTTGATGAATTAACAATCAATAGGGATTCTGTTATAAAAGTTAAGCTTACGAATAATGGTTAACTTCTTATTGCATTCAGTCATCTTGTGCTCTCAGCCTTGATGCACAATTTTACCGTCTATAATGTTTGTGCGATAATGTCGGCAATAAAGATGGTGATGAGGATGCCAGAGATAAGAAAATTACGGTTGACCTAAATTTCTTAGGAACTGAAAATAGTTGACAAAATTTATGAGTAAGAAGGAAACGAAGACCAGAATACTATATATAGAGATGAACTGATCTTAGAATGTGAATGAAAATTGAAAACTTTAAAAATTATGATTCGGTTCTGGTGCTTCAAACGACATTTAGTAGTCAGGACATATCATCATCAACCTTAAAAGCGTTAGGGTTTTGGGAGGAACTTTACATCAACAGACGAATGATTGCCATCTCTTTGCTATTCACCACTGGCATTCATGAATGGCAATCATTACTATCGGTGAATCTGATCTGAGGGCACCAGGAATAAGTATCAGCAGCCTATGCAGGAGGGTAGTCATATTGTACAGCATTCCGTTCGTTAGCCACCCATCGCCCTAGCGGAGATGTTTCTTTCTTTTTTCCGTTAATCTGCAGTGTGATATAATCGTTTGGTCTCGTTTACCCCAGACGAAACTGCCTTTATTTTGCCCATTTCTTATCTGTAATAAGTGACACTCAGACTTCCGTTTCACAGTGCCGGGCGAGGGGGAGGAATGCTAGTTTTTATTTTTTTATTTTTTTCTGAGGTAAATGAGATTCAGGCTTCGATCTCATGGGTCCTCACCGATGATATGTTTATCTCCAATGAGTAAGGTTGAGGCTTCAAGTCTCGTGGTGCCTAAACGAAGATTTTTTTCATTTAATATCTCTGCACTAACTGAGGAAGAGGCATCGATCTTTGATACCTCAATCAAACATTTTCCAATTTTACTTTTTTTTATAATTTATTTTTAATATACAATTATAATTTCTGGCTGCCCCGGCTAACAAGAAATTGGGCATTCATCTTTATTCAATTTTTCATTATGTAAGTCAATATATGGAAGGTCGCTAAAATTTTTGTCTTTAAAAATGGCGGAAATATATTCGTGCAAGCATACATGCAAACACACATACGTATATATACTCTTATATCCACACGAATATATATATATATATATATATATATATATATTATATATATATATATATATATATATATATATATATATATATATATATATATATTATATATATATCTTTATATACATACATATATACATATATCTATACACACATATATAGTGTGTGTGTGTAATTGAAATAGCAACAATTCCCTCATATCTTATCGAATTCTTTGCCCTGTTTTCATACGCTTGTCACTACAAAGCCTTAGATCCATATGCAAGAATATGAAATAATTCTGCGTCCGTAGCACGATTCGAACCTGCATCAAGAGTATCAGAACGAGCTGACTTTGCCAACTTGAACAAGAGAAGGATTAAACGTCTATTGTCGCTCATACATACATGAACCTGTCGAATAGAGATACATTTATTAGAGCTGGAATAGGTCGATCCTCACCATCGTAGTTAAGTGAGCAATCGTTTTTTTTCTTACTCTTTTGGCTATATATATATATATATATATATATATATATATATATATATATATATATATATATACTCGTATATATGTGTGTGTGTGTGTGTTTGCGTGTGATTTTACAGTTAACTTTTTACTACATAATTAAGCGAGGATGGGCCTACTCCAGCTCTAAAAGAAGTATATCTGCTCGACAGGTTTATGTATACATGAGCGGCAATACATTTCTTATCCTTCTCGTGGCCAGGTCGGCTAAGTGACCTCCTTCTGATAGTCTGGATGCAGGTTCGAATCCTGCTACGGACATCAGAAACTGCTTCCTATTCTTGCATTTGGATCCAAAGGCTTTGTGGCGACAGGCGTCTCAAACAGTGTGAAGAATTCAAGAAGTTAAGAGGGTATTGTTGTTATTACAAATACATACGCATCTGGTATTGGAGGACTGGAAGATTCATCCACACACACACACACACACAAACATATTCAATGGTCCCTTTTTTTGCGAGATGTATTTGTATTTACTACAGCCACAACGATGTGAAGAAATCGAGAAGTTAAAGAGATTATTGTAGCCATTATACACCGATCTACACACAAACATATTTGTATATATATGTGAAGATGGGTTGGATAATGGGCTACAATAATCTATATATATATATATATATATATAAATATAAAGATATATATATAGATATATAATATATATATACTATATTATATATATAAATGGTACACCAACACCACAACAACACACCACACACACCCACACACACACACACACATATTATATATTATATTATATATATATATGTATATATATATATAAATGTACACACACATACACACACACATATAAATATATATATATATATATATATATATATATATATATAAATATCTATATATGATGTGTGTGTGTGTGTGTGTGTGTGTGTGTGTGTGTTTAAAAAATCACAGTAGATGCACGTGACTTCATAAATAAGCGAATACCACGTCATTTTTCCGTGGTATTCGCTTATATATGTGTGTGTGTGTGTGTGTGTGTATGCACGCTTTATTTAATACAACACTTACTTGTTGCTATCTCTTACTACTATTTTTATAATATAAAGCCTTTCCACAACGGATTATGTATAGCAACTGACGCAAGTACTAATCTTATATGATACACAATTATTGAAACTCTCAGTACAGAATAAAAGCACATTTAATAAAAAATACATTAAATACACAGTAATAACAATAACGATGCCAGAGGGACCTAAGAGAGACTCCCAAGGTATTTTATCCCCGGGGCGAGGATTGGAACTCGAATCTGGAGGGCGAAACCAGTCGAGATTGGAAGTATATGGAGTAGCCAAACTAATCTTTGAGGATCAAAAGAAGCTTTGCCAGAGTAAATGTCACAACCGTTTTCCTGGACTGTCTTGTTGACTTGTCTATTGGCCGTTAGACCTTTAACCAGTCGAAAACGTGTTATCTGATTGCGATGCAATGTTGTAATTCTTCTTTTTTTTCTCTTTTTTTTTTTTTACTGCCGAACGTATACTCACATCCGAATGTATAGACGTATGATGTTACCTACATACAAACATACATACATACATATGATTGAGTGCGAATCAACCTGTGAAAAACTTCAGTTATACTAACCAACGTAGACGTGCTTGCATGCATACATACTACGAAGATGCAAATATCAACTGTGAAATTATTGCATTTTTATTACCTTAAAAACACGTTTCGCAGCAAGTGCCCGCACACTTTTAGCTGATATTTCCTTTAAACATAGAATAACAGTTCTGACCTTAAACTTAACCTTTGAATATGACCGAGAGGGCAACACAAAGGTTACCTACATTCGCCCCAACTGCCCTAAAAGGTCACATCTCATGGAGACAATGTGCAAAAATATTGCCGTCGCATTCGGCAATGACAACCAACTAACGACAACAAAGGTCCTTCCAGAAGAGGACAATGTGCAGTCGCATGTCTATCGTTGTGAAAGCGCAAGTTACACATGAGAGCGCGCACGTGTGGAGGCGGTCATACGCATTTGATTTATTCATGTCAAACCTTGAGCAATGCCCACACTAGATATGCAGGCGGTAGATCGCAAGCGTTGATAGAACAGAAGGCGAAACTAAACATTGACCGATGTCTTTGCATTCTCAAAAGCATCCAGTCCTCGCGGTTTATGGAGACCATTTTTTTTTCAGTAATAATCATTAGTATGCTTTCGTTTAACTAAAAGTGCATATACAAATTCCCAATGCAGATAGAGTGAAGACAGATAAGATTAAGTGACAAATTTGAGAGGTATTCCAGTACTCTCATCCAGCACACGCACGAAGATGTCAAAAAATAAATAAATAAACATATAAATAAATAAATAAAAAACGGAAAACCCGGAAGCTCCAAGAATTGATTAACCTTCAGTCTCTTGACGAATGGTGGATTACAAGAGTTAGGTGGAAAACGGAAGTAGGTTAGACTTTAGAGCTTTGCCACAGAGGAAAAGTAAGAGCCCTTGACCAGTTCTCTTGGAAAGCTGCTGAATTCGACAGAGCAAACTGTGTGAACAGGTGGTCTGATGGGAGCTACGAAGCCAGTTGATAAGAGGTACCTCTTCTTGCGTTGAAAAGAACATTGGACATAACAATGAAACAAATACAAGTGAAAACGTGATACTTATTCTGCGAGTCAAGCCACGGTTTGATCATATCTAATACCGAATAATGCTTAAACAATTCCACGATGTTTTCATTTGAAAACGAATAATACTTAAGCAATATCGCAAATATTGCTTTGACTATGAGACCAAACAACTTTTAAGCAATGCCACAAATAAAGCTTTGCCTAAGACATCAAATAACGTATAAGCAATGCTACAAACAATGCTTTGGTTATGAGAGCAAATCGTCCTTACATCATGAGCCCAAATAATGTTAAGTCCTGAGAACATATGATGCAGACTTCCACAAACAAGTGAAACGAAGCAACAGACGCCGACTGGAAGGTGGCTTTGAGCCGGAAATCATTCTTGGTTTGTTTTTAATGACATTCTCCTGGCCCGTTCTGTTATCTTACTTCTAGCTCAACATCATTCAATCCTTTTTTTATGAGTAATGAGTCCAAATATATATGGAAAGCAAATGCCCCGTTATGATGATCACAGCTGCATCGGTATCATCTCTTTCATCCCATCACACAATGCTACAGGTCTTGACGGCTTGATTTATGACTTGCATCTCATGCATTTTGATCTGTAGTCATGAACCTCTCTCTCTCTCTCTCTCTCTCTCTCTCTCTCTCTCTCTCTCTCTCTCTCCATTTTCATCCTATTGGAGTATGATGTCATCTTGGTTTGCATCTTACGTCACCAGTCCATAAATCCATTAGATTAGACCGACAGCAACGGTGTCCATGAAAACTCTCACTTATGTCAGATTTAGGCAACGGTTTGGTATTTGGATAAAAAGCTTCGCTTGGATCTGTATACTTGGGTTTACTTTTACTTCTTTATAAAACATGGATGAAAAAAGACAAAAGAAAAAAAAAGTAAGGGGGGCCGATGATGGTTTGACATTAGTTTGGGTCATTAAAATTCTTCATGTATGCAAGACGCCTACAAAGATGCTGAAGCACATGGTAATAATGTTTTTTTTTTTTTTTATTAAATTTGTATTCACCTTAAGAAAATATATAGATTGTGTTGATATATCTATATGGCAAGTTTAAAAGGTATGCCACAATCTTAAGGACAATCATCAGAATCCAACAGTTAAAAATGTAGGACTTTAACTTTTCCAATTCTTTACCGCCTTATGTAAAAGTGAGCGTGGTTTTCTAGCTTATTTTACCATAATGACACGGAGAGAGAGAGAGAGAGAGAGAGAGAGAGAGAGAGAGAGAGAGAGAGAGAGAGAGCCCTAACGATCACCTAAGGAGGCCACCTCTTATGTCCATCACTCGTGGATGCTTGACAGTTTCTACACCACCATTTCAGACGGGCTAGTCTCAGGTTGCAGGGGCCGAGGAAGATAAAGTACTGTCACAAACTGTCTCTTGACAGTCTGCCACTCAGCCGTCTAAGAGTGTCACTCTAACTGGAGGATGTTTATTTTTTTCCTCCAAATTTTAAGATTGAAAAAAAAAAATTATTTCCACTGGTTTTCATGAGACTTGAAACAATACTTAAAAGAAAAAAAAAAAAAAAAAAGCTATCGCTGACGAGAACAATTCCATCAATTGGGCATTTCATAAACCAGACTGATTAACTGAAAGAAGGATACTGGAGTTACCGTGACTGGGGTCAATGGAAACCGATACGCTAGTTATATTGGCTAGCTATTGTTGGAGGTAATTATGTTATTTAAAATCTAAAGTTTACCTCAGAGTTTATATTTTTCTCTCAATCTCACTCTGAGTCATCACTGTACGCAACTATTTCCTTATCTTAATCTTAAGTTTTACCTTACAGGTTATATTTTTTTCTCTCTTTCTCTCTTCTCTCTCGCATGTCATCATTGGACGTAATTATTGCTTATATATATTTCTTAATTTCGGTAAGTCTCTCTCTCTCTCTCACGTAATTATTTCTTATATATATTCCTTGATTTAGGTAAGTCTCTCTCTCTCTCTCTCTCTCTCTCTCTCTCTCTCTCTCTCTTTTCCTAATTTCCACAAGACAAATGTGACACCTGAACCTTGAATGAACGAACTATCAGGTAGGGAATCAGAAGGCGACTTATTCACGTACTAATCAGGAACAGGACGGGCAATCATAATGTGGACCATAAACATCTGCTTAAATTCGAATGCATTCTAACGAAACATTTACTTTTCTCTATTTTATTTTATTTACTGTTGTTTAGAAATGACGTTACTGCAGCCATGGACATGTTAAATGGCGAGCTATGTATTTCTATAAAGCACATTTCTTTAAAAACATATTATTAGTTCATAAAATTATAATATCAACAGACGCAAATAACATAAAGAGGAAAAATAAGTCTACTTACAAGAGATAATTCCGAATATAAATGTCTAAATATTTATTGCAGATAAAGATATAGATCTGTATGCAAAAGTTGGAGCCTGCAGATGTGTATATATATATATATATATATATATATATATATATATATATATATATATATATATATATATATAAAACATAACATTTATACTGGAAGAGGTGGTTCCAAAAGGTGGTACCTTTTCCAATTTTCATCGAAACTTTTTGGGATGAGGTTGCTAGCCCTAGCCCTGTAATCTACCGCAAAGACTGTCAAAGGACTTATTTATCGAACGCGTCTGATATTCTTTGCCGGTCACCTACCCGAAATACTGTCGAGGTCGAAGGTGCTACCGTCATATTCAGTTTATGCACGGCGCAAAAGTGGTTCATACAAGAAAAATAAGTGATGCACATGTCATATTCGTCGAGAGAGCAAGACATTCTTAAACGATGAAAAGAAGAAACGGTAACAAGTCGAATACGCGTCGATTACTGCTCAGTGGCTACACCGTCGTTGCACCCAAAGGTTACGCGATAACGGGTAAGCAAATGTCGCCCGTTGAAGGATATTAAAGTCACTTCCGCAGCCCAGGGACGTAAAGAACATAATAAAGATCCTTGCTTTGCCGCATTCCAGGCCCTGCATTTGTAGCTATGAGTTTGCTCCTCCCACCCAGTCCCCTACCTCCCCACACCCTAACAGGGTTGGTTTCATAAAACTAGGGAATCAGATGGAGGTCTAAACTTCTCTCTCTCCTTCTCTCTCTTTGTTCTGATGGTCGGGGAGAATACTTGAATACTTATGGAAATCTAATTCTCTCTCTCTCTCTCTCTCTCTCTCTCTCTGCCAATGTTTTTATAATCTAAAGGAACATTCAAAAGATTGTTTTGAGTTTTATAAATGTAAAATAGTTTAAGATTTACTATATTCTTCACAAAATATTTCAAAGAGCAAACCGCTAAAGTGTGATTTTAATTAACTGTAGATCACTTTTTTTTATAAAGTAAGAATCTTTATTTCGAAGGTTAAAAATGAATTTATGACTCTGTGGCAGGATCAAGCTAAGCATCATGATCGGTGTGGAAGTTTAAGCAACCGAAGAATTATTAGGAAGAGAGAGAGAGAGAGAGAGAGAGAGAGAGAGAGAGAGAGAGAGAGAGAGAGAGGTCTGTATTTTTCCAAGTAATGATGTGTTCATGACGTTATTATTTCACGAAGAGCTATAAAATGTTTGAGGGTATTTTAAAAGGTGGATACCAATAGTAATAGCCTTTAATGATGCCTGCACTCAGCCTCCTTTGAATTTCATAGAAGAATGGTTGAGTACAGATGTATGGCCTTTAGGGCTATCTAGTGACAATTCCGTTCAAAATTTCTAGAAACAGCAAAATATCGGCTTGACGCTACTAATAAAAATGGCCATAGAATCTTGCCATAGTATGAATGCACTGAAAGCGTAACTCATTGAATAAATCTTCTGTAACAAGAATCTAAGTCGGATCCGTCAGACTATTAGCATGAAGAATATTAATAATGGAGTTCATTTTTTGAAACTATGTTCACTAAATATTGTTATTTTGATTTTTATTCAGAGCCTTTAGGTTGCTTACGAGATGGAATGTAAATTAAACATAACTTTAAAAAGGAAAAATAATTACACATTTCTTTAGGGGAAGAGAGCAAGACAGTGTTTTCAAGATTATTGTGCGTTACCTTCAGATATTCTCTTTTCCCCAAGTTTGGAAAGAAAAAATAGGCCATTCCAGTGTAAAGGTAATCAATTATCATTATTAACTTTTTTTCAACTTCCTGTGCTCCTAAAAGAATTTTGTTCTTCTCAGAGGTTAATCAGCTTTTGTGTTCCAAATAGATCTAGTTTTTCCAGGAAGTGCACAAAAGGACGAAAAAAGATATTGCCGTTTCCTTCAAGAAGCGGTAGCCTTGAATAATGATTTTAGGGCATTCTAACGATACAAGAACAAAATTGTCGAGTTATCATCATAGGGAGAAGTTAGAAAAATTAAGAAAAATTAAGTTCCAGGCACAAGGGCAATGGCAAACGTATCCTGGCGCTTACAGTCTTTGGAATTCGAGAAGTCCCATGTTTTCAGGGAAGTTGCTATGTTCCTTGGGCAATATTGCTGCCCCGTTGGATGACAAGGCAATCACAAGGTGGCAATATCAACCCAGAGATCTCTTTCGGGTCTCCAGGTGTGTTCTCTCTCTCTCTCTCTCTCTCTCTCTCTCTCTCTCTCTCTCTACCACAGTATCCGACCGCAAAAATGCGATCACTCCCACAATTGAAAGAAGTCGCTCATCTCCGATTTCAGGCTTATTACACCGATATTCGATCTGGAATCTGTCTTCAGTCAGGTCTTTCTTTTCTTTTTCTTGGGGTTTTCACTTGCATAGTTTTTTGACACGTGTTTTTCATGTAGTTGATATCTCGTTCGTCTCTTTCAATCTCTGTGAACATATCGTTACGGAATTTTAATAAGTTTAACAGTTAATTTATCGTGGCATGTTATTTTTTTTCTTGTATTTCTCTTCATTGATTATGCGAAAAGAGTTCATGAGAATTCTTCAACCTTTTCAATGACTTGAACAAACATATGACAAACTGTTTTATCCTGTTCCTCGAAGGCCGATCAGAACTGCAGAGGTTCAACTTCACAATTCTTCCAGTGTTGGATTTTGCTCCCTAGCGTCGCAAATTTTATAGCCCAGACGAATGTTTTTAGATGACGCAATCACGTAACCCACTGGGAAGGGGAGAGATATGTGGGCTTGATAGGCTATCGCGAATCCAGCCATTGACAAGAGGTCTCAAAGGGCACAGACGTCGTTTTCCCATTCCTTTATGCAGACACGGGATTTAACAATTGTTCAAGAGACGAAGGAAAAGAGAATAAAAAAAAAAAGCTAAGGCAAAACAAATAAAGATCATAAATGGCGTAGTGGTGTGCAAACATTTTCAGGACTACGATAATTCAAGTCAGGGGTGGCCGGGCTTTGGAGGATTAAAAAATTGAGTTCTTAATTAATAATGGAGTGATAAAGAAATATTTTTGGGACAACAATAATGTAGAGTGATGAAACCCTAAATTAATAGGGTTAATAAATGGTGGATGGGTATGGAAACATTCTCGAAACAGCCTTTTTGGCGGTTTTGGGGAGGCCGAAAGAAACTAATTTTGCCAAAAAATATGGAATAAGGTAAAAAAAAAAATTTACTTGTTTTAGAGCCCGTTGGACACTAAGAACAATTTTTTTTTTTTTTTTTGAAAGGGTAACGATTAAGTACCAGCATAAGTAGGTCATTCCTCTGAAAACAAGGTTTGACGGTATTATCGACATATTCGTTGAAGATACCATGAAAAAAGACACACACTAGAAGTACAGAGAGAGAGAGAGAGAGAGAGAGAGAGAGAGAGGAGAGAGAGAGACTGGCCTTGGGGTGTCAAAATCAACTTATTTCGCAAACAGTTCTTTCTGTGATCTGCCATGTTAGTTCTCATACTCACATTCTACAGCGCTGAAAATATTGAAGGTCGTTTTGTATATAATATATTATTACGAAGTAACCCAAAACGTATTTACTGCTTCTATAAATACTACTGGCACTGGGAGTTTATGACGAAAGACACCGCAGTTAAAATTATTTCGCTCTCCTGTCATTCGTTACATCTGTTAAATGAAAGGCGACTTACAAATTCCAGTTCAATGGAGAAAGTTCGATATGTGAAGTGTGGTATCCTGTTTTGCAGTAAAAAAAAATAAATGAAAAAAGAGTATTTTCTAAACATCACATGAATATGACTAAAAGAACCGAACATGAATCTCGTAATGGCTGTTTGCTTATGAGGCCTTTAAAAAAATTTTCATTTTGTTTTTGAATGTTGTTGCTTATATGAGGCATTAAAAAAAACTTTCACTTAGTTTTTGAGTGTTGTTGCTTATATGAGGCATTAAAAAAAACTTTCATTTAGTTTTTGAGTGTTGTTGCTTATATGAGGGATTAAAAAAATACTTTCATTTATTTTTTGAGTGTTGTTCTTTAAAAAGCCATTACCTATATGCTACTTAGCCACCCAAGACGAATCTATTAACCTCTTCACGAGACGGGGATATAGGAAAGAAAAGTCCCACATACTTTCAAACTGATTCAAAGCCTCGGTTTATTTCAAGTGAGGCAAAGCAAAAACCTTGTCTCAATCACCTATGTATGAGTTCATCACAAGAAGGCCCTCTCACCTGTCCTGAACTGCCAAGGAGTATCAACAAGACGACAAAAAGGAAGAAAGAAAACAGACCAAAATTACTCTTCGCCTTAAAAACCTGTGAAAACATTCACTGAAGAAGCCACATACCGGGGTGACAGGCAAAGCATTTGTCACATTAGCTCTTTGCTCTCCCACTCCTCTAACCAGGCCCTACCCTACCTTACCCAAATGGACCCATACATACCCTACTTACTCACTGCGCTTCTTCAGACTGTTTTTGTCTCTGCTGCTCTTCTCCCTCTTTCAAAGGAGACCACTGACCCTTTAAATCCCCATCGTCCATAAGACGATGGCACTGCATCTCCCACCACAAGACAACTCGGACCCTCTTTACTATAGCAATAGGCGTGGGAGTAACTAGTGAGTCACAGAAACCTCACTTTGAGCCTTCTATTTACTTGTACTTACGGGTATTCGTCACTCATGGGTCGATCCGACTGAGTTATGTGTGTTTAGACGAACATTTAGCTTTCCTCGCTTCCCTGTTGTCAGGTGGGGGTGTGTTTACTTAACGTGGAGAAAAAAGTGACTTCAATCTTTTCTCTTGCTATAAATTTCCTGGTTTTGGAGATCTGGTTTTTTCCTGACTTCTTTTCACCTTTGTATTTCTGATTTCTCGGCAAATTTTCATGGTGATTTTGAAATGCTAATGTTCGCCAATGTTGCTACATGTGATTTATTTTCATAAATTGAACAGTTATTTCCCAAACCGCAATAAAAGAAATTCTCCGGAAGACTGCCGAATCTGCAAAAGTAGCAACAAGGCCAAACGCATACCTAGAAATACCTCGGGTACTACTTATAGAAAGAGCCTGACATTCCTTTCCATAGATCCTAGCTAATTATACGCAGGAATGTCTTACTACGACTCTAAATTGAACAGTGTGTCACTTAACCAAGTCATTTGTCAACTTTTAGCCTTCACTTCTGACTCATGTGAGAACAGGGCCACGCTCGTGCGAACACGCGACAGCTCTGAGGGCCCAAGAAGTTCCCTAAACATTTGTCCTTCCCACCGCCAAAGTGTTGCCTTGTTATCTTTATTTTGTTATTCCCTTTGCTTATTGTCTTACTTTTTTATCATGCGGACTCACACAACGACGACTCATTTTAGGTTCCGTTTGTTCGGCATCCTTGAATAAGCAGACGTGCTAAACATGGCCCGGTGGAGTAGCTTCAAAGGCCTTGTGTCTCTACAATAATTCATTACCATTGATAGTATTATTTTAACGCTTATTTTGCTGCTTTTTTTATTGGCTACGCGTCATACTGATGACTTAGCTGTAGGTTCCAGTTGCCAAAACACGGCATCTACGTACATCTGTCAGAATAACTAAATATATGCCGAGAAAGAGTCTTGAAAAGTCCCCTAAGACTACACTGACATTTTTTCCTGTCTTTTCAGTTATTACCGAGCATACTCATGATGACTTATCTCCAATTTCCAGTTGCAAAAATAAATTATAAATTTTTATGATGTTTTGGGTCATTAAATGTTTACTGGTTAAAAACAAAGCTTTCCAGTGTTACATGCAGCTCCGTAAACAAGCGATTTAAAATGACACATATGGACGTTGACTTATTACTGGAATTATCTTGTCAAGGTAATACTGCTATGAATATATCCTTTTAGAAGTCTGGTGACATAGACGGCGTGACTCCAAGCCTCCCCGATATGCTTGGACTCGGGTCTTGTTTTTTTGTTTGTTTTTTAAGGGACGTCTGACAATTTTCTTGCAGTTCACTAAATTTTTTTCCCGTTTTGCTTGGCTACATTTGTAGTCTTCCCGTTAATCATTTTCTTTCAGTTTGTTTTACATGATTATTATTATCCGTAGCTTTTTTTCATTTGCCTTAATAACTCTTCAGTTCTCTTATCATCTTTATCATTACTCGCCACAACACTAAAGGTATGGTTCAATTTAACTATTGGATATAATTATGCACAAGTTCGTTTCCACATTCAGGGAGTTTATTCATGACGAGGAGTTTGTTTCTTATTCAGTGATGATTAATGATTTTTTCTGGTAGTCCTCCACATAGGTATGTTAGGTATCGTCTTTATTTGACCTTCTATTGCAATGAGATATGTTTCTTTAACCGTTTATAAATCATTCTGATGTCTAGATGTCCCTTCATTATAAATAAAACTGTATCAATGCGTTATAATCAAAATAAAGCAACCACCGAGAAAGAATCACACCATAGGCGCAAAAAAAAAAAAAAAAAGGGAGAAACAACACAAAAGTTCGCCCTGCCTCCCTCCTCTTCCTCCTCCTCCTCCTTCTCCAAACAAGCAAGGTGCAGCTGGATGCCATGTCTTCCCAGAAAGGCAATTACTCTTTGGACGTTTTCTCTCGCAATGAATCTCGGTTGTAGGTTAAACCAACACGTTTAAGTATCTCTTTGGTAACTGACTTTTTCTCAAAATGTACCTTTTGCTGATAGATTATTTTGGTCAATGGAGGGCAGAGACCTCCAATGAAAGTAAATGTTACGGTGGGAAATGCACATAGATAAATTCAGTTATGGAATGAACAAAAACCTCGAATGCAGGTGGAAGGGTTCCTGCAACAGAATAATGAGAAAACAGTTTCATTTAGTAACAGGATGAACAAACACCCTAATAGATTACTTTAATAATAGCAAGAGCAAAGACCTTCACTGAGAGGGAAGAAGGTTGCTATGAAAGCACACCATGCATAAGGTGATTCCTAACTATAGGTTTGTAAGTAAGGGGTAAGATAAATTATGGTAAAAAAACTGGGCTGTCACCATATAAAGGTGTGGATGGATGGTCCCATGATTTCAAGAGATCTCTATTTTGTGCAATTAGATTAAATATATATAATATATACTATATATATATATATATAGATATCTATATATATATATATATATATATATATATATATACATACACATATATATGTATATATACACACACACAATGGTTACTTGAGGCTGTTATTAATGACACAAATGAGGTTACATAAAGTATACTTCCATCGCAAAGAGATGGGAGAAATATAAGAAATTTCCTCACCTGAATCTTTACATACATGCATACATATATATATATATATATATATATATATATATATATATATATATATATATATATAATTGAACATTCAGATGAGGATATTTCTCAAATACGTCACATCTTTGTACAATGAAAGTAGAATACCGTATGCAACTTCTTCTGTCATTAATAACTGCTCCAAGCAACCGCTGACTACCATGTCTTGGTTTGTAACTGATATGAAATAAAAGACACCAGTAATTGTTATGGTAACGAGGGCACCTGCCATGTGTACAGACCAACGCAGCTTAATCTCAGTCAGCAAGGAAGCTCCCGTGTTTACCAAGGGCAGCAATATGCCAACAACCAGTCTTGCTTTTCTTTGCCTGGCTTGGTATGAGGGCGAATAAAGGCTATTACTAAGGAGTAGTAAGAGGAGAATTGCCTGACATCACACATACAACAGCGCGCGGGCGAACACACACATACACTCTATATATATATATATATATATATATATATATATATATATATATATATATATATATATACATACATACATACATAAATACTACTTACATACATACATACACACACACACACACACACACACATATATATATATATATATATATATATATATATATATATATATATATATATATATATATATATCTGTGTGTGTGTGATATGGTATGTGACATTTATATACTATTTAATTTCAAGCCCTAAATACTAGTATATAGATATCATTAACCCTTGGTGATATACTAAATGGAATTAAATGACAAGAACGTATGTCATGACTGGTCTTTAAACAAGTATCATCTGTAGTTGACAAAACTGCCAGACGATTTGTTCTCACCTACGCTAACATTTGTAACACTTCTTCTGGTATTATGTGTATGTGTATATATATATAAATCTACCAATCTTTAAAAGTGTTGGTGAGCGTACTTGCACTGATATATATACGTGAAAGTACGAAGTTGGTCGGTAAGTGCAGGACCCACTGGGTAAGTGTATTGTCTTAAAATGCATTAATGAGAGACGAGAAGATAGCTATCAAGGCCTTAATATTCACGGAGTAATGGATGGTAGACATCTGAGATGAGATGACCAACTCAGCTATTCCGTGTTGGTAGTGTTTGTTGTGGTGGAGGGCGAGGGTGGTGGTGGTGGCAAGGCCGCTGCCCATCCCCCACGTAGACGGTGGTGGAGGACTCAACGTGCTTGTTGTGGTCTGTCAGTCATCTCGTGACACAATCACCAAACAGTCGGTTAAGGTTCGCTTAAATCATTGTAATAAGACAGCGCCGCGGCATGTTTTTGAAAAGGCGAGTAGATTTTCATGTTCCTCAGGATGTTCACGACTCGGCAAGAAATCATCAAGACTAACAATGATCAATATATTCCCTATGATGGCGGTACTTGAATTACGAACAATTAAAGGAATAATTCAAAAAGCAAAAAACCAAATTTGCACAACCTGATTGCTGGGTTCTTAGGAGGAAATGAGCTGAATGACCACAGTGAAAGGAAGAGGAAAATGAAAGCGAAGGAACTCCCAGCCAAATAAACAAGAGACTGAAAGCTGTTCCTTAATGTTGACAAGCACTTACAACAGAGCAGACTTCATGAATCACTTCCATTGAAACAGTATCTCAGCCACTCCTCGTACATAAATAACTAGAGCAATACAAAGTATCCGGCTACATCATTTCTTCTACAATAACTGCTTGAGATACTTTAATTTTTTTTACTATTTTCTATCGAGGAACATTGCCTGCAGTCACAGAACAACCCTAGATTTCAAGGGGATGCAAACAAGCATTCAAAAGCAATTTTCTAGTTCATTTTATGGACAGAGTACTCTCTACTACGCCAAGTATATATTTTGAAGACACCATACTCTTCATTATATATACTTCAACTCATGGATCGAGATATATAAATTTTGTCATCTTTAATTACTTTTCTAATAGACAAGTAGGAAGCTGTTGTACTCCTGAGTTCTGAATGATCCTAAAGAAAACAATCAAATAAAGTTTCGCAGATACGGAACTAAGAGCTTAGATAACTTTCATATCTTTATGTCATGAACTCGCACCCCTACGAATACAAGTACAACTGAATTCTTGATCATTTTATTTCTGGGAAGATATAATCAGACGTCACAAAAAGAAAGTGGCAAAGAAGAGAAGGTTGAAATACAGAAGTATACAAAATGTATAACAGTGATCAACCTTTCATTTCGATCGGTTTCCACGAATTCTAGTCCATGCCGAAAACATCGGTGTTTCTGTTCTCATTTTCAAGTCGGAGGCCGAGGGAATATGCAACCTTGTATTGTCGTCTAGCCCAAGACATTTAAGGAAAACAAAAGATGAGGCAGAATTCGAAAGTAGGCAATAGTGAGAATAACCTAAGAACCCAGTAAAAGCTGATTGATGAATAGCATAATACAAAATGATATCTATTTTCAGTGCTTAAGTAACCATTCGCTATTTTTGGAGGTACTTAGGTACGAACCTGTCATGAACTTTATATTTTTGGGGTCGAATATCCTTGAACGGAAATGATTTCATGATTTGTCAATATGCCAGTAATCGTCCCTCTTGTCGGAGATACTACTGCTTTTGATATATGCGGCCGCGCTTGCTTGCGCGCACACACACATATACATAATTAATACATATATATATATATATATATATATATATATATATATATATACATATCTATGTAGATACACATAGATAGATAAATAGACATATGATGGTCAGAGAGAAAGATTAAAATTGTAAATTGTTCCCAATAATATATGGATGCCTTGTGCTCATGACTAATACTTGCAAATGACCCTTTAACGGTCTTCTTAATGCCCTGATAGTCACGCAAACGTGATTTATAGAAATTGTAAGCCAGACCTGCTGGCTAAAAATTAAATATAGTACTTGGCAACCGTTTCTACAGGACATCTAAATCAATGGCTGAGATTTACAGTTGATGTTTAGTGCTCAATAAGAAGCCCTCGAGAAAGTCTGGTTGGATCTCCGCCCCCGGCAGCCCCCCACCCCCCTCTCCCTCTTTCTATTTCTCTCTCCTTTCTCACCTGTTCCCATATGGGAAAAAAAGAAGGGAATGAAACACCTGCCTCCCTCATTTGAATGATCGCGTGTTTGGTGGCCGTGAGAGATCACCTGTTTGTTTCAAGATTTTGTTTCGCAGCTGTTGGAGACTATCAGGGGAAATGGTACGTAAGAAAACATGATGGCGCTCGAGTTTATTTCGATCAACAACTGTTCGGGGAGGATTGATACGCTCAGAGAGAGAGAGAGAGAGAGAGAGAGAGAGAGAGAGAGGCGAGAGAGAGAGAGAGAGAGAGAGAGAGAGAGAGGTCTCCTAGGTATGTATCCAAATGTAGCTAATGACATTTAAACTATGTTTAATGAGGATTTCCTTAACTGCGCATAATATCAATTGTCTGTAAAAGTCCTCAAATCACTTATGGAAAGATCCAATTTGAAATTCATGCAAATTACACGGGAATATTGTCTTGTGAAACATATCTTTTTAATTAAATGTTAGATTTAAAATACGGAATAAAACCTAGCTATACACTGAGTTAATCGCCATGGTGTTGTAATTTCAGCATGATATTATGAAAGTGAAGAGGTCTTTGTGATATGATACTCCACTCATCATTTCCATGTAGCAAATAAAATTAAGTGTACATTTATTCCATACATAATCAGAAATAGCACTTGGTGCACAGTATACAATTTATAATCGTATTACAATCAGGCAATGTTCATCTATTTTCCATATATATAACACTGATAGTCTACAGATAATGACCTCCATGTTTGACTATTATATCACAAAATCTTAAACGAAAAACATTTAACATAGTATAGTTGATATCTTAGGAATTTGATACTTGCGAAGTTATTCGAATATTTTCTTCATTCGTGACAGGGCAGGTACGTACCACTGGAATATTCTTACAAAGTAATCACTTGGCTTTGCCAATGTATATCCGTAAGCTGCTACCTAAGCTTAACACGCTCATTGATAGATGACTAGTGTCAAATACATATGCAAAAAATGTTTAAGGAATAAAAACGTGCTGTATCCTTGCACGGTAAATGGCAGGCATAATAATAAGCGTCTCTTCTGACAATGATGAATAGCTCAAGACCAAGATATAATTGTCGCAAGTGTCAAGAACGATGTTCCTTCTCATTCGCGTGTCAGAGATTACAAATGACTTGAACTTGAAGGTTCCTTGGGAGATGTTGCAAAAGCAGCTCAAGATCAAATCAAATAATGGTTTATATCTCATGAAATTCAACACATGGCAAAAATAAGACGTTTATCCTTAAAACGATGGACTGACTAGTTAAGTTTGATATTTGATTACGAGATTGAGTTCACTGCAAAAAAGAAGGGGCTAAAATAGGTATTAAATGACATTTATTTAAAGAATGTGGATCAATAGGAAAGCAATTCGTTAAGTTCAAGATGCGATAGGCTTCTGGAAACCGTGAGACAACTATAACTGACACATTTTCATAAAAGGCCCATCAGTAGCACGATGACCTAGAACTGAACCTCTCATCTCTTAAGAGTTTACTTTCGTGCTTCAAAGAAAACAAAAGCTTTTGGACAGATATCCATCAAATTTCAACGTCATAAATTATTGGCTATAATACATTCATTCATTCCTAAGAGTTGACCTAGCATTTACGGTAATATTGGTCTAGCAGTACATATTATTCTTAAATCCATCTTTTAGTGGATTTGAGGAACCTAAGATAAAATATGTGGGCACAAGCCATCTAATAATGATCTGTTAAACACTGAGGCTTCCGAGTGTGTGTGTGTGTTTGTGTGTGTATATATATACTATATACTATATATGTACATTTAATTATATATATAGTATATATATTATATATATAGATATATATATATTATAGAAGTATATAATATATATACATATATATAACATATATATAGACTAAAATACATATGTATATGTATGTGTGTACAAAACCCTCATAAGGAAAAATGAATTTGGAAAAAAAATGAAAGCTCACGTTACGCATGGTAAATCTTACCCCCTAACACACCTCCCAACTGCTGTGACGTAGTTCCAAGGGCAAATATTTCGCAGGGAAGAAAAACCATCTGGTTACGGTATCTGCAACATTTAATGGATTTTCTTATCACGATTATGCGCTGATGACCTTTTTTTGCGTATGATGTTTATTTTGGGTGTAATGATAGACCCTTGGTACAAATAACCCGGGTGGTTGAGTTGCGTAGTCCAGTGACGTCATCATGCATTCGATCTCTAATGAGGCGTAAATCTTTAATGTTAAGTCTGTTGATAACAGATTTAAGACAGGATCGAGTAGGTACGCTGTAAGCAACGAAGTTTTGGGCATACTTTGCATTGTTAACTCGAACGTTGGGGAACATTGCCTTATAAGTGCATCCGCGTCGAATACGTTTAAAACAATATAGTTTTTACGTTATTATAAGGGCTTCCATGACTTTGAGTCAATGCGTAAACACTGACCCAGACAGCTTCTGTGGTTGATTATGAAAGCAGCTTACCACTTAAGTTTATAACGAACAACTCTAGCGTAATTTCAACATCTTACAAAATTTCGGGTGGTCAAACAAAATCTGATACTGGGATTTTCTTTTTACAACCAGAGGTACCACAACAAACATCAGTATGAAGGATGTGGCTAAATTTGGAGTTTCGAAAGTCTTCACTTGAGATTTTAAAAGAAAAAGAAAATGAGGTCATGTGTATGACTGCAATGTAAAAGCTAATTCTACTACGGCAAAGGACATAAATGTATCCATATGTTAATCTTTCTATGTGCAACGTAGACAGTTTACAGGTAATGAAACCCAAGTTTAACTATCACAAAATCTTAAAACAATAAAAACGAAAAACAACCTAATATACTATATATATATGATGAGTACGATACAATGGCCTAAGAGACTTCAATCTTCCTTGACTTGGCAGGTACGATATTTAATAAATATGCTATAATTGATAAACTTTTTAAACAAATAGCAGTAAGGAAGCACAGTGCTTGAAGAAAGTATCGTAAT
Organism: Macrobrachium nipponense; assembly: GCF_015104395.2. Classification (NCBI taxonomy): domain Eukaryota; kingdom Metazoa; phylum Arthropoda; class Malacostraca; order Decapoda; family Palaemonidae; genus Macrobrachium; species Macrobrachium nipponense. The sequence goes on from NC_061089.1 coordinate 28,727,810, forward strand.
TTTTCTCAATCCTACTATAAAAGAAACAATGGAATGAAAGCCTGGTAGTTTGTCGAGATTAAGCTGGCCTTATGCCAGTAAGGTGACCCGTAGGTAGGATTCAGTCAAAGGAGAAAAGACTGGTGTGAGCCTCTGGACTCGGTCCAGACAACCGAAATGAAAGAAGGATCTTCGGTAATGGGTAGTGTGGCATCGTATCAACTTCACAGCAGAATATGAGTAGTGAATCTACTTGAAATAAGTGCCATTTACTAACTTTGTTTCTGAAACAAATCAGAGAGAGCTTGTTGAGGTAGAGAAGACTATTATATTTTCACTTTTTAGCTTCGGTAAATGTCAGTCTCAGATTATTTGTCAGTATTAGATTATTTGTACTCCTCCTCTGTAAAAACAGAAAGCTTTGAGTCAAAGGAAATACAATGAACTGTGTCGTCATCATCATCAATAATATCATCAAAGTTTAGGAGGAAATTAACGAGTTTCTTTATCTACATTTTTGTGAGCTAGGTAGCTGTCCTTGACCTCACATTTGTGTCCCTTTTTTTTCTTCTTATTTAATAATTTTCCGTGTTCTTTCACTAAAACTCAGCACTCTCTCTTCACTTACAGGCGCGCGCGCCCACACACAAACTTCTACTGCGTCTTCCTTTGTCTTTGAAACGTGTCTTTGTGGTTTGTGGTTTTGTTCGGAACATTGTCTCTTTCTGGCCCTTAAACGGGTCTGCCCGCTTTCGGAAACTCCCCCTAGCACCACCTCCTCTTTCTGTCTCTCTGAGTGTGAGTGTGAGTGTGTGTGCGTGTGTGTTTCTGGTGTATGTCTCGTCATCTGATAAATTTCCTGCTCCTGCTACAGGCTGCTTTTTATCTGCTCATCCAACTGTTCCTGCTACTGATAACTATTATGCGGGTGTGATGTCTTTGTTGCTGTAGCCATGGTGGGTCCACTGTTCGCTAATTTATGAACAGAAGTCAGACTCTCTTCTTACTTTCGTTTTTGGCTTATCTCCCATCTGTTTATTACATCACCACCATTTTATTCTCCTTTTGAATACTGGGTTTATTCACTCGAGAAGACTGATCCCTTGGAAAAATGGTCAAATAATGTTAGGGACATATTCTTTGTGATTGTTATGAGGGAAATACTTTAATATTTAATATCATGGCAAGATATGATTGCCATGAAAGAATCATCTTATTTTATTTAGGAAAAAATCAGATAATTTATGGGATGAAGAAATTAAAAAGACGGGGATACTGAAGAGATTTAGCATTTTTCCAGTTAAACGGATCATTCCCATTCTCACCAAGTAAAGCACCAATAATTTCTGCAACTCGCAACAAACCTCGACAGTGTATTGTAAGTAACAATGACTGTTAATAAGGTCCAAAACCAAACTTGATAAGAGGAAAGGTAATAAGGTCTATATAATATAAAGCTGAATTTTGAATATTCTATTGATCACGTTGGCGCATATTCTGGACGGAGTAAGATGGAGGACGGACTCGATTAAGTTTCCGTAAATGTTTTTATTTCTTTTCTTTTTTTTTGAAAACCCTTTTCCTCCATCGAGTTCGAAAACTTCCAGGTAAATTATTTTGGCTTAACAGAATGTGTTCTTTTTCTCTCTACTAGACTTCAACTAGACTTCAAATGCAACAGAGAAACTTAAGGGGTCTTATTTTTCCCATTTTTAAGTAAGAATTTATTCCTTTGTTTGTACAAAACATTGTAAAATGGCATCCTAGTATCCTTGCAATGTTAGTAATCAAATGGAACCTCAAGAGGTATTAAACGTATATGAAAAAGCATTTTCATAAAGTACTTCCTAAGAAGACATCAGGGCTAGTGATTCACATTTGTATTTCATTCAAAATAACTTATTTATCTCAGCCCCTCTACCACGCGATTTATCCATCTAAGAATTTATGGTGCAGTTCCTACCAAGTCTTATAGACTTTACACCGTTTTACCTCATTCTCAAAAGAATGAAGACATCATAAACTTGCTCAACGTTGAGCATTTAATCCTTCGTAACCGATCTTCGAAGATAAAGAAATTACAAACTTTTTATGACCTCCTCCTACCTCTCCTAGTCCTCCCCAGTTTATTATTTTGCGCCTCCTCCAGAGCCAACTAAGGGAATGCCTGAGCGTGAAGTTCATTGTCCATAATTAGCGTCTTGCTAATGACTGCCGAAGCTGTAAAAACACGTCGGACGTGCTCCTGCTCCTGCTCCTGCTCCTCCTCCTGCTGCTGCTGTCTTTCACAGTCTGTGTTCTACTGTTACTGCGCCCTTTGGGAACTGTTCTCTCCTGGGCATGCTACCGCCTTTGGGTACCTACAGGATTCTTCGAGGTCACGTTTATTCTCTCATCATAAGACTGAGCCGAAGAATTTTGGTGTTGTACATGACGCGAAACTTAAAAGGCGCCGGAGTCGAGGAACTTAAGTTGACCAGGTAGGCCTAAGTACATGGGAAGAAATCAAAGGCAACGGGTGAAAAATAAACGTCAGAAAGCACTGCAACTGGAACTTGAGCAAGCACACACAGGAGGTATCCCCACCTAAGGGAGAGAAGAGCCGAGATTATTCGCTAATAGATGGCTGAAAACAATCTCCCCTCTCTTTCTCTCTCTCGAGAATACTGAGAGATGGGATAAGAGATGCGCCATCTACTCTTGTCCGCATAGCCGGCTGGTCTATGCCTCCAGAAAGTCCCTCAAGGATTCGGAACCATCTGCCATGCGGGACTATGGCGTCCTGGTATCCCTCAGCGATCATCAGAGGATATGATGTCTATCCTCAGGAGAATTTCCCTTACAAGGGGAATAAACTACTCAAGTTTTAGTTCGCTTTATTTATTTTTTAATTAAATATTTTTTTTTTTTGCGTGCATTTCACCAAAGACCAAAATGAGGTCATTGGCTTTCAAATATTTTTCGTTATTACAAATTTACTTAAAAACGGAGCTTTTGAGTCATGAAGTTTGGCTAAACTTTAAAACAGGCAGACAAAAACCCACGAATGAATAACATTCTCCGTCTATTGATAGGAATGAAGTGTGTTACAAGTTATTCAAGAGCCTTGATTGTCTGTGTTTACGCAGCGTATATCAGCTGTTGGTTCAACGTTCGTTTAACCTTTTGGACTTATTACGTATTGCCTTCACTGTTAGTTCAGTGGCTGTGGAATGATAAGCAACGCGATAGAATTACAGTGGCGAAAGTGTTTTATTATGTCAATATGATGTATTTATGTGTATATATGTAAATATGCATATTTATTACATTGTATATATGTATATATATATATATAGATATCTATATATATATATAAATATATATATATAGATATATATATATATATATATATATATATATATATATGTATATTTATATAAACATACATACATATAAATATATATATATATATATATATATATATATATATATATATATATATTATATATAAACATATATATATATAAATATATACTATTATATATATATATATATAATATATATATATATATATATATATATATATATCTATATATATATATATATATATATATATATATATATATATATATATATATATATATACACATATATATATATATATATATATATATATATATATATATATATATATATATATATATATATTTACATATAGCGTGTACTTGTAATTCATATAAAAGGAGAGAGACTAGACGTCTATATAAGGACCAAATCCTTTGACAGAGATTAATTGTGGACCAGGCTCCTGGGATCCCGAGAGGCCTCGAGTAGGGTGATGCTTTATCTGGACACAGGCCCACCTCCGTCCCTCACCTCCACACCCACCACCCCGGCCACCCTCCCACCAACAAACACCGTAGAACTATAAAGGCTATAAACTATATGATAAGTCAGACCCGATCCATTTCCAGCTATAATGTTGCTAGATTAGAAGAATGAACAAAAATGATTCAAGAAGCGTGTTTGTTTCGATCCTGAACAATTGCATAATCATTATATATATGTCTTGTTGTTCCTAACTATATCGGGCGGCTCTCATTTGATTGCTTTTAATATGCAAGTTTCTCTATTTCACTCTAGACCATCGGGAAGGTCAGTGAAAGTAAACAGAATTTCTAGATTTATTAATTGGACAGTCTCTCTCTCATTTATATAAAAGAATTATATACTTTATTAAATGATTAATCACTGCTTGCCTATAGTTTAATTTTTCTCTCAAGTGATCAAAACACTAAGTCAATTCAAGCATTAGAACCTCATACCGTAATCATTTCCGCGGATTTATTTATTCGTTACCTGATCTGTCATAAACATATTTTTTCTTAAGAAAATGATGATGATGATGATTACTGGTAAAGAGCTGAAAACTGGAGCAAATTGATGTTAAAGAAGTTGGATAGCCAGGTAGGAGGCTAGCAATGGGAACGGCTGAAAAGTAATAGACAGAAAGCAATACGGCTGGGCCAAAGAATCCACTCACCGAAGAAACTTCAGCAACGGCACTTTGTGGTTGTTACAACTTCACGGGCACTGATGACCATCTTGCAAGTATAATTTGTGAATGAACTTTACGCGGAAGGCCATCAAGAAACGTATCTGACAGGCCACGCCAAGCATAACGTCATAAAGACTCCAAGGTAGGCGATATCGGTTGGCGCTATCGCCACCATAAGTTGGCTAAAACATGACTTATCTTTCTGCTCCCCTGGAGGAGAAAATATAGACGATGGACCCGTTGTAGTAAGGCTACCTAATTTTAACAGGTGTTCCCCTGCTATCAAGACCTGTAAACCAGCCAGGTATCTGAATGCCCTTCATTTAGGGCACCTTTTTTTTTCTTCGTGTGTCTACTCTCAGCTGCAAGTTGGAACTAAATATTTACTTTTAGATACTCTGCTTCCTTCGTCATTCTGAATAGGAAAAAAAAAAGTTTATAGCATCTTCCAGGAAGGTTTTTCCTTACGAAAAGGGTTTTCCATAAACAATAACGAACTAGAAAAATAAAGAATATCAGGGCATAACTTTATTTGCACTTATAGGATTAAGACGTTTGTTTCTTTAAATATCATTCTAAAGTAATGGCAAAGCAAGTGCAATGAATTCAGTCGCCTATAAGTAACTGTATTGTTTTAATTTAATGGAGTAATTTGCTTATTTGGGGGTAAAACATTTTTCCTTGGAAAAAAAAAAAGTTTACTCTTGTTATTATTAGCTTTTAGTCACTACCATACGTTTACGGATATTGGTACCAGTAGGTGTTGACCTTCTGGCTCTCTGCAAGTCGACTAACAACTAAGTACATAATTTACTTCTGTTGTCAAGTGAAGACTATAGGATTTTTTAGGGTTTTTATCTATTAATTAAACAGACCAAATATTTCCTCTTCGGTGGGATCGATTTGAGGGAACGTTAGTGCGATCAGGTTGGTATGAATTGGACTACCAGGCCCATTATTTAATTATCATTGCTAGCGGTACTATCATTAGATAAAATAAAACAGCACTGTATTAGCACAGGTTAATTTTAAATTATGCGCCTGCACCTTACTTCACTGATATATATTTCTTGTGTATCAATGATTCGCTTTTCCTTTGTTACTTCCATTTGTTAAAACATGGTTGACTGATTAAAGTTAGTTCCTGTCTTGTTAATCAGATAAAAACAAGCGGAGCAAAAAATACGAGATAGATATAATTTTTGTTAGAATGAAACGGTGGAAATAACATTATCACTTTCAGTCTGAGAGGGGCTTGAACAAAGTGGCCTCTAATCTTTTGAAGTTTCTTTTTGATCTTGTGGTAATAATTTACTTTTGAAAGAACATTATTCACTGCGTTTTACTCATTCACTTTTTTTCAGTTCTTGCATCTAATGTTTCTTTCCAACTCTGTTTCGTTCCTGTGATTTTGTGGTATCTCTTATTTCACTGCAGAGTGATTTATGTTAATTAGGTCTTGCTAGAGACTTATCACCGCAATTTACGAGATACATTTACATGAGTTTACAAAGTTTTTCAGAAATATAAATCGGAGTTTCATGAACTTGACCCAGAATCCTTTAGGCAACAAATGTTCAGCTGAGATCAAACAATCTTCATACCAGTTTTCGTTTAAAATGACAACTTTTAAGAATCTACATAAATAAAATGGCTGTAATACTGAAACATTGTACTGAAGGGTGACTTATGTTCAGTTCTTCAAGTTGTGCACATACATTCAATCTTAATAACCTTTGAAGATAACACTACAATAAAAGCTAATCTTTTGACATTCACTGACTTGTATCTTTTTTTGTGGGACTTTCGCAGTCAAGAGTACGAAATTTACAGAAAAATGACAATGCAAAGCATAATCAACAGTACATCAGCAGAACCCATTCTACGTCCATTCACAATGCCACTTCGTTTCTTATCATAAAATGCTTGGTTCGTCTACATCAAAAGCTGATAAAAAATCAAATCCGTTTATTACTCATTTGAATACTATTCATACCAGCGTATAAACTTTATAAATATTATTCAGACACATAAACTGCTGGCTTCACACTTTAGTGACTTCTGTGAAGTAGATACTCGAGGTGACTGAAAATCCAAAACTTCAGTATTAGATAAAATATGTTATTTCTAATTAAGATCAGCAGTTTGGACACATATTACATTTACTTCGTGTTTTCGTTCATTTAAATTCTATGAATTTACGTAATACCTGGTCGCATATTGTTTTCAGTTTATGTAATCTAACAGTATCGATGCATGTTGTTAGGAATTATTATTTGGAAAGTGCGGGTGCAGCTATGCAAACATTGTTAAAGGCACTCTTTGCTTGCGTTTCTCTTACGTTTTTATGCTTTGCTCAAAGCTTCGTGTTTTTCATTTTACGCATCCGGTCTATTATTTTCTCCTCTGTGTACCTCTCTTCATCTTCGTATCTCTCTGGTGCCCTTTACTCCCCCTGTTGTTTATCCGAGTGACTGGTGTCCTCAGAGTCGTAACTTGAATGTTTGGTAAGTTTCCACGGGATCGCTAAACAATGTGGAGGCTGCTGACTCGTCCAACGGAATCTAAAAGGTCGTAACACCGTCATAAACCAATAATAAATAAACTTCCAAAAGCCCCCATCCTCGTATGTGGTTGAAAAGTTATGTGTGTTTTATCATACCGTTGTTTATTGGGTTGGCGCAGAGGAACTAGAAAAAACTGGAGACCACTAACAAACTGTGTTGTGAATAAGTGTAGTTTATTGGTTTGTTTGCCATCGGTTTCTAAATTTTTACTTTCATCATTAGACATTATAATGCGTATTTATTTCCCCAACTTCAATAATGGACCAGCCTGAAACAAATGCAGGTTCGTGGGAAATGCATCTCAAGGACTTGATTACTGCATGTTATAGAGAGAGAGAGAGAGAGAGAGAGAGAGAGAGAGAGAGAGAGAGAGAGAGAGAGAGAGATACTTAAAGTGGGCTAATCCATCATAATGATCGATTTCCAACAGTCTATTATTAGTGCAATTATGAAATTAATGACAATCAACCTGCAACCAGATAGCCACTAAGCCTATTCCCATAACTTTATAGTATTATTTTGGCGTCGTTTATAAACCTACGAATTAACAAAATTGGTGTCTTCCTCATTCACATTTCCTCAGACGGTTACTTTAATGATAAATATGGATGGTTTTCGAGGGAAACAAAAGATCACCTATTGCCACACTCATCCGGTAATTGCTTAATCAGGGAGGAAATACGTTGTAAAAAAACTTCTCTGCCTATTTCACCCATAAAGGTTTTATAGATGTCGGAGACCAACCAGTCAAATCAACCATCGTATAGCACTGTTTCCAATATCCCAATGAATAGGTTTTAGCTTTCCAGACAGGTCTGTCTAACCGGCTTCAATTTGTAATTCTGTAACCCTCTCGATCTCATTCAATACTGATAGAAATGGTTTTGAAATTTACAGATTTGTCCATTTTCTCTTCGACTACACGAGCAATAGTCAGAGGTAAAGTTACTATATAAGATCATCCAATATTGCAAGTACCTCCAAAGTCACGAGAGAGAGAGAGAGAGAGAGAGAGAGAGAGAGAGAGAGAGAGAGAGAGAGGCGCAAAACGAGCAAGAAGCAGCAAGTAAACCAAAGGTCGATGTAGCTGCTCCTGAGTATTTGTTTGACTTACCTTTTATGACACTGAGAGAGCAGTTGCGGAGGAAGTTCTCCATCAACAATTCAATGGTTCACTTGGGGTTTAAACCCTATACCTCTCTGTCTGTCTGTCTCCCCCCCACCCCAAACTCTCTCTCTCTCTCTCTCTATGCAAAAGTAAACTTTCGACGTATGTACATTATATATATAGTGTTTGCGTATATGTACAGATAGATATTGACAGTCTGACATCATAACGAGCCGTTTGATCTCGTGAAGATGCTCTTGACTTAGTGACGCAAAATAATGTGGAGTATGAATCTATGAGCGTTTTTAAACAATTTTCACAATTTACGGTTAATCTGAATCGCATTTCAGTTCGTTTTATTGAAATATCTAAGTTGACAGCAACCAGGCAAATATTGAGTATTCACACAGTTTTAAAGAGGTACATTTTCTCACAAAAAAAAAATAAGAAAATTTTTCACAAACCTATGGTCGTGTGTTTATAAATACGTCAATATAGTAGGTACTTGAAGAAACGGTTTCATAATTATCGTAAAACATCTATTACCCTAGTGAGTCAAAATTAGTTACGAGATCATTTTTAGTAAATCTTAAATTCCAATAGTTAGAAAGAAAACAAGTCTGCGGCAATTTGTAACCGAATTTCGTTTCACTTTCTTATTTAAGCCAGATTTCAACTGTGTTGAAATTGCTTTGCTTGCCATTTAGACTGCAACTGTGACTATTTTCCATGAATATCGATCAATTGCTTGCCATTAGGCGGCATTTTTCTCAGCTTGAAGGAAAAGACCGTGTGATACCCCGAAAAACACCCAAGGTTATTTTTGGGCACCCCTGCAATATAGCCGAATTGCAATTAATTGTGCGAACATGGCCAATTTCCATGCATAGTGAACAATTGCTTGCCATTAGCCGGCATTTTTCTCAGCTTGAAGGAAAAGTCCGTTTCACCCCAATAAAAAAAATCCAAGGATATCCGTACATTTTTACCATTCTGGTAATTTTTGGGCAACTCTGCAATATCGCTAAATTGCAATCAACTATGCAAATGTGGCCATATTCCATGCATAGTGATCAGTTACTTGCCATAAGGCGGCAATTTTTCTCATTTTGGAGGAAAAGTTCGTTTGACCTTCAACAAACACCCAAGAATTTAGCGCTTACTAAATTCTGACACTGAGTATGTGCCAGAATTTAGCGCACGGTAAATATTGGCACGAGCCAGAATTTATTGCGTACTTAATCATTTTGGCATGTGCCGCTATTTAGCGCATGGTAAACTCAAGCATACTGGCACGTGCCAGAATTTAGCGCACTCTAAATTCAAGCACGTGCCAGTATTTAGCGCATGTTAACTTCTGGCACATACCAGTATTTAGCGCACTCTAAAGTCTATCACATGCCAGTATTTAGTGTGTACTAAATTCTGGTACATGCCAGTATTTTGTGTGCGCTAAATTCTGGTTCATGCCAGTATTTAGTGTACACTCAGTTCTGACAATTACCAATATTTAGCACACACTTAAGTGGTAGGCAGGATAATAGTTAGTATAGAAATGGTTTGCTCTTGTTCTTTTGCAATAAAACATGAAGAGAGAGAGAGAGAGGAGAACGAGAGAGAGAGAGAGAGAGAGAGAGAGAGAGAGAGAAGAGAGAGAGAGAGAGTAACAAGAATGTTACATAGTTTTCGATATCTTTTCAAAGATTAATCAGTCAAGAATGGGTTCGTTTTCTGTAAGCCTTGATGCATCGAAACTCCTATCATTTACGACGACATACCTGTATTTTTGTTTTCTAAGTGTATATATATATATATACATATACATATACATATACATATACATATACATATACATATACATATATATATATATACGTATATATATATTATAATATATATATATATATATTTGTGTGTATGTACGAATACGCACACATACATACATATGTTATATTATATATATATATATATATATATATTATATATAATATATATATATATATATATACATATATCCTGTCATGAAATTAATATAATGTCATTTCTTTACCATAGTAAAACATCTACTTTTCATAAACTAAGTAGTGGCTTCTTATTAATTACCTAGAGGAGAAACATTCAATATACAAATGTGTATTACTGATCCTAACGTCAATTATGACAGATCTACATAATAATAAACAGTGAACGGGATTAAAGTAGTATTTGAAGAAACATTTGATTCTCCTTTGTTAACTTTATTTATGGGTCCTTAAAATTCACAGAACGCTGTTAGATTACCGAAAAAGGTTTTGTTGAAATAACAGTTCGAATTATTTTTTTACATAACCAGTTTTCCCCAGATCTTTTAAAATTGTTTACGAGGTATTATTCTGTAAAAAAACAGAAAAAAATACTGCAGTTGAGTGAACAACAATTTCAACACGACAGATAAAACGTCAAGTGATCGTTTAGTTTGATACCCAACGAGTTTTATATGCATTTTATCTTCAGGGATTGCCAATGAGCAATGAGGTAAGCAAAGTCGCCAACAGAAAGATTTGAACCATTATTGATGAGTCTGGGGTGACTTAGATATCTGGAAGTCATTTTGATAAGGTCAAAAATGCTGACGTTCAAAGGTCGGAAGGACGACCCGTTCAGCCAGTCGACCTCGAAGTATCTAAGCTGGTTCACGTGATGACGTCAACTACCCTTCTTGCTTTGGTCGCTGGTCAATTTTCAAGTGCGAACATTCCACTCACACCTGACAGATAGCCTTGAGGTTCACTCGAAACAAAAAATTCCGAAGCCTGGCAATGGTTGAAAAGAAACTCACTGAACCACGTGATTCTGGTGTTACCTTTTACATTTCAATTTCCTGTAAGTTGTGGAATGCCGCCGTCTACTCGTTTTGAAATGGAAATTCTAATATCTATTCACCAATTCAGGTCTTTTGGAAGCCGAGCTGTGATGGACTATAACAGGATCTGCAGGAAGCGAGGCCGAAAGAAATCGAAGGATCCCCTAAGCTTCCTGTGTAGAAAGGAACCCACAACGGTAAACCTCATCCTGACGGGGACGCAACAGGCCATGAGGGAGTGTCAGTACCAGTTCAGGCACCACAGGTGGAATTGTACAGATAACAGGAGGTCTCTGAGGAGAATTTTCAGCCGAGGTAAACAAGAACTTTTTTTTCATCTTACTTGCATTGAAGTCTGTTCGTTATTGCTTTTAGCACTATAAATATTTGACCTTTCATTTCACCTTATTCTTTTCGGAAATCTGCTTTTAGTTACGTATGTAGATTTCATCTTCAGTCATCCGCCCGTTCCTCCCCTTTTTTTTATTTGCATATCTTACAATAAAGTTTTTTTTTAATCTTCTGTTTGGGCTATTATTTCTTTTTATTGCTCTTTGCAGTGTTTGCATGGTCCATTTTTCATCATCCTTGTTTATTAAACTTTACATTTCTTACAACATTCTCTCAAAATTGATAACCCTTAATCTTCCATCTACCACATGAATCCACACAAACTTCCTAGATCTTTTGGACACCGTTGAATCCAAAAGTCATCATGGGTACAAAATGCAAATCAAACATATTCGGATAGGAACAACAACAAAGCAAAGTAGAGAAGGTACAAAGGTGTTTGGGGTAAATGAGGTTGGTATTCCCCGTTCAGGGTGTTGTTTGTGACGCGTTACTTTTATTTGACCATGCACTGGTACTGAAAGATTTTACATTGTCGTAGCAGACTTTCTTTTGATAAGTGCTATCTACGAGTCTCGACTGTTGTTGCTGTTTTTTTTTATTGTTAGACAGTTGGCTATGAATATTATTTTCCTTGAACATACAAGCACGGAACAAAAATCTGTATGCAGTGTTACTTCATTTACCTACGTTTTCGGGTATCAAGAACAAATAAAATTATACATAACATATATCTATCTGTGTTTTCCGTAGCTATTTCTCTTTTCTTATATTTTCCCTTTGTTTAGCTATCTCTCCATACCCTCCCTCTATATATATATATATATATATATATATATATATATATATATATATATTATATACTTATGCGACTGTGTATACATATACTTTTTCGTGTACACCAGAAGATGCTTACCTTAAATTCCGTTCTTTGGATCTCTTAACTATGCATCAATTACATGTAAATAAGGTCCTGTGTTATTTCAGGCTATTATATTTAAAGTTGAAATAAATATTACCTCTTTCCTTTAAATCAGAGACCCCAGAAGCAGCATTCCTGAACAGCATCATGTCTGCTTCGGTGACCTACGAGATTACCTCTGCCTGCTCTCGAGGCGATCTTCTGGAATGCTCCTGCAGCAAAAATGCCTACGAGACAAATGCTCTCGGTGAGTGTTGCATCATGACAAACGTTCAGTCTTCAACGATTCACGGACAGCTGATGAAACTATGAAATTTCACCGATAAATTTACATGTTTTGAACTGCTCATTCTCGTTATGACAGCCATGTTGGGCCATCACACTGCATTTACATAACAATAGCATACACATATTTCACGTCTTTAGCTAATTAAATGTGACCCGCACATTCCGCACTATAAAAGTATAGACTTAATAGTTTCACTAATTAAGAATCTTAATTAGTGAAACTAAATTTCCACGGGACAAAAATCAAAGCTGATTTCTGTTTTTCCAGAAAATTACTCAAGTATGAAATCAAAATGATACTTAGAATAATGCTTTTGCAAGTGATTATGCTTTCTTTAGAATATCTCTCAGCAAATTATTTTATGTTTCCTTGACTTCGCAGATTCTAATATACCAAAACCCAAAAATGAAAAGAAGAGAAGAAAAGGGTCGAAGGCCGTGTCTGCTCACCCGTCTGGAAATGGCGTCTCGAGCGACCTGGCCGACAAAAAGGCTCGCAGAAAGAGCAAGAAGAGACAAGGGAGAAAAGGAAGAAGAAAACTCTCGAAAGCCGAGAGGCGCCGGAGACTCAACAGCATCCAGGAGCGCAACCAGAGGCTCTCGAATGCTCTTCCCAATTCCATGCCCAACCCTGAAGAAGTCACTCCGGGAGGCGAGCGCCTCACCATCATCCAACCCGTAGTCGATATAGGCGGCGCCCCGGTCATAGCTGGCGTCCCTGAACCCGTGGGGGTCATCGGCAAAGACTGGCACTGGAGTGGGTGTGACGACAATGTGGGTTTTGGCTATAGGGTGGCCAGAGACCTCCTAGAAGAGAAGTTCCTCAGGGGTCAAGAGAGTCAGGATATCAAGAGCATTGTTATGCTACGGAATAACGAGGCTGGTAGGCTGGTAGGTAATCTCTTTCGTTTACATTTTAGCGTACTATTATTTATTTAATTTTTTTTGTAGATCACATTTCTATGATTTTAATGTCTCTGTTTTCATTTACTCGGGGATTGCTTAATATCCAACTATTTCATAACAAAGAATAAGCTTACCGCAGTTGAGTTCGAACTTGTGGCGCCCGACATCTACCAGGTTAGTTAAAAAGTTTCCTACACGAAAACTAAGTATCCGCAGAAAATAAAAATTTATTCTAAGCCGATTCAAAACCTAAATCTGCAGCAATGAACCACGCAGAATCTAAGGGAACCTTTCCTGCATAAAATGCCTTGTATTTTGACAACCCTAATTAAGCATTTGATGATTATTACCTCTTAAAATGAAATAGAATTAAAGTGTTACTTTAGTATCAAAAAGGAAGAATGATCTGACGGCCGATATGATATTAAAAGGCTGCACACTCCTTAGAGAAAGCAGTTTTCGCTCTGTAATTAGAAATCAGTTGTAAAAATGAAATCTTGTTTCTACTTAAACTGTAAGGAAATTTTGAATGTTACTCGACGAACTTCAGGACACCGGGAAACATTGCCTTTGAAGACCAAAGGCTAGTAGGAAGGACAACCTTTTGACGTTTTTATTTTTTTTCTTTTTCATCGGAGGCCCGGGAAAAACAAGAAAATGGAAAAGGAAGGAAACAGGTTGGGGTTAATCACAAAAGAAGCCTTGTCACTTGTATAACCCATTAGTTTTGTCCCCAGAAGGCAAAAAGAGTTTACAACATATTTATTAGACCAACCTATGCTTCCAAACTTTCCGTTCCTATTAGTCCTTGGCGCTTGAGCATGTTTTCTGACTGGTGTAACCAGGTCTGCGTCTCTATGTTAGTTGTCAGTATCATAAATGTCGAAGGGATCCCGTAAAATCGGCTGTTAACATACATTCGTAGTCAACAAGAGGGTTAGGGTCTGCTCTTTCTGGAAAGAATCAGAGCCTGACTAACTTTTAAACAAAATAATCAAGGACACACACACGTGTGTATGTACAGTCGTACGTGTATATAATACATACTAGTCGTGTCATAGTATACATACTATATATATTATATATATCATATATATATTTTTTTATCTATATATATATATATATATATATATATAGATAGCTATATATATATATATATATATATAATATACATATGTATACTATATATATATAGAATATACATATATGTATACTCATTATATATATATATATATATAATATAGATATATAAATATATATATATAAAAAAAATATATATATATAATATTTACCTATAATTATCTCTTATATAATTAATATTAATATTATAATATACATATATGTTAAACTATATATATAAATATATATATACATATATATATATATATATATATATTAATATATATATTATATAAATATATAACTTCAAACATCTCGAGAGGACTGAGGAAATTATAATTAATAACGAAATAACGCAGTTATTCATTAAATTGATGCCATTGGTCAGAGGTAACAAACGCAACAAAATATCGGAAATAACTAAATCCCAACATAGTGAGTCGGAAATGGACAACCTGTGTGTCAAAGCAAATGCCAAAATTGCGAGTGAATATATCAATCATTCCATTTTCCAAGGCCATTCTTAGACAATGCATCCGTCATCTATCAAGAGACCGATAGTATTCTTGCCCAAAAGACACACCCGGAGACCACCTTAACCGGTACCCGTGGTGTGATAACGAGTGAACTTCCTCGTTAAAGTCCTTTTTCCGACAGCCGCCATAACTTACCACCTGCGTCTGGCTGTCAGCAGATTTCCTCTTGGGGTACTTGAGAACATTATGTCGACAGATATTAAATTTAACGGTGACGCAATCGGTAAGCAATTGCTTTGCTTTTTTGCCCTAAAATGATTGGACAAGTCCTTTTTCCTTGGACTGATTCGTATGTGAGAGGGCAAGTCTGCTGTGTGGGTCCAGATTTAAGAGTGGAAATCCAAATCCCCGACACACATATATAAAACCTGGGGGCATAAGATGCTCACGATGGACTTACAAATTCTGAAAACGCGACTTTGGTCCATGCTGGTAACCACCAGTCCTTCAGTATCTAACCGAATATCTCCCAGCTGCCTTCTTTTTATTTTTTATTTTTTTCTAGTTGATAGTTTACCATGATGGCTTCAAACCCCTCCCAAGTTTGTTGTGGCCAGAAATTCACCAAGGTACACAGAAACCGGAGGTACTCGAATGAATACATGGCAAATAAATCCAGGAAGTCTGTAAATTCCTGTCTCGTTATAAAGGAGGTCTAAGTTGAGAACAAGGCACGATAAGGAAGCCTGAGCTATCACGCACCACTTATCCACCCAAGCAACGCCATCTGACGGGTCCCTCTGCCGCACACAGGTTTTTGAACACCTTGGACACCACACCTTTCTCCTAGAGAATTTACTGTTCTGGAGTAGATGTACAGGTTACTGACGTAACCAGCATTCTCGCCATCCGGAGTCGCTAATCATATGGCGGCTTATTAACAGCACAAGGAAGTAAAGATTGTGGGTATCTGAACACGCGCAGGTTATCACATAACGGTTGTTTAGGTCTTGGTCTTGTTTTAGTAACAGGAATCGTGAACATGCACACACCGCTGGTCGTTGTCGGTAGAACTGGGCAGCGCTGGGTCTGGTCAGTACTTCGATAGGTGAATACCAGGAAAATGTCAGACGATACCAATGAACAAGCCCACTAAACTTCTGTATGGCAGGGCGTGGTGGTAGTAACCTCATTCCAAAGTATTCGCTGGAAACCGAAAAGGGTAACATCTTGACCTACGCTTGTAGAGGGCACACACATACACATACGCACATGCACATACGTATACATACAGTGTGTGTGTGTGTGTGTATGTGTGTCAGGTGTGCATTGCTAGTCTATGCAGTACCAACAGTATGAAATAGTCATAACATTGCCTCAAGGTAGCGGCACACCTTCAAAGTTTTGGTATCGCGATCCCTAAATGGAGAAGATCCTCTTTCCGAGGTCAGTGGCAATAACTTACTCTTGAAGGTTGCCAGGATATATGCCAGTAAAATATTCGTCACGCCACGTAGAGGGTTCATTATCTAATTGCATGGGGCATGATGTTACCCGTTCTGTCCATAGTGTGAAAAGAAAAAAAAAAAGGGGTGGGGGGGGGAAAAAAAAAAAGGGGGGGGGGGGAGGGGGGTGAAATGCAAAGCGATAAATCACGTCTTTTTCAAGCGCATGGGTGAGTTGAACATGAAAAGAGGGCTATGATATCCAGCTTCTTCAGTATATCCAGCATCTTCAAGTAAATAAGATTGGGTTGTATATCCAAAGCAAAGTGGTTAGGTGCTCAGAGCTGGAAAGAATTATGTTCAAAATCAACGTAAGTTAAAAGAAAATATAATACAGTATATAAAAACCTCTAGTCATATTTAACAGTCTGTAGAAATGCAACCGACATGCAATGGATTCTTGACGCTTTAATTATATTGTTATAGCAGACAGAGACCTCCATCTCCCTGCTGAGCTTCTAGCTCGTGTTATCCAGCCCGGAGCCAGCCCTTCTCACCACTGTCCCACGTATAAGTCTGTAAAATAAAAATTCTTTGGTCCCAGTTTCGGAACGGCACAACAACCGGAGTGACTGAACCTGTCGAATCGGCTCTCTTTCTTTACCATCATTTTATACAGTTTTCGAACATTAACAACATAAAGAACACAACCTGACAAGGGTTTTTAATTATCCGTGGTTTACCTTGTCATTTCTGTTACGTTCCAGGACCCTGTTTTCTCTAAAATTCATTTGTCAACACAGGCCGGCTCCAAAGCACAATAAAATAGATTTCGGAATCTTAACAGTTTGTTGTTACACACTTCCGTCAGATATACTCAGGCATAAAGAAAATCCTTTTCTTAGCTAATAACATTCCTAACCAAAAAAAATCGCAGGTGTTGTTGATAAAATATGCACGGCACCAAGCAATTATCCAATTAGGATACATGCAGGAACTCGACAAATTCCAAGGTGCTAGTTTTGAGAAGTTAACGTCAGTCAAGAGCAGAATAACCGGCAGAAATCAACATTTTTTTTTTTTTTTTTTTTTTTGTGGTACGGTGCTAGATTCGATTGACTTTCTCTCTCTCGATAAAAGAGAGAGAGAGAGAGAGAGAGAGAGAGAGAGAGAGAGAGAGAGAGAGAGAGAGAGAGAGAGAGAGAGAGAGATTTATGTACCGCGACCCTGTTTCTCAGGCGGTGAGTTTTTTCCTGTAGTATCTCTATGTATATTTTACGAACTTCATGTTGTATTTTAAAATGTAAATACTTTACAAGTCTAAAAAAAAGAAAAAAAAAGCCAATGTTTCCAAAACGAAAATCAGCGTCTTTACATATTTTATGGATCATTATTTTTCTTCTACACTTTACTGTTAGTTCCCTTATCCAGAAGACCTTGAGATTTACCGACTACATTATTCCACTATTTATCTGTAACGGAAATGTTGGCCCATGATATAGGTTCAGAGTTAATAGCAAGTAAGGTTCTTCTTTTTTTTTTAGTCTTAATATGATGAAGTTCTCATAAGCTAATAATGATCTGTCCGGCGGGTTATACTCCTGAAAGGAGACCAGGTAATTAACCCGTAATTAAACGACTCGAGCCAGGTAAGGTAGAGGAGGCTCCAGATCTTAATAGCCGGTCATTAAACGTCACTTTAATGACCGTGGGTGTCTTCTAGCCGCTGCCTCCGTCACTTGATTTGCATAAAAGCCTTTTAGGTGGAATCGCCCGGCGGAACCGACGGAGTAAAAATGACCCAAAATGACCGAAATTGGCTAAAGTGGTCATTATTGGCCGGACACGGAGGGCTCGCCTTATTGATACGCCCACCGATGCCGTGTTTATGGTAATGGCGAAAACAGTAGCCGTGTCTGAGGTCGCATAATGTATGAAGAGAGATAAGGCGGGAGGCAGATTGCGCTGAACCACCGCCGAAGAGTCGAGCGTCACAAGACTTGACTCCAAGCCGCTGGAAGAGATTGTTTGCTAAGTTCAGCTAAATATTTTGCTTCAGCTTCGTTCAGATTTAGTATATGTATATGAGTTATTGGTGTGAGAAGCCTTCATTTAATCTCTCGATGTAGATAGAGCTTCGAAAGTGTTCGGTTTAGAGAAGTTTAGCTTAAATTTTAGCGTGAATCGTGTATGTTGTACTTAAAACTGACTGAAGAAAACGCGCATTGGAATGGTGCTGCTGTTTTCCCCTACCCCGACCTCACCCGGGGCGGACAAACAGGTTTGCAGGAGGGTGGTGGATGTCACCCTACCTACCCCGTCAACACCTGAGGCGGACAAACCGGTTTGCAAGGGGTGGGTGGCTATGTCCATGTCTCCTCTTCTGGTACCCAGGGGAGGGCAAACAAGTTACACTCGGATTGTATTACTATAGAACACACACACTTTCCCATTTTAACCGTACACACGGTATATTGAAAACTAGCTTAACTGAAAAGTTTCCGGTGGATAACATTATGGCCCTTGTTGATTTTGAATATATATATATATATTATATATATTTATGTATATAATATATATAGATATAATATTACTATATTCGAATAATTAGGAGTTACGGCAATCAGCAGCCGATAACATCAGCAGTAATGCAATGAACAACTGTTTATTGGAGACAATATTTCGATGGCAGATCAGCTGACATCGACTATGGTTTCTTAATATTTATGGGTTATAACAGGTCCCGTTTGAAGAATTGTATCAGTGTCAAAACTTTACACACACATTATATATATATATATATATATATATATATATATATATATATTATATATATATAAATGACCTGAGCCCTTGGTGATTGTAAGTGAAATTAACCAGTCAGGGGAGTGTTGGAAAATTCCAAAAAAGGGGGTGGGGGAAGCCAATGCTGCCTTAGGGACGGATGAAGGCTCGAATACAACCGCACCAACAGGAAGGTCCTAAGGTTTAAAACAGACGCCAAGCCAAGACGCAAGCTCTTGCAAGTGCTTTATTATCGTTCGGTCGTGTGTTTGTTCGTTTGTATGGGGTCTTTACGTTACATGGAACCAATGGTTATTCAGCAACGGGACCAACGGCTTTACGTGACTTCCGAACAACGTCGAGAGTGAACTTCTATCACCAGAAATACACATCTCTGACCCCTCAATGGAATGCCCGAGATTTGAACTCGCGGCCACCGAGGTGGCAGGCAAATACTATATCAACCACGCCAGTGAGGCACTTCGGTCGCGTGTGCATGCCAGCCACTCGCCCAATTGTGTAAATTACGTTACGTAGTTTTAACCGTAACTATAATTATTGTGAAATCATTAGTACCTTTTTATTGGTTCGTTTGTTTGGAATTTCACCCATCAGTCATAGGCGTATTCGCACCTTTTTCATTTCCTGAGGCAGCATTCGTTTTCCCGCCTAATTGAGGATTTTATAACACTCCCCTGACTGATATAATTGCACATAAAATCGCCAAGGGCTCACGTCATATACTATATATATATATATATATATATATATATATATATATATATATATATATATTATATATATATATATATATATAATCTGGTAATGCACAACCATAAAATCGAAACTAAAATACACAAATTCCTGCAGCATGTAGGCATACATGTTAATACACAAAATTAAAAACAGCATCTCCTTGAACCTCTCGTTGTCAATGAAGAAAGGTTTCAATTTTAAAGTGTACTACAGGCATTCCACTATTGCCAGATCCAGAGAATTGAAAATGAGTCTAAACATAAACGGTGTAGTACGGGATCATGCAGACAATAGTGATCACCGTTTATGCTTAAGATTCATTTTCAATTCTCTCTGACGAGTGGCTCTCAAGCAGTTGGCAATAGTGGAAAGCAAGCCTGTACACTATAATTTGAAACCTTCCCGCAATAACAGTGAGAGGTTCACGGAGATGCTGTGTTTTTAATCTTTAGTGTGTGTTTGTATGTATGTGTGTGTATGCTTTCATGCTGTGCGTGTATGTATATGTATATATTATATATATTATTATATATATACATATATATATATGTATGTGTTATATATAGTACATATATATATATATATATATATATATATATATATAGATATTATATATATACATATATATATAATGTCTGGGATAATAGTATATACATATCATATATATATATATATCTATATATATATATATATATATATATATATATAAAGCGGTAAGGGTTTAAATCGAGACATCTGTTTCATATGGGCGTTTATTCAATGCAACATTTCAGGGACCAGCCCCATTTTCAAGCTGAAAATTAAAATAAAATAAAATTAAAATAATTACTCATCTAAAAACACATACAATTACAATACATAAAGCAAATTAAAAGAACACCAACTAAACGCAAGTACCATTTCCAGTAGAGGAAGGAAGACGAGTGACTAAAAAAACAAAAACAAAACACGAATGCATCTCTGTTGTTTACGCCAGGTACAGAGGGGTGGAGGCAGTTTGGTTGTTCAGTTTTGGAACAATCGTCTTTATAAGAGCGATTCGAAGACCGCTAGCTGCTGCGGAGAAGACGCTTTTGAAAGGATCTTTTAAAGTTTTTATATTCAATATTGACTCTGCATTTCTATGTGTGGTCACGGATGCTGGAAAATTCAGATGATAATTTGACTCCAGTACGGAAACTCACCCCCCTATGGCAATCTATTCGGACCTTAAGAAGTCTTCTTGAGGCTCCGATATATTTTCCTAGACCACATCTTGGACAAGTATATAAACAGACAATATTAGATGCCATGAGAGGGTTTAACTTGTTTTTATATTTAAAAATTGATCCAATTGTCAATGGGTTTGTTGGGATCAACTGAGATTTTATGGCCGGACAGTAAGTTCTAATAATCTGTTGCATTTTTACATAGAATTTCGAATTTATTAAAAATGGAACACTGGCATAGAACGGCATCCTAGGTACAGTCTGAATAGCATTGCTATGTAAAAGTTTCATATTCATAAATTTGTGAAGGCATTTATAAAATAAACTACTGGGATAACAGTTATCAGTAAAATATTTCTTTAAAAAGGTGACCTCATTGTGGAATTCAGACCATCCAGACGAAAGGGAAAAAGCCTTGTGGAAAAGAGTAAAAAGAGAGTTTATCTTAAAATTGAAATTACAGAAACTATGGAAATTTGTGCCCAAACCTGTGAACGTCTTCTTTCTGAAAATCGACGTGTAAAATCCTGAATTATTACGAAACACTTCTATATCCAAAAAAGCAAGTTTGTTATCCTTCTCGTAATCGATTATGAATTTTATATTCGGGTGGGCCAGATTAGCATTGTGTAAAAATAAGTCGGCTCTATATTTATCTTTAAATAAGATAAAACTGTCGTCGACATAACGACAGTAAAATAACGGGTGATACGCCAGAGGGCAGTTGTCCAGCAACCGCTCCCCGGGCCACACAAAGAAATGCAGAGTCAATATTGAATATAAAAACTTTAAGATCCTTTCAAAAGCGTCTTCTCCGCAGCAGCTAGCGGTCTTCGAATCGCTCTTTATAAAGACGATTGTTCCAAAACTGAACAATCAAACTGCCTCCACCCCTCCGTACCTGGCGTAAACAACAGAGATGCATTTCGTGTTTTGTTTTTGTTTTTTTAGTCACTCGTCTTCCTTCCTCTACTGGAAATGGTACTTGCGTTTAGTTGGTGTTCTTTTAATTTGCTTTAAGTATTGTAATTGTATGATTTTTTAGATGAGCAATTATTTTAATTTTCAGCTGGAAAATGGGGCTGGTCCCTGAAACGTTGCATTAAATAAACGCCCATATGAAACAGATGTCTCCATTTAAACCCTTACCGCCATGTATCCCGTCTGAGGCTTCCCCTTCGGTTGATATATATATATATATATATATATATATATATGTGTGTGTGTGTGTGTGTGTGTGTGTGTGTGTGTGTGTACACACACACACACATATATACTATATATATATATATATATATATAATATATAAATATACAAACTATATGTATATATATATATATAACTTAAGTCATAATATACCCCTATATTTATATATACATATGTTACATGGAATATGAGAAATCCGGGGATTTCACGAAATCCCTAGGCCATACGTGAAATAACCAATTCGCTTGGGAACATCTGATCCCCGAGGACTGGTGCTAAACACGGCGAAATAGTGATTCATCTACACTGTTTCTCCGCGTTTGGTACTAGTCCTTCGGATGTCAAATGTGTTTCGCCGTGGTTAGTACTAGCCCTTGCGGGATCAAATGCCCTTGGGAACATTTTATCCCCCACGGGCTAGTACTAAACACGGCGAAATACATCGGAGTCCCCAAGGGCTAGTACTAAACACGGAGAAACAGTGTAGATGAATCACTGTTTCACTGTGTTTAGTACTAGCCCTCAGCGTTCAAATATTCCTAAGCCAATCTGTCATTTCACGTATTCTTTAAGGATTTCGTGAAATCCCCGATTTCACATAGTCGCTGTAAAATATTTATACCAGATCACCTATTTGTAAGACGCGATTATAAAAAAAAAATGCAAAAATGGCTTTGACAATAAATGTCATATACATAACCAGAATACCTATTTGTAAGACACAGCGGACTATTAAAAAAAAAAAAAAAGGAGTGCAAAAATAACTTTAACATTCTGATATATATATATATATAAAAAAAACTAAGTAACGGTAAGGGTACTGGTAAACGTTGAAGCACTCCCAGAGAAGGAGGCGGGGCGAAGTTAAGTATCTATAACTGGATATTCGAATTCCAAGCTTCAGCTCAAACAGAACTGCTATCGCTTAATCCAATGTGGGAGTCTGTACTTACTTAACGTAAAATTTCATGTTTTTAACAGGAGATATATTATGCAACCAACCTTTAAAATGTATGAAACCGTTGTAATTATGCAAAAAGACTCGACTCTACAACGTCTTCATTAATAGCGACACTCGTCCCAAAACACGCCCGCACTAAACCTAAACCCACCTCCCACAAAACCTAAACACACCCCCAAAATCACCCGCACTAAAGCTAAACTCACACTAATTTAAACACATCCCTTAATAAACATAAATGTATCCCCACTCACTCTCACTAAACCTAAAAACATCCACCATTAAACCTAAACAACATTCCCACCAAAACTAAACACATCCACACCTCCACTAAACATAAGCACACCACCCACAAAACGTAAGTGCGTCCAACTAAACCTACATGCACTCCCACTATACCTCAACACACCCCACTAAACCTAGACTAACTCTCAATAGACCGAAACAAATCCCACTAAACCTAAGTGTACCCCCATTCACTAAACCTAAATACGTCCACCACTAAATTTAAACACATCCTCACCACCACTAACCCTATAGACTCACCACCCACAAACCCTAAACACAAGCCCACTATACCTATACTCACCCCCACTATGCCTAAACACATCCCCCACTAAAAGTAAACACACACCAACCACAATACATAAACACATCCCTCACTAAGCCTAAATGCAGCCCCACTGGACCTAAACTCACCCTCACTACACCTAAACACACCCTCACTACACCTAAACACACCCCCACTAAAACTAAACACACACCACCAACATCTTTAACATACCCCTCACTAAACCTAAATGCACCCCACTTCACCTAAATTCAGCCACACTAAACCTTGAAACTGCCCCCCTATACCTAAACACACATTTCACTAAACCTAAATGGACCTCATACTAAACTTGAACACCTCAACTTAACCTCTAAACCAAAACACACACCCCACTAAAATTAAATACCCCCTTCACTAAAACTAAACACACACCACCCACACAACCTAAACATACCAATCACAAAATTACATAGAACACCAACACTCTACTTAAACTCACCCAACTATCCCCTAAACACACCCTCCACTAAAACGAAACACACTGCCGCAGCACCTAAACACACCCCCACTAAACCTAGACACACCTCACTAAACATAAATGTAACCCTCACTAAACCTAAACACACGTCCCCTGCTAAAGTAAAACACACCCCCAATAAACTAAAAGACACCCTCACTAAACTTAAAACACACCCCCTGCAAAACCTAAAGACACACTCTACTAACCTAAATGCAACCCCTCATTTAACGTAAACACCCCACCCACCAAACCTAAACACATCCTTACCCCTCACTAAATATACAGGCACCCTCACTATACCTAAACTCCTAAACTCATACCCCCCCTAACCCCACACATCACCCACAAACCATTAAAACACACCCTTCACTAAATAGGGACTACCTAAGAAATTAATTTTGATTTGGAGTAAAATTGTTTTTAAAAGAAGGTCAAAACAAATATTCCCGCTGAATCAATATGGCATAGGCCTAACGTTTACTTATCAAAGATTCTTTTCCTTGTTAGCATTCTTAAAGCTAGTTTCACTTTCACACGAGGGTTCCATATATATATATATATATATATATATATATATATATATATATATATATATATATATATATATATATATATATATACTGGGAATTAACAAGTACTGGGTATTGCAACGCCAGTTTTTGTAGCTGCAATGAATCAATCAATCAATCAGAATAAGGTATCAAATAACATAGCATCTGACCAAATGTATAGTTTATTGGCACAGCCGTAAAAAAATAAAGTCGCAAATTTGGCTACGAAAAAAAGTCACGACATTGGTGGCAGGTAATCGTTAGGTTAGGTTTGGCTTGGTTGGATTAGGTTACTTTTTTCCCTGATTGTCCTGTGATTTTTTTTTTTTCCTGGATTCCCTAGGCTACCATACTTCGTTGTTTCCCGGCCAACAATCTACGAGACCTATCATTTAACGAAAGCATAAGTCATACCACGATTTGTTCCACATAAAAATAGCTGTTATTTCTTTACCCCAAACCGCGTAGTAGAACTTGATTTCTACCGTTTGTTCAAGTCGTCATGAAATACTCTCACCATGTTTGACGGCTCGGAATTTCGTTGTCAAACCAATTTCGACAGAGTGAATTCAATTAAACAACTCCAACGATGCCTTTACACGTCTAAAACTAAATAACCAATGATGCATTTAAACAACGATAGGTTTACATGTCTAAAACTTAACAACGGTGCCTTTACAGGTCTTAAAACTAAACACCGACGGCAGACAATATCCCAGAGGCTTACATACTCCAAAGAATTCTTAATGACTGACAAAACACAACAGGTGTCTTCATGCATTACATAGTTAAAAGATGAGGGTATTTCTATATAAGCATTCCACATCGTTCGTACCGCGAATACGAAAGCCACCAGGAATTGGGACGTCAAATGTATTTCGCCGAGTTTAGTACGAGTCCCTGGGGGTTAATTACAGTCGTCCGAATAAATATTACTTAAAAATTCTTGTTCAGGAGGTAAAACTGCATAGAAACACCGTAACTGCCATAGTCTAGGCCGCCGCGGAATAGTCATATAGATCTACCAAGATGAGACTTGTTGACACTGCCACTATAGGCCTAGGTACTTACTCCAAAGCATTTTTGATAACGAGCTAGAACTTTTTTTTACTTTAGATCAACGGGCATATATTTTAATATGAATAAAGTTCTGCCATCATAACTGAAATAATCACTGCACTGCAATAACATGCTGAAATATAAGACATTCGACGTGCTAAAAGAGATGGCGTTCTACTACTACCGAGACAGTTAAATGGCCAGCACAAAATTACCATCCACTAATAATCAATATGCTTTACTTACCGGTGAAATTGAGCTCCAACGTCTCCTGAAGTATTCCTATCCCCTTTTCTGCTGCAATTATAAGCCAAGTAATAAACAATCATGAAAAAGAACGACAAAAATTTCAGGCAACACTAAGCACTTATTCAACAACCGCGGTTCACACGTTTAGAGATCTTGAAATTGGCCTGAAGCTTTGCAAGCAGCGCCACCCTGGCGGAGCAACACCGAAGTAATGGAGTTGGTTTCAAGTTTCAACTTATCCGTTCCCCCCGGGGGTGATGATGGGGCACGTGCGCGAGGAAAGTCGGTGATTGGCTGAAAATAAACGTTTCCGATATCGTTTGGCTTGTTGTGATAAACGTTCAAAATATTACTCGAGTATACTGTAATTAGAATGTTTTAATTTGGACGAGACATCACACCTTCTTATGTAAAATCAACTTGCCTATTTTCATCGATAATATTTTTATACAAGAACAAAGAAAACTGTCTCGTATCAAACAGTCTACTCATATTTAACACAAACGAACGATGCACTTTCAAAAATTCTAATCTCACTGGTTTGATCTAGGCTTACACGTAGACCTATGCCCACGAATAAATCAGGTCTCAATATTTCTTCAATGTTCATACTTTAATTTATGTACAGTTTAACTGCATGAATAAAAGAAAAAACTTTATTGTGATACCAAAGTTATGACCACGTCAGTGAGCTGAAAAAATAACCTTTAATGATGACTGACCGCTAGACTATAAAACATCGAGATGGGAACACTAAACTCCACGCTGTAATTACTGACTTTCTTTTAAGCACACTTTGTTTTAATCATCAGTCAAAGTTTCTTTTCATTATGAACATTATTTATTAATTCTATCAAAGTGTTCATTCATTACAAATATATGTATATAATATGGTTAATGTAGCTTTTATTCCGTATGCGTCATCACCACCAAGGATGGCGGGAACCCAATGAGATTTCAAACTTTTGCTCGATAAGTTACTTGACAAAGTACTCCTAAAAATTGCCCAGTCACAGAGCTATTACAATGATTTGTATGTTCAAGAAAAAAATGTAAATATGCAGAGTATTCTGAAAAAATAAACCGCAATACAATTACCATGCATTAACCGAAATTTTCCGCGTTCCAAGCTAACGCTGCAACGACTGTTCTTTTCACCTATCCCATACAGCCTCTTAGGCAACAATATTTCATGCTATCTCGAATACTACCTCACTCATGTGATTTTTGTGTAAGAAATTATTTATATATATTACCCTTTATTTGTACTCGAATGTGCCACGGGACAGGAAATATACTGAAATACACATATAACATCTCAAATCACTGTCCCTTTCTAGCTTCAAAACGCTCTGTTAATTTATTATGCAGGTTGCTAAGCAGCTATTGTTGCAGAAGTTCTCTGAACGGAAGGATCACCCATGATTTAGCAATTGAAGTGTGTGTGTGGTACTTATGGTGTGTGTGTGTGTTTTCTTCTGGAGCTACCTTTATTGTTAAACAAAATACGTCAGATAATAGCTTTTGTCGTAAACAGTCCATTCCAGTTTTAAAGGTATATGTGTGTGTGTGTGTGTGTGTGTGTGTGTGTGTGTGTGTGTGTGTATTACTCCATTCTCTACATTCCCAATTATGACCGACGAGAGCAACTCGCCAAGATATATCCTGCAGTTAAGCTTTCTCCAAACTTGTAATGCATAATGACCGATATTACATCTGTTCTTACTGTTCGTTAGCATTATGTCACTCTTACATTCTTAAAGTTTCTTAACATTAGAATTCTTTATATTTGTTGACTCAGTGCTATTATAGTACTACTCAGACGTTCTACCAACCCCCACAGGCAGTGCGGAACCACCTGCGCCCTCACTGCAAGTGCCATGGGCTATCGGGCTCCTGCTCCCATAGAACCTGCTGGAAGAGGATGCCTTCCCGCAGGAACATAGGACTGCGTCTGAAGGAGAAATATAACACAGCTATTAAGGTAAGTGCATCATTATGTCTCCGTTGGCGTCGGCTTTTTTTGTTCATCATTTTTCTAAATCAGTGCCCTTATTTATTATTATTATTACCTTTGGTGGCATCTTTATTATTATTATTATTATTATTATTATTATTATTATTATTATTATTATTATTATTATTATTATTATTATTATTATTATTATTACCCTTTATCTGGCTTTGATGAAACTTGGTTGTAGCTAAGTACTACCTTCGTGGTAGGTGACTATTTTCCATATCTTTCTGCCTATAGCCTAATTATTAGTGTTACAGATCAATTTCAGGTTAAACATTTAATTTTCCCTGATTCTGACGAAGCCTGGTGAATAGGTACTGGTGACTGCTTTGCACTCGTATGTGTAACCTCAATGCACTTTTGTAGAACCAAATGGTATTATCATTGTCAAATTCCCCCCACCCCCACCCACCCCCAGCCGTCTAGATGTCAGAATTTAGGATGTAGCTGTAGGCAAATCGAAAGTAACCTGAGGTCATTTATGTAAACAGAGAGAGGGAGGAAGCGAGGTTGGGGGCTTTAGATCTCCCAAAAGAAGAATTCCACTTTAAAATAACCTTCAGAGGAAGGAAGGATGAGAATTACCTGGTCAGAGAGACAGTATCAGGGAGAGGGTGGGGTGGTGGTAGGGGAATCCTCCCTTTGATGAATTGCCTTTCAACCTGGTTACTTATCTCCCCTTTAACACTTTCAGGTAATTCCCAGCAACGACGCAGTGACGGCTATCGAAACCAACAGGAGACCCGACGAGGAAGACCTCGTTTACCTCGACGACTCTCCGGACTTCTGCAAGTAAGTCGTCTCTGGGGTCATCTAAACAGAAGCTAGGAGAAAAAGAAGTATGCTGTGAAAGAATAAAAGAACATAGCACGAGCTACGTGGTCCTGATCACCGAATATGAATGTGAAAGAGGAGTGTGATATATTAGAATAAATAACCTTGGTAAATCAGCGATGTCTTTACTTATGGGCCTGTGGATGGCAACAGACTTGGAAATTTATTTACCTGACATGACGTTGCAACGTCATAGAAATTAGAATTTCATTCAGAAACAATCTAGATCAAACAATGGGGAATTTTCATATGTCTTGAAGGGGCATGCAATTTACGAACATATTAAAATACATTCACATCTTAGCATTCATAAAATATGTATAACATATAGCAGAAAATGGTCACTGTAGCTTGCTATTTGTCCTCAGACTCTTATTTCTGGCAAATAACACAATAGTAACGACAGTAGGTGATAACTAAGATTGCTGTCTTAGACATGACAGATACCTGAAAGAGGAATGCCAGGAATATGTTTTTATAATAATGTGCATTTCCTTGACGAGACCGGTCGCTTCCAGCAGAATATTTGATTCAGATGAGATAATGCACAGTTATCATAGACTTCGACAAAGATATGTGTATACTTTAAGGTGACCATGGAAAGTATAACACATTCACCTAGCTAACTGCGTATTACTTTGAAATAGTTGCATCAGCGACTCCTTTTTTTTTTTCTTTTTTCTCGTTATAGTGACAGCTAACGTTTCCAACAATTTTCAAAGTAGAAGACCCAGTGGTTATTCCTTCAGATTGTTTGTATTAATGAAAGCGACGTCTACCTGTTTTATAATATTGTATGTCCTTACTGTATTGATTAAAAGATCACTCTTCTAGAGAGGGACATTTTTAGTAAAACGCAATAACTCACTAAATGAAGACTATATTTTTAGTTGTATACAATCGTTGGAACAAGATGGTCAGCGCTGTTGTCTCGTTGCCTGATAAGATAGACCAGTTTGCAAATTTGTCAGTTCATTGCATCTGAAGGTAAGCAAGAAACACGATGCAAATGAGACCTTGATTACCATTTTTAGATTTAGATGGTAAAGGTTATAGAGAAAGAGGGAAATCTAGAATAATGACATTACTATGACAGAGGTGGCAGGATGGTATTGATTACCGTTAACCTGTAGAAATCGTAATATTTAAATTAAAAGCGACCTCTCATGTGCAAGAGACGTCTTTAGGCCTCAAGATCTGGTTGAGTTGAATATAGAATTGAGGCCAAAGGCCAAGCACTGGGACCTATGAGGTTATTCAGCGCTGAAATGGAAATTGATAGTGAAAGGTTTGAAAGGTGTAACAGGAAGAAAATTCGCAGTTGCACTATGAATCATATATTAGGAAAGGGTGGAAAGTATGATGAAGAAAGAGAATATGAAAGGAGGTACTGTAAAAGGAACGAAAGGTGTTGCGGCTGGGGGCCGAAGGCACGCTGCAAAGAACCTTAAGTAATGCCTACAGTGCACTGCATGAGGTCCACTGACGGCACTACTCCCCTACGGGGAAGATCTGGTTGAGCAGCCGCTGGCACCACAAGATCATTGAGTTATTGTTGATATGGTTTATGGAAATTTGGCACAAAGCCAAGCACTGGGGCACTATCAGGCATTTAGAGCTTAAGACCGTGAAAAGATGAAGTTAGAGTGGTTGGACAGTTACATCGAAGAAAGGAAGTGGTTTGGAGGTAAAGTAAAGGGTTAAAAAGTGAATGCAACTCGGAGCTGAAGGGGCGTTGCAAAAAACCTATAGTAATGCCTACAGTGCACCACGTAAGGTGCACAGAGGACACTACCTCTCCTACGTGGAGTGAGTTAAGTCTTTCTAAATGTTTTCTTGAACATTTCATACCTCAATCTTTATACTTAATTCAGTTTTTAAGAATACTTCAAAAACAGGATTAGAGCTAAATCAAATTTTTTATGTCTGAAAATCTAATGAAATCGATTTCCTCATCTAATTTGCTGTTCTCTGTGTGGAACGTCTTCATGTGACAATAACGAAGTGAATCCCGTAGGGAGGTAGTGCCGTCAGTGCACCTCATATGATGCAGTGTGCGCATTACTTGTGGGTCTTTGCAGCGTCCCTTCGGCCCCTAGTGCAATCTCTTTCATTCATTCCTTGTATTGTACCTCCGTTCAAATTCTCTTTCTTCCATCTTACTGTCCAGCCTCCTTAACAATTGTTGTTCCATAGTGCAACTGCGAGGCTTTCTGCCTGTTACACCTTTCAAACCCTTTTATTGTGAATTTCCCTTTCAGTGCTGAATAACCTCATTGGTCCCAGCGCTTGGCCTTGGGCTTCAATTCAATATTCTATTCAATAACGCAGTGAAGCATGCTTTCACCTCTTGATCTTGCTCGAAGGAGTTCTTGCGTAGCCTAATACGGTTTCACAAGCACTGAATTGCTTCCCTGAATTTCAGGTTCAACAGAAGGACGGGGTCTTTGGGCACTAAAGACAGGAAGTGCAACGCCACCTCAGAGGGCTACGACGGCTGCGAATCGCTGTGCTGTGGAAGGCCCTATCACTCTCAAATTAAGATGGTTAGTCGTTGCGCAAATAGTTCATAAATGAATATTGTTACATAAATAGATGTACGAATCTATATGAATGTATTTTCCATATAAACAGTCTCATAATATAGAGCAGAATAAACACGATCCCTCATTTGCATCATATAACATATTTATTTATTGTGTATGAACTATAGACTACATAGTATGGTCACTCTCTGGAAATAACTATTTGTATGTTATTTATATTCTCTCGTGTGTGGTTATCTCTTAGTCACTGCATCACATAACTGATGAAATTATTCATACAGGAAATGTTTTAGCAATCATGTAACTTACTAAGCACTACTTTACTTCACAACTGCAATTCGGAATCAAATAAAACAAAGAAAAAATCCGAATAACAAAGCATGATAGGCACTTTGCGACAAATAAATGTTTAAGTTTTTAATCTCAGCTAAAAATGATGACATCCCACAGGACATGAAAACTAACTGATTATTTATTATTATATTTTTATTTCAAAACGAGCAAATATACAGTTTTGAAACAAAAAGCGAAATATGTTGTTTGTATGTGTATCATTTCCTGATGGTAATAAAGCAATTGATAGAAGAAACAAGTAAAATATGCGCCGAAGTTGCTTCGGCTCAGTCGAGTTTTCTGTACAGCGTATAATGCTGTATAAAACCATCAACTATGAGCAGCAGCTCTCCATTTGATCACCAGATGCGGTAGAGTTTGGGTGCGTCCCATGGCTCTGGAAAGTGCTGCCAGGTGCACGATCCATTTCTAAAATTAACCTTAGATAAGATTAAAACTACTGAGCGAGAAGGTTGAAATTTGGTATGTTTGATGATTGGAAGGTGGATGATCAAAATACCAATTTGCAGTGGACAGACAAAGTCGGCACAATAGTTTTATTTACAGAAAACTACAAGCACCTAAAATAACTAAGTCGGTTGTTTTCTGATCCTTAAATTATTTTAGCATATTCAGCTACTTGTCTACAAAATGATCTACCTAATCCCAACATTTAATGTCTTTCTTGTACCTGCACAGTTGTAAAAGGAACAATATTTATATATTACAACTGTGGATATCTTTTAATACATGTATTATTATCATCTGTTTTATAGCGCCTTGAAGCTTCCTGTGGATAACAAAAGCACAATAACTAGCAATTCTCAATTAGATTAGTTTGAGGTTATATTTCAACCAAAAACACACGAATTGATAAGCAAAAACAAATAAGAAAGTAAAGGCAAAAATGACGTTGTTTCCATATCTGCACTAATTCATAACATATTACCTTTCTCACTCTACTGTATTTCCAGGAGACGGAGAACTGCCACTGCCGTTTCACCTTCTGCTGCGAAGTTACTTGCCAAAAGTGTAAAGTAAGACGCGAATATTCTTATTGTACGTAATAAGTACAGAGATGACGTACGCAGGTATGAGGGCTGCTGGTGTTCTAAGCTGATTCTTCTTCCATTCCTTTCGTCGCTTCCAAGTTATTCAGTCTGTTTTCAGAAACAAGAGCCGGTGCTCCTAGTGACACATCAACGATAAAGCATTTGCCCTGCAAGCAATTCGCTTGAGGAAATGGTGCTCAAGTGCAGCGATCTAACTGAGCTTAATTATGAGTGTTTTTTGCTATTGCACACTTCCTTGGCTAACTTGAGGACAATAAATGTCGGGTAAAAGTGTGTGCGCCTGTGGTTTTTTTTTTCTTTTTTTTTTTCTGGCAAAGAATGGATGTTCTGACAGACCATAAAATGATTTTCAGAGTGCAATGCTTGTTCAAGTGAGATCAGTGACTTTGAATGTATAAACAAAACTATTGTGAAGACTTGATAAAAGGTTTTATAAACAGAAGAAAAAGTTTAGGTCAAAACTGTTCATATTAAAACCGAGCGGGCAAAGATGCCCGAAAGCAGTACAGAAAACGGGATGGACATTGGGTAAGCTTCATAATCTGGTGATCCTTTGAAATGAATGTCTTCTTATATGTGATAAATCAATCTATCAATACTTATATTGCAAGAAGTGCCGTTATGAATGTTCATTATCCTTAAGCATACTATATTATAAATTATGGTAGAAGTAGATTCAAAGCTTCGTACGCTCACTGTAAATAGCATACATGTTGGACCTATCTTAATCAAAGGAGAGTTGTCGCACTTGCTTCATATTATTGTAAATATTGTATTCGTAAGCGTAAGGAAGTGCCTGATAAGATAATATGCAGAGACATGACCTCGCCGGTACTTGGTACAGATGATTAAACTGGATTCTGAGGCTGGGGGACCCTTACTTTTCAAGATGCCGGATTGCATCTTAAGTCTTCAACTCTGCTTGAAAGCTGTGAGTTTGTTTCCAAGCAAAAGCCTCAGAAAATGGTGAAATATTCTACTACAGCGCCTTGTAACGAATAATCTTTTCAGGGGAATATTCACAGTGCGGTGCCGAGTCTGAAGAATGTGTATTACGTAGTGTGTACTGAATAAGGAATATTCACCGTGTATTAGGGTGTAAAGTTTAGGATCTGTGTATTACGCAATGGATGTGTAAACCGCTGTACTGAATGTAACTAAAAAAAAAGTTCTGTGATGATATTTTACAGCTAATGGCCGACAACTGTAAATTTGACTGTCGTAATGTGGATTTCACATTAATCCCTTTTCCTGTGATTAGATATTTGCCTTCATAGTTCCTGCTCGGTTCAGAAGCAAATAGATTGTATCTTACTTATATAGAGAACTAAGCTATTATTTTTATCAGTGTTCTAGAGGCTTGTCGATTTTTGTTCCTTCAGTATTTGAAAGAATTTGCAAGAAAATCGGAAGCTCTGGAGTGTACCTGTAACTGGGGAGATTTTACAGCGTCAATGAATCCATCTTGGAATCCCATATTCTGATGTGTAATTAAAACCGAGAAAGTTATGTTCAGTCAGAAAAATTAATAACTACAAACACTGATGCCTTATGGCGAATAATTTTCAAAGCAAAGGAATAGACGATATCGTACGAAGAAACTGACTTTATTTTCGAAACAAATAAACAGATGTATTTCTACGAAGAAACTGACTGTAGTTTGGACGTTGGGTTAGATGCTGAATGCTTTTTTTGGTAGTAATTTATTGAAAATTGATAAATAGCCAAATGATGCCTTTGATCTATTTATTTCTGATAAATTTATATATATATATATATATATATATATATATATATATATATATATATATATATATATATATATATAGAATATATATATATATGTATATACATATACTAAATATATTATATATATATATAATATATATATATATATATATATATATATATATATATGTATACATATATATACACACACATTACACATTCTACATAAAGCTATGGTAATAATTTAGAGAGCTTCTATCTGCCATAAGGGTAAATTACTTAATCGTGTGATAAATTTTCATGATGCTTTTTGTATGGGAAAGACCCGCTGTAGAATGAACAATAAATCTCTATATCCGAAATTGTGTTTTTCTACCAAACGAATTCATCTAAAAGAATGACTCATTCTATTCAGGTATTTAGACATTCTTTTTCCTTACTCTTTTCTTCCTCGTGTAATACTCCTTTAATCACTAAAAGATACGAGGGTTCCTAATTATCTCGTTATCAGAAATGAGCTCTATGCAATTTGACGGCTTTCTCCTTTGTATTCAAATTGAAATCCTGCTTGTTGCTTTTCAGATACACATTCACGAGCCCAGAAAATTCTCTCTTCCCCAACTTGGATGTCCGCAAACTACGAACAAGAATAAAGATAACAATCGCACTATTCACTCCATTTGTACAATATTTCGACACACATCCGTACAATCTTTTAAGTTTTAAGTTTCATTCACATCAGATTATCATCACGTTCAATTATATTTCATTATCAGATTATTTATTTCATTCCATTACGGCGCTGAATGACCATTATAGGTCCCAGTGCTTGGGCTTGTCCCTAAATTTCATAATCCATCCATCCTTCTTAGATTCATCTCCTCCCCAGCTCCAACTAACCTAAATAGCCCAACACTGGCGGAACGCCGCTGACAACAAACCTTTCCCAGATGTTAGCGGCGCTTTCCACCTGCAATTATGGTCCTTCAGGTAGGTAGAAGACACGGCCGGCCGACCTTGATCGTATCGCTGAAAACTTTATGACAGGTGATGGCATCACGGCCTTCAGTGTTACCTGTGGTTACGTCCTGAGGTTGCCGATCACACCGCTTAATTGGCAGGTAATAAAAGACAAGAAGTGCTCAGAGGTGCTAAAAGCTGGGACAATGAGTCGACCGGGATTGCCAAAGACACGGATTATACTCACTGCCTGTGGGGAGGGAGTCGGGTGTTACTGATCTGAGTCTGCTTTTAGAGTTGCGCCTCTTTCTACGTTTTGCGTTCGGTTTTTTCATGGCTTGCTTGAGCTTGTCATTCTTTATTCTTTTCTTCTTTCCGTAATCATTGTAATGTTCTCACATACATAGTTACAGACGTATCTAATTCAATACAGATATACCGGTACATTCCACACATACACAGACACATATGTACACACACATGTATATATATATATATTATATATATATATATATATATACACACACATATATATATATATATATATGTATATATATATATATGTATATATATATATATATATTTATATATATATATATATATACAACATACATACATATATATGTATATATAACCATAGCTCAATAATCATACAATCTTCTTGGCATGACGCTTTAAAACTTGGGACAAAATACAATCGCAAACCGAGAGAGAGAGAGAGAGAGAGAGAGAGAGAGAGAGAGAGAGAGAGAGAGAGAGAGAGCAGCGAGGTAGTAGTAGTAGTAGTAGAAGTAGTAGTAACAGCTGCTTAAATTGCCAGGTAATCAGGGCTAATGACAATTGGTAGGAATCGGTTAGTTGAAGAGGCGTATACCTGAGAGGCTCCTCAACAGACGTCCATTATCATAAAGAGAGCCGCCGAAGACGACGACAAGCTTCGCCGGAGGAAGAACCCTCGACCAGAGGGAATGTTGTTTTTTATGGGCGTCTCTATTAGGGCGACATGGCGTTGATCAGAATAAGTCATTTCCGAAGTACAGCCCACTCGCTCCTCTGCTTTTTTGTCTTTTTTTGTCGATGTTTCTGGGAGCGTTCACAGATCACGTATTGACATTGCAACTCCGTATCGATTTCATTTGATTTCGTCAGTATAACGCGCGCGAATAATTCCTGTATTCACGACAGGTTCCTTTTTTCGCGTATTCATTGCTTCCCGTTTTGCCAAAGTTAGATTATTTGGTTTTCACTTTCAGTCTGTAATCTACAGATTACAAGATTTATACTGAAGGGCAAATAAT
The DNA here is from genome assembly GCF_015104395.2 of Macrobrachium nipponense. NCBI lineage: Eukaryota > Metazoa > Arthropoda > Malacostraca > Decapoda > Palaemonidae > Macrobrachium > Macrobrachium nipponense. Next base: position 28,764,992 of record NC_061089.1, read on the forward strand.
GTAACCGTGGCAAAACGGGCAGCAGTAAATACGGGAAATAATTTGCATTGCAAGTCTAACTAATTGTTTTTATTGTGGTTTTTTATTTTTATGTTTCTTGTTACGTCATTTGAAACACGTTACATTATTTTCACTTAACATTGATGATTAATATCTAAAATTAAAATATCTAGTTTTTGCATTGTTTTCGCCAGTCAAATAAAGGTAAGAAGAAACGTAAAAAAAAAAAACACATCTATAAGATTGGCAACCTCAGCCAAGAAGTAGTGCTTCTCTTTCAAGGAAGTGGTTAAATAAGACAATACTACTATGCTTCATATTTCTTTATTCATTATGACAAATACATCTATTAAACTTTACTCAAGGACGAAGAAATAATTTAAAAGGGGGATTTTTTAATGAGAGAGAGAGAGAGAGAGAGAGAGAGAGAGAGAGAGAGAGAGAGAGCTCAGATATCATATGTACAGCTCATATTCATGAACTATGATTGAGAACGGTCTCAGATGGTTGTGAATTTGCTTTTCTCGATGACGCGAAGGGATTAAAACCCTTCCATAAGGCCTAATTTATTCCAGAAATGGGCACTCGTATCTTATCACATTAAATCGCGGGAAATATTCTATTTCTTTTTTTATTTTCAGTGGCGGAATGCGTCGACTCTTTAAAAGAAAGTGGCATTCTTCCAGAATACGTATCTCAAGATTTAAAACAAAAATTGTAACCACGACTAGGAACTAATAACAGATTACCTTTTCGAGGATATTCAAAACTATTGAACAAAATCATCGGGAAAATTCAAAAGCCTAATTTGACGCGAATAATACAATCGCTAATGCCTTCTATTGCGTTTCAAAACAATTTCGTATATCTACTTGGATCTGGAACAAAATCCAAAAGGATCACTTGGAATCGTAAGGAAATTCCGAACTAGTAAATTCTTGAAGTATTCTTCAGTTATTAGCAAACGCTGAACACCTTATCTAAAACACCAAGCAAATCCTTATCATGCAATATGAGTAAGTTCCTGACGACAATGAGGAAAATCCACATTTTTTTTTCTTTATCAAGAGACAATTCTGGAGAACAAACGTAGACTCCCAAAGCTGAAATTCGGAATGCCCAGGGCAAAATCATACGCGAAACTCTACACCAATTTCGAATGAGAGGCAACGATTTTTAATTTGCATTTATTTATTAAGTCCTTTTTGAGCTTCGGCGATTTTCTCAGGATTACGCGCTTAAGGTTCAGCTACTGTTCTTTTATCTTTACCTGTTAAGTTTTGTAATTGTCGGAACTCTCGTCCTACTCCTTCTTCTGTATTTCCAGACTCTTATAACCTTTCCTCCGTCTGTTGACACACAGGGCTATCGGTTAAGCTCCGTAACCCTTCTAAGATCTTTCTTTTCTTTTTTCTGTTCTCTTCGCGCTTGGTTTTCGAAAGGCCATGACGTCGTCTGCCCGATTAGATCGCATCTAAAAAAAAATTTCTCTGAACCATACGAACACTGTAGGCCTACCAAGACTGCAAAGCCTTCATTGCACATCTGAGTAAACGATCGAAGTAGGTCACATCTCGCATCAGTCCTTCCTAATTATAGCAGCAATATATCAGTATTTTACAGAACAACCAGCCAGCGGGGTAACTTAAGAAATATTTTCAGTATGTTTTTACTGATTTTTTTTTCAGCTCCTTTTAGCTGAAATATAAGCAACGTATCTCTGCTTTTCTAGTTAATCTAAGTGAGATCTTAACGTATAAAAATGGAAAAAATATATGCATGTGTATATTTCTGGCATTTCAAGATCGATGGCTGATTGTAGAAACTAGAGTGATCGAGTAGTTAGACAGAAGGGTTGATTATTATCACTGACGAGATTGAATGATGAGTAAATAAACTTTGACGTTTCGTTGATAAAAGTTCACGAGTTGCATTGACTGCCAACAAAACGATCGTTAACCGCAGTTTGAGTAATCACAATTTTGACTTTGTTCCTAAAATAGTACACAAGCTGTACTTGGGCGAGAACAAAGCGACTATTGTGTTCTCAAATAGAAATGGATTAAAACAATGCGATCATTCAAACCCAAATATATTATTTGCTTCAAATAATATATTTGCCTTGGTTATAAGTTGGATATTTTTTTGTGTATTTAAGAATATTTCGAGACCAATACAAAACTCATCAATATATAAGTTTCTTTTGACAAAGATAGCCTTGTTTTATCCGCTTAATCAACAAACTGAAGGTGGAAATCGAAAGATAGAGAAAATAATCGAATCTTTATATGGCTACAGCAGCTTCAGTCTGACAAGTCGATCACTGAACAACAAGGCATGGAGTCGCTTGGGAACTGCTATCAGCCTACGAACAATAATTACAGTCTAATTAGACCCTACTGGTACCATGGTGAAAAGGAGCCGTTTCAAAACTCATATCGTATATTCTTATCTATTCACAAGACTGTTTCAAGAACTTGAACAATTTCCTTTCAAGAGGGAAAGGATCTGAGAGCGTTCATCTTTCGCAAAACATTACCAAGTTTAATCGCCTTTCTATCTGACCTGTATAAGGCGAGACAGCGTGAGCTGAACTCAGCGGAGTCGTGCTGTGCATTTGCATTTAATTGTATGTTTCGGTGAAACACAAAAGAACGAAGTGAATCTGGTCGTGATTAACGTCACAAGGAACAACATAAGCAAGACTTTTGAGTAACAAAATCATCTCTTAAGAGATCTCCACTCGATCGTCATGATTAAAGGAAAATGTTAAAAAAAAAAAAAAATCACAAGGGAATTTACCTTTTGTGATCACCGTCTAATGGAGGATTAGCAAAACTGACGGCAATAAAAGCAAGGTCTGAAACAAGGTTATCTTGTCTTATTTAAATAAAACGATATCGCCAGTCTGTATTATGGTTAACAAAACGAATTCCAACAAACGCAAGTTTTTAAGCTTTCAAACAAGATTGTCTTTGAACTGCGTCGACTACAGAATTAGCATGGGGTTTCCAAAGTAAGTCTGGTAAATCGAGATTGTTTATGCTTATAATTCTTGCCACAATCAGATGACAGTTACCTCTGACAAGGTGTGTGTGTGAGTGTGTGTGTGTGTCTCGGTTTGTTTTAATTCTCTTCCTGCTTATTTGACTGGTTATCAATAAGGTAAAAAAAAAAAAAAAAAAAAAAAAACCTAGGAGCAGATTTCTACAAGAATCTACCCAGAAGTGGGAATCGTGACTGGCAACAAGCAATGAAATTTGGGAAATCACAGAACTATAATTTTGGGGACAAGCTTTTTTCATATATACTTGATTGCATAGCCTTGCTGGAGGTTTGCGTTCTCTAAACTTTCCTGTTACATTCCGGTTCCAAGCGTTGGAGATACAGGCCACAAGAAACATCAGACTTTTATTAAATGTAAAACTTCAATTTTGAAGAAGCCGGAGTAATAATAAAACGATATATTTCATTTTATTTTTAAGTGTGATAAAGGACAATTTTCGCTGGAACATGACTTGTAATGTAGGATATAAGATAAAGTTCTACGACCCATGCAGTTTTAGATAACTAAATGTCCTTTCAGCGCGGGTTCTATCTTTATAGCTCTCCTAATTTCTGTGGCTTCCTTCTCATCGGTATGATCGTAAAATAATTTTCGTCAGTAGCATTCCGTGATAATCGCCCGGTAGAAGAAAATGTTCCTCAGAAGCAAATCCATGCCTTCAAGCGTTCCTCTCTAAAACTAACTATAATAATCTCTCTATAAGGCAATAAATGACTAGCAGCAAATATCGATAAAAACTATACAAATGTATTGGATACTTTATAGCGTAGTTAATGAAACGAACGAATTTTTAAGTTCTCTTCTTGAAGGGAAAGGTGCGTGAACAAGGGAGGAGACCTAAAGATAAAAGCCATGAACAACTGTTATATATATATGTAGTCAGGACAGATTCTTTCAGCTTAAACGTTATCTTAGTGGATTACATTACAGGAATAAATGGATTACATTACAGCCTCTCTTTCCAGATGAGCGCAAGATTATCATTCAAAATAATAATAATAATAATAATAATCATGACTAAAGGAAATCCCTCTAAGAAAGTGTAATTGAATTGTATATTGTAAACCAAAAAAGAGAGAAATAAGCATTTGTAACCAACGTAAACATGTAACAAAGACACAACGAAGAAATGGAAGCGAGAGGAACGTAGTATGAGTAGGATAGTTACAAGAAACGATGATTGAAGCGCCGAGAAAAATGGAGTAGTTTTTGATATATGTAAAAGTAAGAAACGCAAGGTTCACTGATTCGTAATATGGACGGTTTAACCCTGAATTGAAAAAAAAGGATATATATCTTTGAAAAAAAAAATTGAAATAAACAGTTTCACTTATCAACTGATTCGCGAAACGGCATAGCACAAGTAACATCAAAATACCGGGGAGCATTTTAAAGTCACGCGAAGAGATCAGTAGTGATAAACTTAGAAACAGAAAAATAAAGACTTTTATGCATTTGAAGGATAAATGAAAAGGAGGCATCGTAGGAAAAATAGGGGACAAGAAGAACAGCAAAAAAAAAAAAAAAACAAAAAAAAAAAATCAGCATACAAAGAATAAATGCCCTTATAAAGCCATTAGTAGCGGGGAGGATTTTTTCAAATATTACAGCAAGTCAAACAAGCAACAGTTGCCTAATAGTACTACATTTGGCACCGCTGAATTTATTTTTGTCGAAAGGAGTTTGATTACGTAAGTGATTGAAATATAATATATATATATATATATATATATATATATATATATATATATATATATATATTATATAAGATAGATATATATAAATATAGTATATATGATATATAGATGCAGATATTATATATATATATATATATAGATATATCTATATATATATGCTATATATCTATACATATATATATAGATATATATATATATATATATATATATATATATATATATATATATATATATAATGTTATGTTTGTGTTGCTGCTTTAACTTACTTCCATTTTAGCTAATAGTTTTCTTCATCTTTCCACTAGGAAAAGAAACCGACAAGGATCCCCCTAAGACGAAGGCAACAATGAGAGAGAGAGAGAGAGAGAGAGAGAGAGAGAGAGAGAGAGAGAGAGAGAGAGAGAGAGAGATTCATTTGGTAATCTATTCAAACACTACAGCAGTATTTTTAGAAACGGTATTTCGGCTTTTTGTTTAAAAAATGGACAGCACCAACGGATGAACTTCCTCTGGTTGGTTTTGTATCTCTCTGACTCGGTCACTAGACCGCGGCAACCGAATCTTGCCAGTATATTTCCCAATACTTCCTTCTCTAAAAATAAAAAAAAAGAGAAATACAAACAAAATACATAAGATGGGGTAAACTTCCTCAAGTAGGACACTCTTTGGCATAAAATAGCCTAAGTTACAGACTTCCAAAGTCTGAGTGGATCACACTCACACCTCTCACGACCAACTGTTCAAAAAATATATATCATTTTATTATGTTTTTGGCACTGAAATATCCACATTCGTTCACATTTTGAGATTTTCGCAAACTGGCGTCGGTCGCCAGTGTTATTCCTTATGAAAATTTAGCACTCATTTTGTTTCTGAGAATTAACAGGGAAAAGGCTAGATGTATTTTGCCATTATGTCGAAACTGCATCGTATCCTCTCAATACGCCATTAGTGTAAATCAAGGATTTCGGTAACATTTGTTTTGGCATATTTACATCTCGTTATTTCTGTTCCGTTCGAATGGCTTGCTTTCGAGCATTCCACAAAAAAAAAAAAAAAAAAAGTAACTCGTTTTCATTTTTCCTCCGCTTAGCCGATAATCTTCGTACTTTTATTACACTTCAGTTATGGTGATTATACTCATGAGGACAAAAGCACAGATTTGACACTGAAGTTCAAGCTAAGAACTCAAGGAGAGTTAATCATTTTCTTGGGTTTCTCTTATATACAAAGTTCGTTCGCTGTCCATTTCCACGTAACTGTGAAGAGACCCTCTTTGGTTACATTTTTGCCCTCCTTTCCAGATTTTTAATCTATTCTTTCTTGAGTTGCTTCTACAACATGGGTCCTTTGGTCGGAGCTTTGTCCATCATTTTTTACCAGTGACCTAACATAATTATCAGCCTTGCGGTATTACTAAACCTTTGTAAAGAGCGATTTTTATTTCTTGCTACGTTCATATCATAAACACCAGCTGAGTAACCTCGCAAAAACACACCAGTATACCCAACTCCACAAGGATGCGTGTTACGAATATTGTCATCTTCACTGCACATGTTTTGCACGGGTAACGGGAATAAAAAGCGCGCGCGTTCTACGAGCAGATGTGAATAGTTTTCATGTACTTGCAAGTCTTGCATTTGACCTCGCAACACCACTGGAAGGTGCACGAACACCTCTCTTGCACCTCAACGACTCGCGTGTGGAACTCCCGCCCACAGCACATCAGGTCGCAGCCGTCGACGCCTATGCTGGTCTTGTTGCACTCTCGGCCAGAGGTGCCACGGATGCCTGAAAGAAGAAGAAATATGAGTTGGCCTATTTTTTTGTGGAGGAGGGGGCGTGGTTGTCGGGTGGGAGGGAGCGGGGTTGTCGAGACTCGGTAGTGGAGACTCTGGGGTTATTTGTTATATTTTCAGAGAACAAAAGCAAAATGGCAATATTTCTTGATCTGAAGTTCTAAGATTCAATTTCATACGATATTTAACATAATTTTCTTCTTCTGCTTACTTTTAACATTCCATATAAATGCTGTTTCCGCATTCAAAAAACGCAGATTGATAAATTATGATAAAAGTATTTTGTAGGTATTCAGTTTAATGAGTGTTTGTGCAAGAACGTTGGCTTTATGTTGGTAATCAATAATTAGATAATGAAAAGGCAGTATTTTCTACCAAGATCTGAAAATAACATGAAAATCTATACTTCATGACTAATTTAAAGCAATAGACAACAAACATGCTTAATATACAGGTAAAATTTGTTATTCAGAAGACACAAGTACTTCGATATTTTTTTTTTTTTTAGGAGATCGCCTGTAACTGCCTAAAAGTAAGTAAATATATATGTAAATATATAAATCTAGAAATAAGTAATAAGTTAAATGAACATTAAAATGTTCTGTTGGTTAAAAGAATTATGATACAACAGTCTTATCAACTTTACGACTCTTAAAATATTCCATGCAAAGTAGTTCTGAGATGGACTGTCTTCAGACAGTTTTTCTACTTTTGATAATATGAAATGGAGTAAAGCAACAAACTTCTTTTCAACTTCCTGTTCTATGAAGATATTGATCAGTCCTGTTTCATATATTATGGAATTTATAGGTATAAAGGCCCCAGTAATGCTAAATTTATATCCTCTCACGAAAAAATGATTGGCGCAAGGAATTTTCACAGAATTCACACAACACCTCACCCTTCCTATCTTTCTTATCTTCTTTACACACAATACATAACGCACGATAACAATATGAGCTCAAAATAAGTGGCCACTCTGCCAGTAATAGGCCGGGTGGGAAACAAACTCACCCAGTTTCCGATTCCTGACGCAGAAATCGGGCGAGTCCTCTAAGTAGACGAGATCCTTCTTGGTAGGCGGCTTGTGGTCCTGGTTGTAAGGCTTCAGGAGCTTGTAGTATTTCTTCTTCTTCTTCTTGCGGTTCTTCCTCCTCCTATTCCTCCGGCGGTCGTTGGGTGCCCTCGCGTTGCCGGCGTTCTTCAGCAGCACCCTGGAGGCCCCGTCGAAGCGGTCCTGCAAAAGAAGACGAAAGTGAGATTTTTTTTCTTTCTTTCTTTCTCAGCGAAGACCTAATGTCATGGAAGTCAATTGCATTACTGTCAACTGTTGATTTTCCTTTTATTGTCATGTTACAGTATGTAAGTGAAATCAGGGATTTCACGAAATCCCTATGTAATCTGTAAAATGAGCAACTCCTTTAGGAACATTTTAATCCCCGAGGCCGTGTTCAGTACTAACCCTGGGGGTTGGTGGGGCCATATGTGTTTTGCCGTATTTAGTACTATACTCTGTTTTTTTTCATCTGTCCATCCGCCTGTGGTGTTTTTGTATGGTAACACTGCGTCCCGGGCTTTAGATAGTTACATTCAGCTTAAATTCAACGATTATAATAATATCATATTTCGAATATTAACGGTATAATTCGCATACAGTAAATTATTAAAACACTTTTCAGTTGCAAATGTACACCTAGATATCTTTTTATTTACCTAAAACTTACAAATAGCGTAACTATCTAAAGCCCGGGACGCAGTGTTACCATACAAAAACACCACAGGCGGATGGACAGATGGGAAAAAACAGAGTATAGTCTCTATGTGGTGTAAAACCTGTTTCTCAGTGTTTAGTACCAGTCCCTGGGGTCAAATGCACTGAGTGACATTTGACCCCACCAGGGACTAGTACTAAACACATATATATATGTGTTTGTACGTGAACAAAAGGAAAACGAAAAAAATCAGTAGAAATTATATTTAAAACAAATGGCCAAAAATAGGATTTTCAACGCTTACTCAAAGGAGGCAGTTAACCCCTGCCTGAGATAACACAGCAGCCACAAATAACAGCCTGGGTATTTCAGTGATTAAAGAAAAAGGATATAAATATCCTGCCTAAAAATTCAGATATCAGCTTCACAGTAGTAATGAAAGGGCTAAATGCGTTTAATTATAGTAATATTTATTTGTACTTAGTTGCAAATCATATACCAGTAAAGCAAATTTTATATATATAATGTATCAAGTTATACAGCACACACACACGCACACACATATACATGTGATAATATATGTACGTGTGTGTATATATACGTATATATACAATATTTCATTATATTTCGTTATGAGAAAACATCCAAGTGAATCAAAAGATATTTCCTCAGAGTTATGGAAAGAAAATTACGAAAGGCTTATGCAACAAACTATTTCCCGAGCCCTGAAAGAAATCACGAGTTACGTTCAGGAAAATCTATTCATCCTGTGCTGTATAGATTTTAAACTAAGTAAAAGAAGCGTTTAGGAAATAGAAATAATACGGCAAAATTAGCGATTTCAAGGATATCCATAGATCGCGTTCGGTCATGTTCCGGGAAGCACGATACTACTAAGACTAATTTAGGGTCCTTGGCAAATGACAACATCGTTCCAGGTCGGACATATTTGAACCTTTGGTCGGGATTTTCGACCGAGACATCGTTCAGGGCGGTAGACGTATATCGGCCTTCTATTAACTGATCTCATTTTTTTTTTCTTTTCCTCAGTGAGTGGCGTATTCAATTCCTCCTTAATTTATCGTTGCGTAATTGGTCTTGAGAAGTTTTCGCGAGAATATAGTTTATTACGCGACGCGACTAGAGACAGTTGGCGCTTGAGATTTCTGTCAATTGTTGCCACTTCGTTGGTCAAGTTATTATAAACCACGGGCTTCTGCAAGGTAACACCGCAGCTCTACTATATATTATTGCCGATTTTGTATATTTCTTCTGGGGATTTTCGAATTTTGCTGCTTGTTTAGTCTCTTACTAATATTTGGCATTCATTATAACTATTTCTGTGGGCGTTTGCCCATAATGTGACGTGAGTAAACTTCCAAAATTGACAAGATTTAGATTGTTACGCACAGCTTTAAAGCTTTGTCTTTTTCAGGATGTTTTTGGTAGGAGTTTGAGTTCCTGTTCTAGGTTAAGCTTCTCGCATGGTAAAGCTGCTTTCTTTGGCAAAAGGTATGTGGGTTTTTTTTTGTGCCAAGTTTAGTTTTTAGTAATTTCGTCATAAATTTTCTTTGTCATAAATTTACCATTTTTAATTTGTTTCAAATTTACTTTTTTAATGCGCCATAATTTGCTTGAATTATTGTAATTAATTTACTGTCTTAATGTGTACATACTGTTCTTGAACGTATATACCTTATCCTCCACCTCTTTAGGGGCGGCGCCCCTGATGGGGTGGAGGAGCCACCCATGTTCTGCGTAGTAGGTCGTATGACCTACTACGCAGATTTCTTGGGTGGTTTAAGAAGCCGATTAATCAAAATAAGAATTTATTTTCAGGTGATAAGTGGAGACTTAGAATACTGCTTAATTTTCTTAAAGTTCAGATAGTTATTAGGTGTTTAAATGTGCTTGGCCACCTCCCACTCAGGTGTACAAAAGCTCCCCAGGGTTTGAGGAAATTAAGTGAGTTTGTGCCATCAAACGGCAATTTTCGCAACAAAAGTAAATTTATGACCAGGTCTGGGATCTTGGTATGTTTTACTTTAGAAATGTTATCTTCCTGAAAGTGTTTTGTGTGCGGTTATGTTAAGTCAGACAAGTTTTGGCGGTTATTCATAAAGGGTTTTGCCCGAATTTAGAGTTTTAAGCAGGAATAGAACTTGGTATCGCCTTTCTCTCACTTAAGATTTATGGTTATAGGGGCAATAGGAAGCTCCCTAGATGGTACGGGTCATTTTCGATATTAGGGCTTCCTAATCCAATAGCTTATCTTTGGAGAACCATCAAAACCATGCAAAATTTCCTCCCAGACAGAGATTATGTCCAGATTAATATTTGTACTTCTGCTGCTAGCGGACGGATTTGTTTTATTTAGTTTGTCAGTAACTCATACCTAGGAACTTTAGCTACTGTTAACAGACAACACGAGAGCAATTTTTTAAGTTGAAAGTATGGAAATTTTAAGCCGTGGATATTTTTTACGTAGAATAACTGGAATATCTGTTTACTTTGAGTGGGGTGTAGCCAAGTAAAGTTTGTCAGGCATGTTAGTTTTGATACTATTAGGTTTGTTACTCTATGAACATCGGCTATGAGTTTGTTACTCTATGAATACAGGCAATGAGTTTGTTACTCTATGAACATCGGCTATGAGTTTGTTACTCTATGAATACAGGCAATGAGTTTGTTACTCTATGAATACAGGCAATGTGTTGGTTACTCTATGAACATCGGCTATGAGTTTGTGACTCTATGAATACAGGCAATGAGTTTGTTACTCTATGAATAAAGGCAATGTGTTTGTTACTCTATGAACATCGGCTATGAGTTTGTTACTCAATGAATACAGGCAATGAGTTTGTTACTCTATGAATACAGGCAATGTGTTTGTTACTCTATGAACATCGGCTATGAGTTTGTTACTCTATGAATACAGGCTATGAGTTTGTTACTCTATGAATACAGGCAATGAGTTTGTTACTCCATGAATACAGGCAATGAGTTTGTTTCTTTATGGGCATAGGCCGTGAGTGTGTTAACCATAAGCTAAGCTACTTTCCATCACGGAAAAGTGCTTGTTTAACTTTTAACGCGCGTTTTCTTTATTTTCGGACGAGGGGTTTGTTGCACGTGTGGTGCGAGCGATGTGGCTGGTACCGGTGGGCAGTTGTTAAGCAGCTACTGGCTTCACTTCTCGAGGGTTTGGCTGCCTGTCTTATTTCGGTAATGCATTTTAAGTATCTATTATTATGGCGGTGATGAGGTAGTCTTCGATGTAGTGTGGTATTGTCGTGATCATGCAATGGTTTAAAGAACCAAAGAAATGAGATGCGTGAGAAGGCTTTGGTGACAGTTGATTACCTTTGGTACGTAGGTTTGTCTACACCTAAGAGGATTTCTGCACATGTTGCTGTATGTTAAGTTGAGTTGGAACTTCCTCCACCGAGACTGGTGTACTGTCAGTCATTTGTTTTGCAAATGTTTAGAGATCTCTCATGAGAGGAGGGCCAATTTTCCTAGTGAGAGATACAGCAAGCTGTATTTGTAGATTCTTGGATCTACCCGAATTTCAGCATGCTTTTCAAGACACAAATTCCCAGCAAGATACGTATCTGCATGGTTGGATGTTACCAAGAATCCAGGATTTGCTATTGTCATAAATGTAACTTTAAGTATTTGTGTTCACTAAGTATTAGGACTTACATTAATTATTGATAAATAAATTAATATCATAGTTTTAATCCACAAGGCTTTGTTGTACTAGGTTGTCCATGATACATTGAGAACTGAGATTATTATAAGAATGTAGTTATGAGATAAAGACCCGTATTAGTTGCCCCAGCGCTTGGCACGTATGCCGAAAGTCTATAAATCAACCAATCAAACCTAACCAGAGCTCACATTACACAACTTCGTTGCTTTATTTTAATGTTCAGCGGTTTCTTTAACTTTCACCCGAATTCTTGAAAGATCAAAAGTAACTTTTTAGGAATACGACTTGGGATCCAAGTTAGCTTAATTTTGAGTTCGGCAATTTTCTGAATAGTACATTCTCGAGTTATGTGCAAGTTTTGTTTGGTTTCTACGTATAGTGAATATTTTTAATGAAATCTGAAGCAGAGTAGCATTGTAAAGTAGAAATGTTTGCTATACAGCCTTAATCGCAATTATGGTATAAAATGTATAGGATAATCTTACCCAAGATAGTTAAAAGTTTTCAGTGGGTAATAACCTTTTTTGGGTATTGACTTAGATTGGAAGTGTGGTTTGGGTATTGGTTGTGATGACTCGAATGCCCTTTAATTTGTGGGACAAGGAGCTGAAATCTGACTCCATGCTAAGGAATAAATGTGCAGTACAAAGAACGCCGTTAAATGTACTGGGAGAAAAAAAATATAAATTACGTAATTTTACTACTTGAGAACTATGTGTGTTATTAGAACGTAAAACTATATATCAAATTTTTTCATGGAACTAGTACAAAGAAATTATTTCCATTCATTGGCAAGAAAATGTGATCATGTGATGATCCGCTACACTTCCATGGACAGTTGTTAAAGAGGGTGGAAAGTCAGATTGGAGAAAGAGAATATGAAGGGAGGCTGAGAAAAAGGAACGAAAGAGGTTGCACCTAAGAGCTTGACACCACTTGCTATTCATACATACAAAGAAAACGGCGTCTCTTCTATTCCTGTGAGCATTCTGTACCTGAGCATCAGGAAATTTGAATTTTGGTGTAACTTTTAAAATTTCACTATTTAAAAAAACAATCAAACAAACAAACAAACCCCAAAGGCACCTCTCCAGAACACGGCCTTTCAGAAAAACTAAGTATCACGGCTGTATCTTTTACTGTTATTGCCATCACCCACCAACCCCATACCATATCCCGTGAATGCCAAAAATCGATGTTAGTATCTCTGGAACGGCAGAACGGATTTCGATGAAATTTAGTACGATTAGAGATCTTTGTGGGAAACCTCTAAAGCCTAAATTTCATCCCAATCGGTTTAATATTTCCAGAGTTATAAAGGGGTAAAGTGGAGTTTTTGTGTACTCCAGGTGGTCGAGCTTGACTTATTGCCAACTACCGTGGTGGTTGATACTAACTGAAGATTGGAACGTGAGCCACAACAGTTCCCATCGCTCTCCACTTTTTCCGCTACGATAAAAAAAATACCGGAATACAAATCATTACTTAATCATTCTAGTGCTTCTGTTTTTCTCGCATAATCTATCGTAATTTGTAGCGTGAATCTCTACTACACTGTTTCCATACCAGAAGTTCACGCTCAACGTGGTTCGGAAGTCACCTAAAACCGTTGGTCCTGTCGCTGAATAAACCACTGGTTCCATGCAACGTAAAAACACCATACAAGCAAACTGTTTCCATACCCATTTTCTGGCAAATACCCATAGCATTTTGACTGACCTTGAGGGCGTCGCTCACTCTCCTGAAGTAAGGGAGTCTCCACCAGCAGGTTTTGACGGTGCAGGAGCCGGACATTCCGTGGCACTTGCATTCCTTCCTCATCTGGTCCTTCACGTGCTGCAAGAAGAATCAGTGTTGAGTTGCATGACAAATGAAACTGGTCAGTCATGTCCGCTGATCCTGGAGTTAGTAACTATGATTGGCAATGCAAAGAAGAACTTTTAATTTACAATGGAAATAAAACATTGCTTGTATTCATCTTATACTACAATTACAGTTTGATAACTATAACAATGATCTTAAAGAAAGAAGTGGTGATGATGATGCTGATGATGACTGGTAAAAATCATGTCTATTTATTTCGACTTGCAAGATAGAGAGGTTGATCAGGAAAGCATAATTCAAAACTTTATTAAACAGAGAGGATAGCATTAGTATATATCAATACGATCGCCTATCGGCGATGTTCTCTCATTTAATTAAATACTTTTATCAATAAGTCGCATAAGCCTGAGAGAATTATGGCCTATTGCCATATACTTGCGATGTGGGTCACGAATGTTCCATTGGCGAAAAACTAGGCCGACCGGTCTTATAGCTTACGACGAAAACTATAACAAAGAGCAGGGAGCTTCTGGAATGATTCGTGCATAGCAGCCAGTGGTTCGTGGACCATTCCCCTTATTTAGCTCTTGAGTTAATAAGATCGTTCTCCCACTCAGTTAGTTGGGAAGAAATTTCCTAAGATGTAATTAACAATTTTCCAGTCAGAAGCAAATGAGGCGGACGCGATCATTATGTCTCTCGGAGTATGCGCCCAGGGACGACAAAGAGAATTCGACACACTTCTTGGGTCGGGAGGTCCTACTACAAGCACGCATTGGGCGTTCTAAGCATCGTGAGTGAGAGGTCGATGAGATAGGTGTCAGTGGTGATAGAACGGAGGTAAATATCTGAGAGTGGAACTTTGTTTTGTGTAGGTTAATAATAATAATAATAATAATAATAATAATAATAATAATAATAATAATAATAATAATAATAATAATAATAACAACATATTGGGAAAAACTCTATCACGAGAGTATATATAATGTTCTAAGGAGTCCACAATAATAAAAAAAAATATTAAAAAGTTCGCGTATAATTTAATAACACTTTATAATAAAGTGATTTTAAATTATACACGAACTCTTAATATTTCATTATTATTGTGTACTCCTTAGAACAAAATAATGCTATAATAATAATAATATTACTGTAGAGCTCTAGAGCCTACATGTTAAAAAAAAAAAAAAAACACTGCTTGACCCACTTGCCAAAGACTGGTTTGGTTTGATTTGATTTGATTTATTTTGGCATTATGCCAAGCACTGGGGCAACTAAGGCCATTCAGCGATGAAACGGAAATTGACAGTAAAAGTTTTTAAAGGTGTAACAGGAGGAAAACCTCGCAGTTGCACTATGAATCAATTATTAGGAAGATGGTAGAAAGAGAACATGAACGAAGCTACAGTAAAAGGAATGAAAGTAGTTGCAGCTAGGGGCCGAAAGGACGCTGCTAAAAACCTTAAGTAATGCCGACATTGCACCGAATGAGGTACACTGACGGCACAAGACTGGTGAAAAAGCTTCTAATTTGAAAGACCAGAATTCAGCTTAATAATAATAATAATTTAATCAATTAATAAAATAATCAATTTAATAATTAATAATAATAATAGAAAACGATCAGACAAAGATCCTCTGGGACTATGGTATCAGAACGGATAGGGTGATACGTGCAAACAGACCAGACGTAACTTTGATTGACAAAGTCAAGAAGAAAGTATCACTCATTGATGTCGCAATACCATGGGACAACAGAGTTGAAGAGAAAGAGAGGGAAAAAATGGATAAGTATCAAGATCTGAAAATAGAAATAAGAAGGATATGGGATATGCCAGTGGAAATCGTACCCATAATCATAGGAGCACGAGGCACGTTCCCAAGATCCCTGAAAAGGAATCTAGAAAAACTAGAGGCTGAAGTAGCTCCAGGACTCATGCAGAAGTGTGTGATCCTAGAAACGGCGCGCACAGTAAGAAAAGTGATGGACTCCTAAGGAGGCAGGATGCAACCCGGAACCCCACACTATAAATACCACCCAGTCGAATTGGAGGACTGTGATAGAAAAAAAAAAAAAAAATAATAAGATAATGATGGAGATGATGACGATGATATTTGAGCTATTAATGATAATTACTATATTTTTTTATCTACAATTATTGAAGGTCGGTGGCTGTTAAATATGCCTACGTCCTGCCGAGTATGGGCCTGCTATGGTTTTAGATCCTTTCTCTTGGTTTAAAATTTTTTTTTCTTTTTTTCTATTTTTTTATTTTAATTCTATTTTGCCACAGAGAAAGGTTTTGTTGCTTTTTGTTACTTTTGTAAGACTTCATCATCAGCGTCTTACTGTGAATCCTTAACGACAACGTCAGCTAACTAAAGTTATTTCATGTGTAATACAGGGATTATTATTACCAGTACTGTTTGAGAGGGAGAAATTCAAACTTCAGAATATTTTCATTATACTATTATTATCATTATAATTTTATCATTAAGTTCAGTACGTTTTTTGTGTACAACATATGTATATGAATGCAACTTCAGTATATAATTATTTCAAGGTGATATGAACATCTTAATTCATTTGTTCCCTTACGCATCTATCAAGATATTTTCAAATCGGAATAGCGTCTCAGTGGCGTGACCGGTATGGTCTTGGCCTGCCACCTCGGTGGCCGCAAGTTCGATTCTCGGGCATTCCATTGAGGTGTGAGAAATGTGTATTAATGGCGGAAGGAGTTCACGCTCGACGTGGTTCGGAAGTCACGTAAAGCCGTTGGTCCCGTTGCTGAATAACCACTGTTTCCATGCAACGTAAAAACACCATACAAACAAACCAAATCGGCATAATTACATAGTAACTCAGAGATGTTTCTGGTGTCACATAATTTTACCAACATTTCCGAAGGAAATTTATACGTACAAACATCTTCATCGTTTTAACGTTTAAACTGCATATGTGCGCATTGTTTGCGTGAGGGCGAGCGTGTGAACTTCAGTGCGTATTTGTACGCGCGGGCGCGTGACAGATATGGGTCAGAATGGGAGAAGGAAGACGAACGCCAGGAGACGGGATGACGGATAGCAGAGGCAGTATTTGATACTCTGGCGCCGATGAAACGCCGATGACACAGTCCCTCTCATCTCAGGAGTCCCTACGCATGTCAGGAAAGCAACGAGAAGAAGAAGAAGAGAGAAGAGAGAAATCCTGTGCAAAAATTTATTTATTCATTAGAAATCAAGTTGGATTGGAAAAGAATCAATGAACAAGCGAGCATCGAGTGGCAGAGAGAGAGAGAGAGAGAGAGAGAGAGAGAGAGAGAGAGAGAGAGAGAGAGAGAGAGTTAGGGGCCAGTGACTCTAGCGTTGCAACCCCACATGAGCTAAGTTAATCAATCAGTCATCGGGGAAGTTTTCAATGCTATATTTAAATTTTACCTTTCCTCTATTTTTCATTGTTTTTGCATTTTATTTTTCTTAATAGGAATAGAAATTTTCAGATTCTTCACAGTGAATTATAAAGCATATGAATGTATTTCGTATATTTTTTTTTCATGATAAATAAATGTATTTCGTATATTTTTTTCATAATAAATAAATGTATTTCTAGTTTTTTCGTGTTTTTCCTTGATATGAACAGAAAGAGAACAGATTCTTCCAGGTGAATTTCAGAGGATTTAATGTGTTTATTTTATGTCGTGATTTGCTTCCATTGTAAATAAATGCATTTCTAGACCTAATTTTTTGCACTCTATGTCACCACGTCCCAATCATGACAAAGTTTCATCATGAAGAAATTCCTTCAAAAAGTTTTAGATAACGGAAAGGGGTTGAAATTTTTAATTCGGATCAAAATCAAGAGCCATAAACGCGAATGTATTTTTCAGTGTTAGACGCAGGTGCAATTGTTAAGTGTCATGAAGTTTGATTGACAACATAATTCTCCCGGTCACTTTGAAGTTTGAAGTTTAGGCGGTGGTTTTGCGAGGTCACTTAGCAAACTGTAGTTTAGTTTTTTTAAGTGCAAAGGTCGACGAGTTGGGCAGCCTAATGCCCTTTTGTAGCCCTGCTCCGCGAAAAAAAAAGACTAAAAAAGAACAGTTGGGAAGAAGGGTTATAGAACTATGTAAGCTATATATCTAAACGAAATCTCCTTTCAGTTATGCATTAATAAACTCAATTAGATACCTAAGAAATGCTATAGGCTAAAGTGATATGAAAATCTGTAGAGTACAATTACGAGTTCATGAAGTGAGGTAACTTATGATGCCAAGTATTAGACAAAAAATACCAGTCACAAATGGAAACTCACTTCGTCTAAAATATATACAGAGTTCTCTCATATGTTCCTGTCTTGAAAACTTAAATAGTTCTATTTGAGAGAAGAAAATATATATGCTAAAAGATATTCGTTGGCCTCCCACTGGACTAAGACGCACTTGTCTCAAAACTGAGACATCATAATATTTTCGAGAGATGAACAAATGAGAGAGCTCTGTATATATATTTCAGACGAAGGGAATGTTTCAAGTCTCTCTCGGTATTGTAGTTTTAAGAATCCTTATCAGTTCCGTGAAATCGCACCAAAGGTTATGATGGTTTTTGTCGTTTTCATCACATTTTAATGAGCTGTACGCATACTGGGATAGGAACTTCATGAGACGTATAGGGTTCTTCTCTCTCTCACAAACACACACACGCGCGCACACATTCCTTTTCCTCCGTTTCTTTGCATAGAGAGCACTGACAGAACGAATTGTGATGAAGACATACCGTGATAGTTTTGTCTTCAATATTCCACCCCAAATATAGAAGAGGATGCTGGGAAATACTGAATAAAAATTACAAGTGATGATTTTCTTTAATGTTCCAAAAATCAAGCAGTGAAAAATAGATTAAATATCAATAAAAGAACCAGTGGGGAAAAAACGCAGCATCATGATGAAACAAACAGAAACTGACGCAAACAACAAAAGGGAGAGGCGCAAAAAAAAAAAAAAAAAAAAAAAAAACTGCTAAAAGTTCCAGGTTCCAGACTCTTGATTCAGCGTTGGGGAAGAGGTCATGGATTGTATGTGGGCGCGGTCATTTTGCGAGATGAAAAACATTGCCTCATAAAGATGCAAAGAGTGTGGAGGATATAAACGACTGGGAGATCGGCATTAGTGAGAGAGAGAGAGAGAGAGAGAGAGAGAGAGAGAGAGAAAAGGTGGCTACTCGGTTATGGTATGTTCATTCTCATTGGCCTGATAGATCTAGTAGATTCGGAACCTGACTTCTGTTAGTGAGAATAGGCCAGCTAGAGTGCACAGATGTAGAACCTGATTCTAGTCGATGTAAATATGCCAGGAAGACTACTTAGATGCAGAACCTGATTGTGGCCGGTGTAAACAGGCTAGTAAGACTGTTTAAACACAGAACCTGATTCCCCCCAGTGTTAACAGGCCAGAAAAACTGCTTAGATGCAGAACCTGATTGTGGCCAGTGTAAACAGGCTAGAAAGACTGTTTAAACACAGAACCCGATTCCTGTCGGTGTAAACAGGCTAGAAAGACTGTTTAAACACAGAACCTGATTCCTGTCGGTGTAAACAGGCCGGAAAGACTGCTTAGATGCAGAACCTGCATCCTGTCAGGTAAACAGACTAAGACGACCCATAGATGCAGAACCGGATTTCTGTTAGTGTAAACAGGCCAACTGGATTGTCTAGACGCGCAACCTGATTTATGTCAATATAAACAGTCCAGCTAGACTGTTTAAATGCATAACCTGATCCTTTTCAGTGTAAATGAGACGTCTAGATTGCTTGGATCGTGCCCTGGGCATGTGAGTCATAATGGGAAATCGTTTGAACCTGTTGAGGTTAAAGAGTTCACTAGAGCCATGAATTATTATGGTCTACTGGACCCCGTTTGATTGGTGGTAGTTCTCTTTCTTTATCGATAATCGGTCTGTCTACCCAGATTACTATCTGTTCGCTTATCAGTTATTGATCTACCTCGTTCGTCTTTTATCCTTGTATCAGTCTCAGCATTCATTTCTATATCACTTGATTTATCTTTAACCTTTTTTGAAATATTAATACTATTCCTCTTCATTTTTCTGCATCTATCTTTCCGTCGGTTTGTCGCTAAATCAGGCTTTCCATTGTGTACCAACATAGCGCATTTTCACATGAAGAAAAATAGCTGGGTACAATACCGCCATGAGTAGGTGAAATGTTGGAGATTCCAAGAAAACGCTCTCTCTCTCTTTCTCTCTCCGTGCGTGCGTGTGTATGTGTGTGTGTAAGTCTGTAAAAGGGTGATTTCACCTTCCTCCTCGCTGCCTCGTCCGCGTGATATCTCCATCTACGATCTTCCTTATTGAAATCTCCCAACGATTTTTTTTTTCTTTTCCAGTTCCATTGAACCTCCTGCTGAGCAGAGCTTCGGGGGGTTCTTTCTCGAGGTGGGTCGAAGGAGAGAGAGAATTCATCGGGTTTAGTAAGATGTTCTTTCTTCTCCTTTCCTCCGTTACTCTTCTCTTTATTCACTGGAACCAGACGCACTGACGTCGGGAAAAGGGAAGTGTGACAATCGGAAGCGAGAGAGGACTTGGAACGCGGAATAACCTCCGTCTGTGAATGACCCCGGAAGTCATCGAGGCTGGTGCGATTAACTCATATTGGGTAAGACGACGATGGCGGAGAGGAGATAAGAGCCGAGGGAGAAAGGGAGAAGGAAGAAAGAGATTATTAAAGCACCGATGACTTCTTCACTACAAACGCACCATCAGAGACATTAACGCTCCGACGAGACTAATCAAACGCTGCAAAGGACATCTCAATTCAACCCGGGGATCGAAGAGAAAAGGCAAAAAAAAAAAAAAAAAAAAAAAAAAAAAAATCCACGCATTTGCCGCCCGCCTACCAAACTGGGGAGATATTCGCTCTAAAAGAGGTTTCAGAACAGAGAACCGGTCCTCGGCGGTCATTATTATTAAGAGTGTACGCTCGCTATCGGAAGGCAGATCTAGCCCCCATCAGATTTCGAGCTGAAACTGAATCGTATCATGCATTCCTTCCGCTCCGCTCGGCTCAAGCCCAGACTCACACAAATACTCTCGGTTCTTTTTCTTTCTTTTTTTTTTCGCCTCCTCCTCTTCCTCCTCCTTCTTCTTCTTCTTGTAATCTGGTCGCTAAGAGCTGCTCTCCCCTTATTTCACGAGGCTCGGCGGCTAGGGAAAAGCCTTCTAATAAGCATTATCAACTCGGATAATGGCATATATTTCAGCCAACAGGTGCGCTAAAACGAGTCTATCAGACGCCATGGATGCCAACACAAGTGATGTAAGATACACTTTTCAAGCATGAGTTATCCAATATGTAAAGGCAAAAAGAGTAAACACATTATGAACAAAGTTATGAATATCACATGAATGGCTGTTAGACAGCTTATCGCGAGATCTGTCTAGAGAAAATGACTGTCTTCCATTTATTTGGTTGTCAACCTGGAACATAATAGAGCAATAAATCTCTCTTTGTTGGCAGCGTTGCTCCATTGCGCCTGCGCACCACTAATCGCACGCTAAAGTAGGCAACTACTCTTCCCCTGCCCTCCATCAACTCTTTAGGTAGTTTATCATGCGTAAGAAAGGACATTCTATCGAATGCAAACGCATCAATTGCACGGTTACAATGTAGGATTTCCCTCTACGTGTTTCGGATGGAGGGGCCCGGGGAAGGGCAGGTAAGTTCAAGTCTCCTACCTGGATTTCTTCTCTCCTTGTTACCTTACCAAAATGTTTCACGGAACGGAATATTTTCCAGCTTCGTCCCTCTTCATAAAATAAATACTTCTGTTTCGCCGTTATTTTTCGTAGCGTAAAA
Organism: Macrobrachium nipponense; assembly: GCF_015104395.2. Taxonomy (NCBI): domain Eukaryota; kingdom Metazoa; phylum Arthropoda; class Malacostraca; order Decapoda; family Palaemonidae; genus Macrobrachium; species Macrobrachium nipponense. The sequence goes on from NC_061089.1 coordinate 28,786,682, forward strand.
GGCTCACAATTCGAGAAAAAAAAAATACTCTGACTTCGAAGTTACGAAATTCTGAAAGAAATTCGCTCTCATGCCACCGAGAGGTGAACGCTGTGTAATAAAGGCCCCAAAAATACCTAACCCATCAGACGAGTGAATGAAGTCATTGGAAGGCAAGGCTGGTCAGGACCCCTACAGCGCGCGGTCAGAGGTCAAGCCATACTGATAACAAATGAGTTGTAATATTCTATCCAAGCAGCAATACGAGGTTTACTGGGGTTCCCTTTCGCCATAGTTAGGTATTAGAGATGGTCGGAGAGGAGCCGAGGGCGTGATCCTTAACCTAAAATGTACCAAATTATCTGGACTCTGAAGCTGTTGTTAAGCGCTAGTGTCGGTTGGTGCGTAGCCCGAGAGAGTAATAAAGTCGAATGAATCCTCAATATAGTCTTTTGGTCGTATTGACCAATTCTTTGCGTTTTAATGTCCACAAAGTCAACTTCTCTGTATCCTTATAGTACTGCTGGAAATCCTTTAAACTGAAAGCCTTCGAATCCGATAAGGGAAAAAATGTGAAATTTTAAGCAAGCTAGTTAGATCACTGGAGTTAGTGCTAACATTTATATTGCGAAGAAAGACAACCGTTTCCCTCAGCGCATCGCAGATACTGTTGTCGTATTCGGTTACATATTGTTTTCTGTAGCCAAAATAAGGACGTCATCGTACCATAGCGATGGAATATTAAGGGATTTTCGCTTTATAGGCTGAAATAAATCGACCACTATTTGCATTTCAGAAATGCCAACCTCTCGATTCCTCTGTTAGCGAAAGTTTGATCTACACGAGGAATTTGAAAGGGTGTCCGTCTGAGAGCAGTGATGTAGCCGACTTTCAAGGACTGAATTTTGTTTCTTATTAAGTGTGCATGACCGTTCAATTTGTTGTTTAATTTGTTCTTATATTCAGAATATAATAGTACTTTATGAAGTACAAGCCTGATCTGCACACATTATTGTTTTAGATTAGATAATCATTTTAGAACTTAAATTGCAAATATTTACCCAACAAAATTATCCGTACATGACTTTAGTCAAAGCTGTTGGTTGAATATTATCAAGAAATTTCTGTTGCATATGACAGGCAGAAAAACAATCAATAATCCAATATAGTAAAAAAAAAAAAAAATCCCAGTATTGTATGAAACGTAACTATATTTATTTTCATACAACGGCACAGAGCAGTTTAAAATACTTGGCGTTCTCTTACAACATAGATAGACAAACAGATAGGCAGATAGATAGATTATACACTAAAAGGCCACAAAAAAGAATTTATCTCCGGAATCAGTATTTACCGAAGCAAACCATTTTATCTCTAGTCTGTTGTATCTCTCCGGCCCAATCAAGATTGCGTCTTCATATACACCAGCTAGATATCTCAGGTCCGAGGCCGCGTTGTAAATCACGCGTCTAAATTTCATTAACTCATGTCTTTACACGCGTAAAACATCTGTTTAATGCGAGAGAAAACTGACCGACCGACTATGCTATCGCCCATCATACCTGACAGAAACATCATAGCGCCTGAGTAAAGATCCCGCCCTTCCCGCATCTACATAATCATATAATGTTGGAACACGACTGCAACTCCCTCGAACATCCCCGCGGCCGTCCAGGCTTCATAAACATACGACTGTGGTTTACTGCCAGTTCCTCTTTGGATAACTCCTCTTCGTTCTTCGGGGTTTCCTGCTCGGTTTGGCTGCGAGCAACGTTTAGGGATACGGGTGTTTTTCATGCGTTCGTTTGCTTGCTAATTGAGGCAGGAGAAATGCGCCTATCTCATCAGAGGAACTTTATATACAGGTGCATAATTAATCCTTACCCAGCCCAACCAATTAGGAAGGAAGGAATTGTTTTTTTTATCTAGTAAGAGTCCTTCGGAAGCCAGAGACGATTTTTCGTAAGACGGTGTCTGTTTATTACGGCCTAAGACTAAATGATGTTGCCAGGTTACCTGACCACGCCGACTATATTGACAATTCTGTTTCCGTAGATATTTTTATAAAAATTGTTTCATCAAAACCTCGTTCCTTTGTTCATTTTACGCTTAAGTACACCAAGTGGCCTCCAGAATTTTACCAGTTGATTTGTTTATATTTTGGGTTTTCTTGGCTCCTCATATTTTGCTTAAGTAATTTGGAGAGCGGAAATTCTAGCAGTTGTGAAAATAGCCTCCCTATATGGAGGAGAAGGGTTCGATTCCCAGAGGAGGTAAAGCGGTCCAGATAGGTTCTATATAACCTCCACTGCATCTCTGTTGACCTAACCTAGGAATTATCTCGATGGTTTTAGTTGAATGTGGTTGATTGTTACCAGAGTGGAAAAGGGTGCTGGGCTAGCAGCCTCATCTCACAAGACATTTTATAAGATCTGAAGGTTAATCATTTCTTGATTCCCCACCCACTTCAGAAAATGGCATTTGATATATCTATATATAACTATATATGATATATATATCTATATATATTAGAATATATATATATATAATATAGATATATAGATATACATATATAAGAATTCACTAAATAACGATAAACTCTTCATAGTTATCATAATCATTTCATGAACATAATAATTAGTCATCAAGACTTATCGTTCTGAAGACGGTGTGACTTTTCAAATGACAGAACAAATATCCAACGTGATTCTAGAGAATGAATCATTTCAGTACATAATCCTTGACTTTGTAACTAATTGACAGTTCTCCGCAAGCACAGGATACTACTTTGTGTCAAAAAAGGAGATGGAGTAATATAATAAAATAAATAATAATAATAACTAATAATAATAATAATAATAATAATAATAAATAATAATAATAATAATAGAATAATAATTAATCAATAAAATAATAATTAATTAAATTATTAATTTAATTAATCAAATTAATTAGTAAAATTAATTAATTATTATTATTATTATGATTATGATTATATGATATTATTATTATTATTATTATTAATTATTATTATTATTAGGTTATTAGTATATTATTATTATTTATTATTATTATTAGGTTGATGAAACCTATTCTTATGGAACAAGCTCACAAGGGCCATTGACTTGAAATTCAAGCTCCCAAAGAATATGATGTTCATTAGGAAGTACCAGATGAGGCTGGAATTTGCACAGTTTACCAGAAACCGAATTTATTTTGTTGTGAGAGATCGAGTCTCTTATAGCATTTTTTCATCATTTTTTTCATCGTCATGTAAATCGTCATAAATAGTATCACCAACGCCACATTTAATCACTATCATATCCAGTTGTTATCTTACTATCCATATCATCACCATCATCTCTGGGTTACCATCTGGCTAGAAAGCAAACATCTTTGGTTTCATCTCCATACTCATCATTATTATCAACTTTAATCCCATCATCATCATCATCATCATCATTAATCCTATCATCTTCTTCATCGTCATCATCACCATCGCCGTTTAACCCTCCCGCAGTTCTCCGTCCAAGTGACGTTCGGACTCCCCGCGTGGCTCTGACTTGAGCTTCGTGGGTGGCATGTGTTGGTGGCAGTAATGAGTTCTAACACAGTGGTATTTTCTTCCTCTGTCATCTAATAACTGAATAGCTCGATCTCATGCTATGATAAGGAATTTTATTCTATTTTATTATTTCCATCTTGATAACAATCAAGTATAAATGGTCTACTCTAATTAATGGTAACTTTGATAATGGCGTTCAATTCAGCGCTGTTGACCATTTGGCTAGATTATTTGATACATGTTTACCAAGATTTTGTTCGTTGTTAGCAACGACATTAGTCTACGTTCGTGCGACCTAGATTCAATCTTTTTATACTCGTATATTCTTAATTTTTGAAACTGTTAAAAATAAAACACTGAAATATTAGTGTGGAATTCCAGAGAGAATTCCAAGATTCATCGAATCGCAAAGCTTAGCGAATTCTCGCGAGAATTCGGGTCAACCAAACTAAATAAAACAGTAGTAATTAGAGAACATGCGTGATCTGGATAAAGGGAACGAGATAATATAAAAGCAATAGCAAAGCATAAAGCAGAGGCAATAAGTTGATTATTGATTGCTTTCGACCGCTGTCTAGACACAGCTACGATGACACAGCACCTGGTCCTTAGACAATGGGGACGTGGTGGCCTTTGCTTTTGATAAATGATATCGATAAGGTATTCACCTTTAACGTTACTTAATTTATAGACATGAATACGATCCCATCTGGGTATCATGTATAGCTATGAGTTACGGCTACGAAGGAATCTACACGCACGACCCAACATAAGTGTGCAAGCACTAATGCACAATATATATATATATATATATATATATATATATATATATATATATATATCCTATGCAGTTAGCCTAACCAGGTGAAGCCTTGTGTACATAACAATTATACTCAGGTTCCAACATTCCTTTTATGACATGTAAGGCCTGGTTGGCAGCTGTCTTGCCTTTCAATTCAAAGACCTGGATTCGATCCTGATGTGAGTCAGAAATTTATATATATATATATATATATATATATATATATATATATATATATATATAGATATATATATATATATATATATATATATATATATATATATATATATATATACTATATATATATATATATATATATATATATATATATATATATCTATCTATAATCTATATTATATATCTATATTATATATATATTTAATAAAAAAATAAAAAATAAAATATATATATAGTATAATATATATTAGATATCTATTATAATAGATATATATGTATATATATATAGATATATATATATATATATATATATATATCTATATATATATTATATATCTATATATATATATATATATATATATATATATATATTATATATATATCTATATATATATATCTATATATATATATATATATATATATATATAATATATATATAGATATATATATATATATATATATATATATATATGGTAAGAATATTGGTGGTCTGTCCTGTTAATAGTCTATAATACTACTGCAATTTGCTATGAATGCAAAGCCTTCTTTACCGAAAGTATTAATAAGAAAAGTTGAATCTATATATCTCCAATGGTGAACAAACAATAACGGTAACTACCACATGGCAGGAAAACCCGGGATATAAAAAAAAGATAAAAAAGAGAGAAATATATCGCATAAAAAGCTGTAATTGACAATTGGGAACTGAAACTGACGAAGGAATAAAAGAACACTCTGAGCTGCTCTTGGACCACCGGTGTTGACAGTTAAATGTCGGAAACCCTTATCCTAGCAACATCCTTTTGAGGAAGACCGACTGAAAGAGACTGTTTGCGACTTATTCCATTCTTATCAAAAACGATTTTTCATGAGGGGCTCAGAGTATTTTTCAGAATAGTCGTTATCTTGACGGGAGCTGACAAGGGGCTGTCTGGCAACCTTTTGTTTCGCGTCTCCGACACCAGATGTCACCCGTATTTGCAGCATGGCGGATACGGTCAAGCGTTTGTTAGGTGTTAATCAGATCGTCCTAATGGCTGTGATAAGTGCAAATGCAACGACTAGGGTGGGAATTTTATCGCTAGTTTTATTGTCATTATTCCCGTGGAATTGGCCAGTAAACCGAACATATTGACGATAAAGTTGTAAGATACACGAAACTCAGTTAAAAGAGAGTTCATTCGGTTCGTCAGAAGGAACTCAGACTTCGGCTTAAATGTTTCTGAAAATGCCTATGAAGGAATTGTTTTAACATTCCTCCCCCTCAAATACTTATATGATGCATCGACGCATACCCATATTATTGAATCTTAATTAATGTTTCCTTAAAGAAACAAATAAACGCAAGAACTTGAATCTTATTATGTCGACCTCTCCATAACCAGCTTCAGTGGCGAAACCTCTATCGTTTTTTCTGCTTAAGTTGATTATTTTTCACTGTTTTATTTCTGAAGTACTTTATAAATACTCTTTCCGTTCTATAAATTTTTTTTGACAATTACTATATAGCACTGACTTTTACCGCATGTGCTGCATTATATACTTTCTTGTAAACGTATTAACGTTGATAATTATTCTATGTCAGTTCATTTCGAATGAACATTTTTACCAGCTGAGAAAATCAAGATACTAACCTAATAAATGTAAAGACTGCTCTGTCGCAGCTGAAGTTTCATTTCATAAAGCCGTTGATTTGTGAATTGAAATTGGAAAAAAAAAAAAAACTTAAATTCACATACAGTGTAAACGCCATCGACTAATTATGAACTTCATTGAAGCATTTTACGCTTTTAAGGTTTTATTATCCCGGGGCAAAGGTGTTCTCAGTAATACATGGGCACAGTAATCCACTAAACACTATTGTGACTCCAGTCTAGTACCGTTCAAAATCTAGAAATCGTGAAGTTTGGTGTTTTGGCGAAGTTTACGCCATTGCTATATTTGCAAAATTGACAAACATTGTAGTTTTACCTACGTAATTGTGATTAGTTACCCAATATACCACCATTCTATCCAATTTAAAAAAAAATTCTGACTTCTAAGGAGCTTTTCCCGGTAAATCAAGCAATGAAATGGTTATATGATTCGCTTGTACCTTCAAGTTGCGTAAAAATTAATGTTTTCGTTCCACGTGAGTAGCAGATTCTGAGAGCTATTCCTTTGGGAAACGAGTCGAGCATTCCCCGTAGAGTTTCGGGCTGCACTTGCATTCCTTCAGTAACATTTATTTCTTGGAATGAATCTTTAATGGATAAAATAGGTTCAATTAAATGCTTAGGCATAGCCAATACTTTCATCATTTCTTCTTTATAGCATAAACTGATTAAACAGTTCTCTGCCCTTGCCAGTATCCTACTCTCAGCTTATTACCCGTAATGCTGCAAATCATTTTTTTACTTAACATTACTGACATACCGGGCTGAATATAAAATTAGTTACAAAACTAAAACCGGCTTGGGGCCACTTTTTTTATCAACATTTTTAGAGCAGAAATAGTGTTTATAGAATAAAGTACACGGGAAGTTTAGGGCATTGGAACGCCAGATATTTAGAAGGAATAGGAGTAAAAAAAGTCTGCGAAATACATCAGATTTATTTGGCAAATTTTCGAGCCGTTACGTCTCATCTTCTGGGCTGTAAAATGTACAAAATTTGCAAATTAAAAACAGACTCAGTAAAAGTGACACGTAACAAAGGTTAAAATAACAATTCAATTATTTTTTTTGCGATTAGCTTTTATTACGAGTCACTTCTTCTAAGTGTGTTTTTAATTTTTAAATTTTGCATATCTACTGCCCTGAAGATGATCCTTAACATCTCGAAAGTTTGGCCAATACATCTGATATGTTATTCCTTCTAGAATAAACTATATTGGTGACTTGGATGTTAAATGCAGGTGATTGTTGTAGAATTCACCTTCTGTCGTCAGGCTTGAAGAAAGTTGCCGACCTCGACTGCAACGACTTTGATTAATTTATTGAAAGATATGACAGATACGATCGTCGGATTCGTGATGACTAGAAATAACAAAAGCAATGCGTCATTTTATGGAACGTCTGGTATCTTAGATAATTAAAATAAACACTGTCAATTCCTTCTTCTTCTTCTTCTCAGAATTGTTGCAGAATTTGAGCAAACGAGTTATGAGTAATAACCTAAGCCCTTCAAAGCACGGTAAAAATTAGTAGTTGACTTACAATCAACTCATTGATATATGATATACGCACCAAAAACAATGTTATAACACAAAGACTATGACCCTGGTCAATTTGAGTCATCCCAACTGATACCAAATAAAATTCTCATGGAGGCCCCAATCATCACCATCAACCTGATTATCATAATTATCATTGTGTTATCTGTCTCGAGCCATTGTTCTGGCGGCCCGGACAGCCACCTCCCCCTCAACCCCCCCCCCCCCCCCCGCCTCGACCTTCCATTAGCGCCTGGAAACGAAATGTTTCGAGAACGACGGAAAACTTTTTCTTAATCAGCTCCCGGTTCGGATAACTGAACGCAAGACTCCCCAGACATTTGAAATATGCAGCATAACAAGGTATGCATAAGAATGAAAAAGACTCGACTGCGGCCGGCCCGAGGGTCTTCCCTCCCTGCTAGGCTCACAGTCTCTCCATTGCTCCTTCCCTCCCGACTAGACTAAGTCTCTCCAGTGCTCCTTCCCTCCCTGCTAGACTCAGTCTCTCCCCTACACATTCCCTCCCTGCTAGACTCAGTCTCTCCCCTACACATTCCCTCCCTGCTAGACTCAGTCTCTCCCCTACACATTCCCTCCCTGCTAGACTCAGTCTCTCCCCTGCACCTTCCCTCCCTGCTAGACTCAGTCTCTCCCCTACACATTCCCTCCCTGCTAAACTCAGTCTCTCCCCTGCACCTCCCCTCCCTGCTAGACTCAGTCTCTCCCTTACACATTCCCTCCCTGCTAGACTCAGTCTCTTCAGTGCTCCTTCCCTCCCTACTGGACTCAGTCTCTCCCCTGCACCTTCCCTTGTATTTCCAGTGGCCTATTCGCCATACACCTACCCTCCCTTTATTCCTGTCATCTTTGTTTTCATTCCCTCATGCCTTCCCTCTGTCTCCTTATTCCCTACTTCACTCCCTACTCTATTATCTCCAGCCCCTTGTTTTCTACATTTGCCAGTCCTTTGTATCCTCTTCTCCCGATTCCTATCACGTCTTTATTCCCACTCCCTTATTCCCTCCTTCATTTACTCCCTTTCTACCCTTTCTCGCCCAGTGGTCCCATACGTCTTTTTTTTTTTACTCCCCTTTTTATTCCTCCTTCATTTCCCTCCCTTCTTCACCTTCTCTTTTCCGTCCGCTTTCCCGAGGTCACGTCTGGTTGTGGCCCACTCCCTTTATTCCTCCCTTCATTTCCTCCCTTCTTCATTCCTTCCTCTTGATTCCATCACGTCTTTATTTCCACTCCCTTATTCCCATTTCCCTCCCTTCATCCTCCTCGATTCCCCATCACGTGTCTTTAATTCACTCCCTTATTCCCTCCTTCATTTCCTCCCTTCTTCATCCTTCTCTCGATTCCCATCACGTCTTTTATTCCGCTCTTGTTTTCCTCCTTATTTTCCTCCCTTTCCTTCATTCCTTCTTTCCCGACCCATCACGTCTTTATTCCACCCCTTATTCCCTCCCTCATTTCCTCCCTTCTTCATCCTTCTCTTGATTTCCCATCACGTCTTTATTCCCACTCCCTTATTCCCTCCTTATTTCCTCCTTCTTCAATCCTTCTCTTCGATTCCCATCAAACGTCTTTAATTCCCTCCCTTATTTCCCTCCTTTTATGTTCCCTCTTTCATTCCCTTTCACGTTCCATCCCATCCTTTATTCCCTCCTTATTTCCCCCTTCCCTTCATCCTTCTCTTCGATTCCATCAACTCTTTAATTCCCACTTCCTTATTCCCTCCTTATTTCCTCCCTTCCTTCATCCTTCCTCATCGATTCCCAATCACGTCTTTATTCCACTTCCTTCCCTTATTTCCTCCCTTCTTCATCCCCTTCTCATCGATTCCCATCAACGTCTTTTTTTCCCCCTCCCTTATTCCCTCCCTCATTTCCTCCCTTCTTCATCCTTTCCTCGATTTCCATCACCGTCTTTATTTCCCGATTCCCTTATTCCCTCCTTATTTCCTCCCTTCTTTCATCCTTCTCCATTCCCGTCCGCATTCCTACTCCCTTATTCCCTCCCTTATTTCCCTCCCTTCCTTCTCCTTCTCTTCGATTCCCCCCATCACGTTTTATTCCCACTCCCCTTCCCTCCTTATTTCCTCCTTCTTCATCCTTCCTCTCGATTCCCTCAACTCTTTATTCCCACTCCCTTTTATTTTCCTCCCTTCTTCATCCCTTCTCTTCGATTCCCCATCACGTCTTATTTCCCCCCCACCCTCCCTTATTTCCTTCCCTTCTTCTTCCTTCTCTCGATTTCCCATCCACGTCTTTATTCCCACTTCCCTTATTTCCCTCCTTATTTCCTCCCTTCTTCATCCTTCTCGAATTCCCCATCACGTTTAATTCCCACTCCCTTATTCCTCCTTATTTTCCTCCTTCTTTCATCTTCTCTGATTCCCATCACGGTCTTTATTCCCATCCCTTATTCCCTCCTTATTTCCTCCCTTCCTTTTCATCCTTTCTCTATTCCATTCCCACGTCTTTTTCCACCCCCTTATTCCCTTTTTCCCTCCATTTTCCTCCCCTTCTTCTCCTTCTCTCGATTCCCATTCACGTCTTTATTTCCCTCCATTCCCTTTCCTCCCTTCCCTTTCATCCTTCTCCTCGATTCCCCATCAAACGTCTTTATTTTCCACTTCCCTTATTTCCCTCCCTTATTTCCTTCCTTCCTTCGTTCCTTCTCTCTTATTCCCATCCCACCCCGTTCTTGTATTCCCACTTTCCCATTATTCCTCCCTTATTTCCTCCCTTCTTCATTCCTTCTCATCGATTCCCAATCACGTTCTTTAATTCCCAACTCCCTTATTCCTCCTTATTTCCTCCCTTTTTTCTTCCTTCCTTCTCGATTCCCATTAACGTCCTTTAATTCCCTCCCTTATTTCCCTCCTTTATTTCCTCCTTCTTCATTTCCTTCTCTTCCGCCATCACGTCTTTTTCCCTCCTCCTTATTCCCTCCTTATTTCCTCCCTTCCTTCTTCCTTCTTTCTCGATTCCCATCACGGTCCTTTATTTTCCCAACTCCCCTTCCCTTTCCCTCCCCTTTTCCATCCCTTCCTCCTGATTCCCATCGTCTTTATTTCCCAATCCCTTATTTCCCCATTTCCTCCCTTCTTCATCCTTCTCTCGATTCCCATCACGTCTTTTTTTCCCACTCCCTTATTCCCTCCCTCATTTCCTCCCTTCTTATCTTCTCTCCGTTCCCAATTCCGTCCTTTATTCCCACTCCCTTATTCCTCCCTATTTCCCTCCCTTTCTTTCATCCTTCTCTTGATTTCCCATCACGTCTTTTTTTCCCACTCCCTTATTCCCTCCTTTATTTCCTCCCTTCTTTATCCTTCTCTTGATTTCCCATCACGTCTTATTCCACCCTCCCTTTTCCCGTCCTTATTTCCTCCCTTCTTCATCCTTCTCTCGATTCCCATCACGTCTTTATTCCCACTCCCTTATTCCTCCTTATTTCCTCCCTTCTTCATCCTTCCTCCCTCATTTCCATCATCTTTATCCACTCCCTTAATTTCCCCTTCCTTCTTACCTTCTCCTTCGAATTCCCATCACGTCTTTATTCCACTCCTTTATTCCCTTCCTTATTTCCTCCCTTCCCTTCATCCTTCTTCCTCCCTTCTTCCCATTCCTCGTTCCCTTTATTCCACTCCTTTATTCCCCTCCCTTATTTCCTCCCTTCTTCATCCTTCTCTCGATTCCCATCACGTCTTTATTCCCACTCCCTTATTCCCTCCTTCATTTCCTCCCTTCTTCATCCTTCTCTCGATTCCCATCACGTCTTTATTCCCACTCCCTTATTCCCTCCCTCATTTCCTCCCTTCTTCATTCCTTTCTCTTTCCCGATTTCCCTTTCACTTTCTTTATTCCCCTTCCTTATTTCCCTCCCTTATTTCCTCCCTTCTTCATTCCCTTTCTCGATTCCCATCAACGTCTTTAATTCCCAATCCTTTTCCCTTTCCTTCCCTTTCCTTCCTTCTGTCCTTCCTCTCGATTCCATCCCCATCTTTATTCCCACTCCCTTTATTTTCCTCCCTTCTTCATCCTTCTCCTCGCTTTCCCATCAGGTCTTTATTCCCACTCCCTTAATTTCCTCCCTCTTCATCCCTTCCTCTCGATTCCATCAGGTCTTTATTCCCATCCCTTATTCCTCCCTTCTTCATCCTTCTCTCGATTCCCATCACGTCTTTTTTTCCCACTCCCTTATTCCCTCCTTCATTTCCTCCCTTCTTCATCCTTCTCTCGATTCCCATCACGTCTTTATTCCCACTCCCTTATTTCCTCCCTTCTTCATCCTTCTCTCGATTCCCATCAACGTTTCTTTATTTCCTCCAACTTCCCGCTTATTTCCCGCTCCCTTCCTTTCCATCCCTTCTTTCCTCCCTTCCCTTCCCCATTCCTTCTTCTTTATTCCCACTCCCTTTTTTTAAATTTCCTCCCTTCTTCATCCTTCTCTCGATTCCCATCACGTCTTTTTTTCCCACTCCCTTATTCCCTCCCTCATTTCCTCCCTTCTTCATCCTTCTCTCGATTCCCATCACGGTGTTCTTTAATTCCCCTCCCTTATTTTCCTTCCCCTTCTTCATCCTTCTCTCGATTCCTCCACGTCTTTATTTCCCACTCCCTTATTGTCCTTCCTCCTTTCCTCTTTCCTTCTCTTGATCGCGTCCCTTTATTCCACTTCCCTTATTTTCCTCCTTTCTTCCATCCTTCTCTCGATTCCCTCAACGTCTTTATTCCCACTCCCTTATTTCCCTCCTTTATTTCCTTCCCTTCTTATCCGCCCATCACGTCTTTATTCCCATCCCTTATTTCCTCCCTTCTTCAATCCTTCTTCTCCTATTCCCATCACGCTCTTTATTCCACCCTTATTCCTCCCTCCCTCATTTCCTCCCGCTTCTTCACCCTCTTTCTCGATTCCCGATTCCCACGTCTTTTTTTTCACTCCCTATTCTCCCTTCCATTTCTCCCTTCATCCCTCTCTCCGGTTCCCACACGTCTCCCACCCTTCCCTTATTTCCCTCCCCTTCAATTTCCTTCCCTTCTTCATTCCCTTCTCTTGATTTCCCATCAAGTCCCCTTTTTTTTCACCCCCTTCCTTATTTCCTCCTATTTCCCTCTTCTTCAGAGTCCTGTGCTTTACCCCCTTCAGTGCACCTTCACTGTATATTCCCAATCCCTGATTTCCTTCCATCCCTTCCATCTATTTCAGTCCCTTTTCCCTCTTTCTACTGTTCCTCCCTTTATTCTGAGTCTCAGAGGACCTCCTTCAGCCCTTCCCTCCATTTATTCCACTTTTCCTACTTCCTCCTAAGTTTATCCTTCGGTTGTTTATTGCTAGTTCCCTGCAGCTTCTTTTATTCGTCCCTCCTTTATCGTCTTCTGATCTCTAATTCTTCAATTCCCCCCCATTTTTCCTTTTTCCTCCTTCCGTCCCTTCCCTCATTCCGTATACTGCATCCTCTCCCATGATCGCAACCCTCCTGATTCCCATTCCCAATTCCATCCTCTAATCACCCCCCAAGCCCCATTTGCACCTTGTTCGCTCCTTTAGGCACCCCTCCCCTCCATTCCGAGCCCCCTGTTCCCACCTCGATACCAACCCCACCCTCTCCCCCATCCCCGCCTACAACACCACGTCGACGCCAACAATCGTCGCAGCATCTCCAGCTATCTGATCTCAACGTTATCTTTCTGCTTCACAGGATTCAAAGGATTATTGAGAAAACTCCCATCGTCTTCATCTCTCCACGACTCTCGGTGTTTGCATACGTTGTTTATGTTTCTGCGGGGACACCATCGCCCGCCGATTAAGAGAGGTTCTCTCTCGACTGAGAACGCTCGTTTATTCCCTGAGCTGTAAATCAACTGATGATACAGGTTTTATTGAAAATAATGGTTATTTCAGCCGCGTTTATTTTGTATAGAAGTTTCTCTATTCTTCTTGTTATATGTGGTAGATATATTAGAGAATGTTAACCAAATAGATTTCTGATTCTGCGACATAAGAATAATTTTGCCTGTTTTTAAAGAACGCGAATATACGACGTGAAATGAATTCACCACCGTGCAAATTAAACGCTACAGATTAAGTCAACTCGCAATTTCATACCGAGAAATTGCCTCAAATTTAATCAGAATCGAACAAAACTTCCCAAAAATAAAAGGAACAAACAAAATGAATAGATGAACAACGTAACCATATACATTGTTTCTTCCTGCCTTTTATCTCTTCGTAATAAGAGATAATATTGGAGGTTCCCTCGTTAATTTGCAGTTAACATCGCTTATCTGATACTGAATGTTAGATCTGGATCTCACAAACATCATTATGATTTCTTCTTCTTTTTTTCCTAGTCTTAATCATGCTTTTCAATGTCCTTCATGGTCTGATAATCACGCCAGTGACATTCATAGGCTATTCACGGGACAAAGGATCTTACAAGAAGAAGAAGAAGAAGGAGAAGGAGAAGAAGAATAAGAATAAAAGAAGAGACAGCAAAGAGGTTATTAATGAAAATTAATCGTAATAGTTTGATAATTGTTAAATATTTGTGAACAGAATGCGCTAAAATTGCGCGAGTATTTCTCCAGAGAGGCTAATAACTTTCCAACATAGAACAAAATACAATACCATAAAATAATGTTTATTTTTATCATTTTAGATTTATTACATTACCAGGAGAGAGACAATGACTTCAGAAAGCTGATATACATTTTTATCAGCAAATAAACTACTACGCACACTGAAAATTCTGTACCCAATCTTAAGTAGAAGGACGGTGCTTGTGAACTACATAACAGAAACCGTTGAGGAGAATTAGAGAAAGACGAACATATTCTAAGGACTAATAAATATTTATTAGATGTTCATAAATCCAGCTCCACTGCCTGAGATTCATCCAAATGGTCCAAGTGCCTAAACCATGATGCACTTAAGCTACAATTTCCTCAAAATATTTTCACTCTCAGTGGGTCCTGGTTTAACTTCATCCCTTATAATTTTTTCCCAAAATAAGTATTTGCTATAGGTTCATACTGAGGATTGTCCGAATGGACCTTTGTCCTAAGTAGAAAACTGATCATGTAGTTTCCAGAAATATGTATTTGATAACTGTACATTGAAACGCATTACACAGGCCGAAAGCCACCCAAATGGACCGGTACAAAATTAACCCGGTACATTTCCAAGAGTACCGTTATTTCACTCTCGTTCTCTCCGAAACGCTATTTCACCCCGACTCGAGCGACCGAGGACACTGCTGCTGGTCCAAGTAATGAGAAACAGCACAAAAAGTTCACGCCTTAATTTTTCATATCGGTTAACGAGGGATGCCCTGATGTTCGATGGCCCCTCCGTCTGTGACCTAGTCTGTATTTTGGTCTCATGCGTGGATAATCGAAGTGCTTATTTCTTGGCCCTAATGATACCGGTCCAGTGACACTGATATAAACCTGCATTTCACGGGAGAAAGAACTCTAATCTCGAGCTCTTATTTGACAAAGGGTGACAAAGGGGCGATCTTCATTTTTCTTGCGGTTGGGGGCCTGGCGGGGAGATGCGCTCGCAGGAGATTTATAAGGATGTGAAGCGCATGTCTTTTGAATTTGCTGAAAAAGTATTCACAGAAACGAAATAAACGCAAGAGGAAGAAGACTTTGCCAGCGACCGACAACATGGCGTATTGTTTATAACACAATCGGGAAACGGAAATTTTGTCAAGCAATACTCCTACGAAAATAGTCGGCTGACAGTTCTATATTTGTCCCAGCAGAAATCACGCACAGGTGAGCTCCTTTTCTTAATTTATCGAATAAAAGAAAGCCAACATTAGCAATTAATTATGGGGAACACTTCTCGTTTCCCATGGCTTTGTATCCGAAGTTATGAAGATGTTTTTCTCGCCGTCGTTTACGGCCGGTCGAAAATAGCTCGGCCAGAACAGCTGGTGTTTTTATGTCCTTCTTTGGGAATGCTACCCGATACTATAAATGAGATAAGGCGAGGCAGCTAGTACTACAGTAAAAAGGATTACCTTTTACGTGTTCAACTATTATCTAAATAAGAAAGTTCATTTGGTACTCGTAATTTTGTTAAATGTGTGTGAATTCACACTCTAAACACTTTATATACACAGGAGTATGTGAGTATGTGTGTGTGCTTATTTTTCGTGTGTGGATGATTCTTATATGAAAATAAATTATAAAATCTTGTCAGCTCATGGATCGCCGCTACAGTGTGCTTGGTTATTATTTATATATAATCACAAAAATTTGTTTGACATGCTAGCTTCTTAAATATATGAAATTCTCATAAGATAATATGTATATATATAATATATTATATATTATAAAATTAATATATATATATATATATAGATATAAATAATGTATATATATAATATATATATTTATATATATTAATATATATAATATAACATATAATATATTAAATAATATATATAAAATGCTTAAAAAATCAAAAACAGATGCACGTGACTTCAGTAGACAAGCGAATACCACATGAATATGACAAGTAGAAGGTCAGTACCAAACGCTTTCACGTGTTTATTCGTGCATCGTCGGGGCGCAAAAATGCATGAATAAACACGAGAAAGCGCTTGGTACTGACATTCTGTCTGTTATTTTCATATAGTACTCGCTTGCACACACACACATATATACATTAACATTACATATTAGATATATTCTATATAATACTATATATATATATCTATAATACTATCTATATATAATGTGCGTGTCTATGTACGTGTATGTGGGTATGTAGAAGCCTACATATTTAGTCCAGGCGTGATTTTAGCACCAGAATATATTTGATAATCTTGACAACTCACCAAGCGACCGACTTCGTTGTTGTGAAGGTTGACAGGAAACCGAGGATCTCTCCTGTTCTCGCCGGCGTCGACGAAGAGCCTCGAAAACTTGTGGCCGAACTCGATGTTGTCCGAACAGCCGCCCCATTCCCAGTCAAGACCTGAAGGTTACAAGTAGGCTGTAATATAATCGGAGAGAAAGAGAGAGAGACAGAGAGAGAGGAATAAGTGTAATAGCTACATATTTCCACATAAGACCCTTTTGGATAAATACGAGTTATTCGGACCCCATGCAACACATGAATAATTCTATAATACATGACAATTATATGAGGTTATGGTATTTAGAGAGAGAGAGAGAGAGAGAGAGAGAGAGAGAGAGAGAGAGAGGAGTGCAACAAGTGAATAATACAGTAATACATGACCATTATAAGAGGTTGTGGTATTTAGAGAGAGATAGATAGATAGATAGATAATTAGAGAGAGAGAGAGAGAGAGAGATAGGAGTCAGTGTAATAGCTACATATTTCCACATAAGACCCTTTTGGATAAAGAAGAGTTATTCAGACCCCATGCAACACATGAATAATTCTATAATACATGACAATTATAAGAGGTTATGATAGAGAGAGAGAGAGAGAGAGAGAGAGAGACAGACAGACAGACAGACAGACAGAGAGAGAAATAAGTGTAATAGCTACATATTTCCACATAAGACCCTTTTGGAGAAAGAGGAGTCATTCAGACCTCATACAACATCTGGATATATGAACAACTCTTTAATGCATGACAATTATAGGTTATGATATTTAGAAAGAGAGAGAGAGAGAGAGAGAGAGAGAGAGAGAGAGAGAGAGAGAGATTCTGACTGACAGTAAATTAAAATACAAAGTAAATTATTTACGGTCTTACAGTTATACATTAATTCTGGATATAAGATTCATTACACGATAGATGATCGTTATACTAACGGTGATACAGGATAGCTATCCAAAAACCCTTTAGGACAAAGAAAGAATAATTTTAATAAAGTAGCTTTCAGAAGGTTGTTCTGAACTTATAAAGTTTTCCAATCTGTTATTCTTATCAGTTCATTATTTTTTTTCACTACTTCCCTTTTGGAACGAGTATTATTTTAAAGAATGGAAGCATATTCCTA